>NC_134277.1:135303266-135629695 GCF_949628215.1 Phalacrocorax aristotelis | reverse complement strand
TCATATAAGCTTTTGCAAAGTTGCCCTGTTCTGCAAACTGCCAGAGTTGTGGGATTTATGGCCAGTGCAAGCTAAAGCTGTCTTTGAATAATACAAGGTCATTAAGCACTCAGCTACAGGCACCCCAAAACTGGCAGCATAAGTGCAAGTGTGAAGAGCTACATTAGCAAACAAGCAGGCACTAGCCCAATCTGTTATCCTGTATAAGATGGACATGCAGATGACCACTGCTTACTCTCCATCATTGCTACCAAAAGGAGTGTCCCATATTCAGTGGTTAGAAAGATAAAGAGCAGTGTGTTACTAACCGTTCTTTGCTGCATCCAGCTGACACAGGACAAGATTAAATTAATCCCTCAATCCAAGCAAATTCATAAGAAAATAATTTCTGACTGCAAGCCATCTGTGGTTGTACCTGTTCTGTGAATAGTAGTTTTTACTAAACATGTTTGAAATTACTGAGTAGGTTAGGAAGGCAATTTGGCCTTAGATTTCAGCAGAGGATTTTTAGCTGAATCACTGAAGTGGTCTGCCAGTTTACTGACTCCATCCAGCACTTCAGTCCTCAATGCATTCGTGGGTAATAAATACCGAATGCTCAGAGTGAGACAAGCAAAAGCATCAGTAGGATGAGAACTGGAAAATAGCAAACCTAATTAGAGAAGTAGGGACTTCTTACAAACTATACCCTATTCCTAGGAAAGGTAAGAGCTTCAGAAGTCCTAAGATACCCACAGTCATCATCTGAGCATTACTGATGCTCTCAGGACTGCTTTTCTGTCGTTGGCAGTGCTAAACTGAGGGTGGTCCTCCTGCTGCCTCACAGCTCACTGCCTGCTCTGAACTCTCACCCTAAAGTAGAGTGAGTTAAAACCTCTTTTCTACACAGCGGAAAGTCCAACATTGCAAAACATGGTCTTGTGCCAATGGGACATGAAAGAAATTGTCTTCAGCTTTCCTTCTGAAATGAACATCCAAAAAATACTGGGGAAGAAGAGAGTCGTTATAGAGCTCTGAACATTCATTTTGTCCTTTTGTATTTTTTTCTGTTATTTGTCAGCATGCCTCTCTTATGTGTATCAAGCACCAAATGCTATTGCAGGCTTTTTATTTAAGACAGTTAAAATGGTTAAAATATTCTATGATTTTGTTGGGTTTTTTTAAAAAAAAAACTATTAGAATCTTTAAGACAGCTGCTACCTAGCAGTGATTGAAACACCTTTTTTTCTAATTAAAGTGTCTTTGTGTCACTACTGAAATAACTTGCAGAAGCAGGAAACACTTTAGTTGTAAAAAAACCAATTACAAATCCCATTTTTAAGGGATAGATATTGCAACAAAAACCAAAGTGATGCATAAGTTCTTTGAAGATCTGAGCCCAAATTCTCAGAAATGAATAGCTCAACCAAGAATAGTTTTTCTTCGCAGTTCAAGTGTTTCTTTTCATCTTCTGCTTACAAAAGAAAAACAAAGAGAAATATTTGGCTGTCAAAACTTTTCCTTCTATACAGCTAGATGCCAAATAACCAATTACATGATTTATAACTCTCATGAGATAGATTGGTAATGTAGATTAAAGTGAAGTCTGTAGTTCCTCCATTCACTCTGATGTGTTGAAGTGACCTGACTTGAATTATAAACTAATAATGAGCATTAGGGTTTATTAACTCTGAAGTTATCCTGCATTTCTGCAATTTGATACACTAAGGTTGTTAGAAATCATATGTCAGAGAAAATGACAAAACACATCAGAAAATAGTACACATTCATAGACTATTTGGTCCTTAATCCACTCACAACCTGTTTGCTTATTTCTTTGTGTGGTAGAAAATGTTGCAGCTTTTTATGTCTCTCCCTCTGGGTGCACACAAACACCGAACTACTGCCACACCCATGCATGGTTTATAAAACTCTTCCTATTGACCTTAAATTTAGTGCCCTTTAATTTAATATTTTACTGAATTTCACTAAAATATGGCAAAGTAAAAATAAAACAAAAAATTCTGAGCCCTCCACCACTTGCAGTTCCTCAGTCAAGTGTTGTCTAATTCTCCAGGCTGAATCTATCCATCATTTATCAGCAGTCCTGGTTAACAGGGGAGGTCCCAGACGACTGGAGGCTTTCCGATGTGATGCCCATCTACAGAAGGGCTGGAAGGAGGATCCAGGAAACTACAGGCCTGTCAGCCTGGCCTTGGTACCAGGGAAGATTATGGAGTGGTTCACCTTGAGCAAGCTCACTTGGCAAGTGCAGGACAAGCAGGGGACCAGGCCCAGTCAGAGTGGGTTCATGAAAGGCAGGTCCTGACTGACCAATCTGGTCTTCTTCTATGACCAGGTAGCCCACCTAGTGGATGAGGGAAAGGCTGTGGATGTTGTCTACCTGGACTTTAGCAAAGCCTTTAACACAGTTTCCCACAGCATCCTCCTAGAGAAGCTGGTGGCTCATGGCTCAGACAGGTGTACTCTTTGCTGGGTACAAAAAAACTGGCTGGATGGCTGAGCCCAGAGAGTTGTGGTGAATGGAGTTAAATTCAGTTGGCAGCCAGTCATGAGCGGGATTCCCCAGGGCTCAGTTGTGGGTCCAGTCTTGTTTAATATATTTATCAATGATCTGGATGAGAGGATCAAGTGCACCCTCAGTAAGTTTGCAGATGACACCAAGTTGGGTGGGAGCATTGATCTGCTCAAGGGTAGGAAGGCTCCGCAGAGGGATTTGGACAGGCTGGATCAATGGGCCAAGGCCAGTTGTATGAGGTTTAATAAGGCCAAGTGCCAGGTCCTGCAGTTTAGTCACAAAAACCCCATGGAATGCTAGAGGTATGGGGAAGAGTGGCTGGAAATCTGCCTGGTGGAGAAGGACCTGGGGGTGCTGGTCAACAGCCAGCTGAACATGAGCCAGCAGTGTGCCCAGGTGGCCAAGACCTTTGGCTAACATGTCTGTAATGAGCAACACTGAGCAGCCAAACAAAGCAAGTCATCTGCACAGGGTATGAATGCCTTTTTCCACCACATACTTTGAGAAGATGGCAGATGCAAAGTCATCCAACTTTCAAGATTTATTGAGCTGAGAAGGGATCATTTCAGAAAATTCCTTCTGAAGCAGAAAACTGATATATACATAGCTCCAGCCATAACAGGGGCTGGAGACAGGTAACTCAATTTTTAGAGTTTTTTACTCTTCTGAGAACTAGGGAAATGAACAGCTGTGACAGAGAAATAAATCCCTTCATAGGAAGAGGTTGTGGAATAGGTTAAAACACACCACATGAACGAGATGTGTGACTCATGGTTATGATACAATATTCTTCGATGTGTTTCAACTGGATGTCTGAGTCACAACTGAGAACTGTGATGAATAACAAAGCAATAACTAGAAAAGGTCATGAGAAACGGAAAGAAATATATACTTGGCTCTGGCAAAGTATTAATTTTCTCTTCCACTACAGACAGCCTCTACCTGCCTGTTTTTCAGGGTTTTTTAACCCCAGCACAAACCCTTTAAGGCAAATAGACACAACCTGGGTATCATTTTCTTCTAATAGCATTGGTATATATTGAGAAGGTGGGGTGAACTGCTCATGATGCCAAACCTCTATCTCTGTTGCAGTAAAGTCAAGCACTGCTATGGATGCTTTCCCTGGATATAAATGCTGGTAAAGGGTACCTTGCAGCATGAGTTACAGAAATATTCTGATGAACAAGACTGAGGCTCATCTGCTTGTCCCCTCCAGTGAACTACTATAGCAAAGGGGGATGGAGAGGAAAAGGAATGTGAGAGGGAAGAAATGCTCTCATTTCAAAAGAAAAAAAAAAAAAAAAGAGACTGTTCCTCAGTAAATGAGACAGAGAAAGCAAAGTGGTCACTGCCAAAACACACAAACCACATCCTTTGCAGAGCAGCAGGGCAATTCATTCATTGTGTGCCTGGGGAGATCACAGCGTATTCCAGATTGATGGACTGTCCAGACACAAGGTAAGTGGTCCTGCACAGCAGAAAAACTAGTGTATTATGTGTTCATCAAATTATCACAGGGTTTCTTGTTAAAAAAAAAAATAAAATCACAGAGGTTGAATAGGAAATCACAATTTACTCTTTTTGAAAGTTATATAAAATATTAAAGTGGGAGGTTTTTTTTAGGGAAAACATATTACTGTCTTGCTCAGTTTCATAGTAATCTATCACATCTTTAAACCAGGGCCATAGCACAGACTGATTTAGTCATGGATCAATAAAAATCAGATGCTTTTATAAATCATTTCTCTTGCTGGAGAAAAGTCACTGTCATAAGATTTTGAACACCTTTTGAGACAATATTGTTTCTTTTCAAAAGCAGAATACAAATGCAGACACTCAGTTTTACATTTTACCAACTTCCTGAGGTCTACTTTCTTCTACCTACATGTTATTTGTAGAGACATCCAAGAGTGCAGGTAGGGTATTTGTATGAAAGCTGCAAGAGTTTAGTCCCAGATTATGATGCAGTTTATAGATGATGCCCCTGAATCAGTTTGTTCATAATATCCTTTTTGCTTCTTTGAGCAAAATCATTCTGATAAAGTCACCAGTGGTGACTTACTATCCCATCTCCTGTCTCAGCAACTCTCACCAGTAACTCTTTTAGGGATATTTATCAGGAATGCATATATCCTCTGTCAACTCCCAAAAGGAATGGAGGAATGGAAGAGTGGAGGAGATTGTTTTGCAAACTTAGACAAGCTTATGGAAGATCACAGGGACTTTTAAAGCCATTCCTACTCCCATTTAAGCTGACTGGAAGCCTAGCCCAATGATTTTAAGCCATCTGCCACCATGAAGAATTTCAGATGGTTTATAGAATCACTGAACAGGTGCTGTTAAAATTTCTAGAGCCTATTCACTGCAGTTTCTAGATTATGAACTTGATTTTCTTGCCTGTAAGTAAGCAGAGCCTTTTATCTGCCTCAGTCACTCATTCCTGCCCTCCTTACACATTTTGTTTAACCATTGTTCTACCATTACTTGCTTATCAGTTCTCCTCATTGCCCTTTCATCTCCTTCTCTGGGTCATTTAACCTTCCTAATATTTCATCAAAAGCAGCACAGTGTCTCAACAGACCTGGCAGACCCAGGGCCACCTGCTACAATGACAAGTAATACTTTGTAGCACCTTCCATGCTTCACAAACCCAAATTAACATGTGAATTGTATGTATGTGTGTATATACAAATATATATATAAAAATGGGCATGTGTGTATATTTATATGGGTAAATTACATATTAAAATAATGCATATTTTGGGATGGAACACATGGAATGTGGTAGCTAATTGAGGCATCACACAGAAATAAGGCAAATCATGTTACTGCTGATTTAGTATTTGGCAATCACTAGTACTCAGTATACCTTCCCAATAAAACATACTCCAGCTGGATTGCTATAAGTCGATGAGGCCTGATGAGATTCATCCAAGGGTACTTAAAGAGCTGGCTCATGTCATAGCGAGACCTCTCTCAGTGATTTTTCAATGCTCTTGGGAATCTGGAGAGGTCCCAGTTGACTGGAAGCTGGCAAACATTGTCCCAATCTTCAAGAAGGACAACAGGGACGACCCCAGTAACTACAGGCCTGTCAGTCTCATGTCTGTGCCTGGTAAAATTATGGGGAAGATTATTCTTGGAGTTATTGAAAAACACCCAAAAAAACAATGCAGTCATTGGTCCCAGCCAGTACGGGTTAACAAAGGGAAAGTCCTGCTTAACAAACTTGATTTCTTTCTATGACAAGGTCACCCACCTCGCTGACCAAGGGAAGCCAGTTGATGTGGTCTTTTCGGATTTCAGTAAAGCTTTCAATACTGTCTCTCACAGTATCCTCCTGGACAGAATGTCCAGCGTACAGCTGGATAAACACGTAATGCAGTGGGTGAGCAACTGGCTGCTGGGTCGGGCTCAAAGTTTCAGAGTAAATGGGGTTACATCAGGCTGGCAAAGAGTCACTAGTGGGGTTCCGCAGGGATCCATCTTGGGGCCGGTACTCTTTAATGCCTTCATAAATGACTTGGATTCAGGATTGGAAGGAACACTAATTAAGTTTGCCGATGACACAAAATCGGGAGGAGCTGTTGACACTTTCGAGGGCAGAGAGTTCCTGCAGAGAGATCTAGACAAATTGGAGACCTGGGCAATCACCAACTCTATGAAGTTTAACAAGGGCAAGTGCTGGATTTTACACCTGGGGCACGGCAACCCTGGATGTACATACAGGCTGGGGAATGAGAGGCTGCAGAGCAGCTCTGCAGGGAGGGACCTGGGGGTTCTGGTTGATGAGAAGCTGAACATGAGCCAACAGTGTGCCCTGGCAGCCAAGAGGCCAACCGTGCCCTGGGGTGCATCAAGCCCTGCATTGCAGCCGGTTGAGGGAGGGGATCGTCCCGCTCTGCTTTGTGCTGGTGCGGCCTCTCCTTGAGTGCTGGGTGCAGTTTTGGGCACCACAGTACATTAAGGATATAAACCTACTAGAGAGTGTCCAGAGGAGGGCCACAAAGTTGGTGAAGGATTTAGAAGGGAAACCGTATGAGGAGCAGCTAACATCACTTGGCTTGTTCAGCCTGAGAAGAGGAGACTGAGGGCAGACCTCATCATGGTCTGCAGCTTCCTCACAAGGGGAGGAGGAGGGGCAGGCGCTGATCTCTTCTCTCTGGTGACCAATGACAGGACCCAAGGGAATGGCAGGAAGATGTGTCAGGGGAGGTTTAGATTGGATATTAGGAAAAGGTTCTTCACCCAGAGGGTGGTGGAGCGCTGGAACAGGCTCCCCAGGGAGGTAGTTACAGCACCAAGCCTGACAATATTCAAGAAGCATTTGGACAATGCTCTCAGACACGTGGTGTGAGTTTTGGGGTTGTTGTATGCAGGGACAGGAGTTGGACTCATGATCCTTGTGGGTCCCTTCCAACTCGGGACATTCTATGTTTCTGTGATTCTATGATTCTACTCTATAGCTATAACTGGCCCTAAAACATACTCTGTGGCTCTGATGGTTTTCTCCAAACTTCCTGGTCCTCCAGCAACAAAAACAAATAGGTAAATCACTACTTTGCTTTTCTTATAGACCTGGGGAAACAAAATCTGCAGAAAGCAAAATACCACAGTTTCAGAAGCTGTAGGTTGGGCCGTCTGGTTTATGATACTGGCAATGAGCAGAAGTGGCTCTGTTTTACCTCTCATTTAGCAAAGGATCTCCAGAAGCAACATTTTCCTTAGCATTGTGCCGAACTACAGCTCTACACTAACTTTTGTTCTGATACTGAAATGACTTATGTCAGCCAATGGGACTGCTTGCCAGTTGCTTACAATCACAAGTATCTAGGAGTCAGAGTAAACAAGACCATGCAAGGATGACTACAGCTTTCCACTGCAGGAACTACTTAAGTAAGCTTTGAGGATATTCTATTCAGTATGCTGGTCCACCCCAAGCTTGCTTCATTTGGAGGATTTGACAAATGTTGTTTCAAATCTCTGTTGCATCTATTTCTTCCAGGAGTTCTGAGCCTATCAGAGCAAGACTGTGCCCAGCGTGACAAATCATGAGCTAGCACAGCTGTGCTCTTCACTGGATTCAAACACCACCTTTGATCAAGCAGCATGGGTATTGTCAGAAGGAGAGTAAGCCTTCCAAGAGGACCAAGTTCATGTGTGACATCAGATCCACATGTAAAAAGAGCAATTTTGTTCTTGCCTTTACTCCTCAGCAAACTGTTTTCCCTTAATAGTTATCACTGTTGTGCTGAATCTTAATTACAGGGCAAGTAGATTGCAACATCGCTGAAGGAACACATATGGCTGATTAATTTCTCCGTATAAAAGTTAATAGCTTACTCATTGCACAAGTTATTTTAGGGCAGCTGAATAAATGGATTCAGACATTTTCAGGAACCAGGGCCTGGCTACTGCTCGTGACATGATTTTTACTTGCAGTCACTGTGACAACAGCTATTTGCAGGGCAGTTTGTGAATCCTCAGACAGCCTATGTAAATGCTCTTAAGTCTTAACTACAAACCAGTCTCTGTTACTGAGTTATGTCCAAACCTCAGGAACTGTTGATAGCAGAGTATTCGCAACCTTGCCCTCCTCCGCTTGCAGCCAATGAGCCAGGGCTGCTGCCTGGACTTCTGTCAGCACTGACATGGCCAGGGCAGTAAAACGAGACCCAGACTGCAATGCCAAATGGGAGAGTGAGAAAGGGACTGAGATAGTTGTATGCACGTGTATCTATTGGTGGACACGCACATTGGATTTATTTGCCTCTAAAACAATCTTTAAAGATTTAATACTTCCCAGCTACAGGCACTTATCCTGGACTGGTATCACTGAAATCAACTACTGGCAGAGGGACGGAATCAGGCTGGCATGAAAGTGTATTCTTAGCGCCGTTATGCTCATTGACACACACAGTGTGTTCTCCACTGTCTACTATTGTTCCCATGGCTTGTTGGGACCTGTTTTGTATTAGAATGCAAGTTGCTAAGGGCGAAGTTTGTGTCTACTTGGCCATACCTACAGCACCCTCATCCTGGCTTGGGGCTTAATTGTCTTTATTGTGAGTGATGTGTGACAAAATTAGTCACATAACCCAAGAGAACAAATATCACCAGGCAGTTTCTAAACAACCTGCAGGTGGGAATTATTCATACAAATGATTCAGCAAGCATTCAGTATGAAATGTTGACAAAAGTAAAAAGGCCTTACATGTCGCTAGCTATAGGCAAAGCTGTCCATGGCAAACTTAAACTGTTTTGTGTGAAAAAGCTTTGTTTCCAATTGTTTAGAATCTTCTAAATGTTAACAGTTTTAAATGAAAGTTTTGTATTCTACCTATTAACTGAATTGTACCTGTTTCCCCCTAATGTTTCTGTCTGAATATTTCAACTATTTCTGAGAATGAGGCTGGGAGGAAAAAAACCCTGCTGTTTGGACTCATATGAAAATATTTTCATACTATTCAAGGATTTTCAGTTTGGAAGGGAACATCATGCTCTTTATCATTATAAAAAACCACAAATCAAAGACAGTTCTGTTAAGAAATATTTAGAAATATTTTTATGAAACCTATGTGCATCATCGGTGTTCTTTGAAAGTGTTTGTTTAGTATGTTTTATTACTGTCAGAGAATTAAACCAGGGAAAATAAGTCATTTATCTTCTGGTTATTGACAAAAGAGGTACATACACCTTGCTAATTATCAAAACTTAGGAGGACGCAAAACATGTTTTTAGAGCTGATATGCTAGTGATGTGTATGTTAGTGACTACAGTGTATGTTAACAAGATCAGGCTAACCCCACGGTCTTGCAATACAAAATGAATGATATTTCTTTTTGTCTTTTCCACAGAAGCAATTCCATATTCACAAACTTATTGGAAAATGTGGGCAAATCAGTTTATCTAAAGAAAAAGGTAGTCAGGCTCTATCCTGGCGGAGCTAGCACAGTCACTTACCTAAAAGTATAGTACAATTATGAAATAAGATCAGTATACTTGTCCTCTGGCCTTGTGTTCAAAATTGGAGGCATTTCCATTCCCCAGGAGGGCTCTGTTATATATTTCTTTAGTGCGACTAGCAGCGATTAATGGCTTTTACAAATTGCTGTTTATGAACCTTGATATCTTGTTTCTTGTAGCTCCTTCCCAATCAAACCTATGATTAAAAGCAGTTGTATCTATAAACGCCTCATCGTATCTGATTCCTCCTCAGTAGCACACAATACTCAGAGGGCTGAACGTAAAGTCTGGGGCTACACCTACACCAGTAAATAAAATGAAGTGCAAGCGACACCACGGCTTACCTCCAAATGGCTGAACTCTTTTTTCCATCCCATACCCTTTCTATTCCTTTCCGTGTCTGAGCAGAGTGCTTTTTGGCATGGATATGGACTAAAACTGTCCCTTGGTGCATGTTAACAATTTAAGAGAATAAACAATTCTGGGTAGCGTATAAGCTCAAGTATGGGCAACGCTAAGTGTGCTGACAGAGAAGTAGCCCCAGAATCTAAATTCAGTTCCCTTTCTTGTCCTGAGCATGAACATAGCCCAAAACAGAGATCACGTTTGGCAAACAGTTTCTGATCTACACCACATTTCTCTGCAGGGGTGCATACAACATTTCCTCCACACAACATTTGCAGTGACTTGTCTCGCATTTAAAATTGCAGTTTGTTTACAAGTCACAACCTAGCAAAGACGATTACCTGTATTAGAGCAAGATGTGTCTTCACCCCTAACATTTGTAACAATTATGCCAAAGCTGTCACAGAAACTGACTTTATTCCTGATGTAGCTGAACCTGAAAGAAAGAAGCCTTCATGATTCAGACAGGACTAGAAAAGAAAAACTCTAGGGTGGTATATACACACTAGGGCAGTACACATATATTTATGTATCTTTTTTTGTGTGTGTCTTTGTATTATTTGCAACTTTTTTTTTTTACTTGCTTCTGAAAAAAAAAAAGGTCCAGATTCTGATCTTACTGAACATGCAGGTTCATGCATTGCAATGACATAAAATATCAAGATTATAATCTCTAAAGTTTATGTAAGATAATTTCTAGAAATTTTAATGAAAATGGTAAAAAAAATGTAAAACTAAATTAGCATCTCAAGAAGAACTACAGAATATACAAAAAGAACTCTGAATTCTGTATTACATTCTTAATGTGAATGATGAAAGACCAAGATCAGCAGAGTTCCAGATAATAGGTTTCTAGATACAATTTGCTTCATGCAAAATACCATGAACAATCCAAATTATATCCTCTGTCATTCTGGAGAGATGAGACAGTAGAGTTGTTTTGGTTTTGTGTGTTTGTTTGCTGTACAATTTACTGTTGAAAGTTTGAGAGACACGACAGAGCTGGATCAAGACCTAACAGCACCTTAAAGTCAAACTGTATTGTAGAAGGTTATCAAGGGTTGCATAGCCCTAAAAGGGACTTCAGGTGAAATCTCAGTGCCTCGCATCCTCTGTAAATCTACCCTCAGGGCCAATTCTATCAATCTTCTGTAATCTGCTTTTTTCTCCTGGGCATGAGACACCACTTCTCAGTGTTTGGAGGACTCAGTAGAGGTTATGATAGAGTTAAAATCGATTAAATGCTAGCAAAACAGATACAAAACACAAATGACACAGAAGTGACAGAGAAGTAGTTCTCCAGAGGAGACAGACCACAGGAAAAGCAGAATATACGCTTTATTTCCTAACCTAGTAATTCCTGGTCAACAGGTTGTTTCACAGAAGAAAATTACAAAGGCAGTGAGGCTTCACAGATTATATTACATTTCCCTTAGTAAAGACAGATTCCTTCCTTTTCTAGTTGCCAAACCATTGTAGACTTTGAACTTCATGTATTATCTGCCAAACATTCAGAATACACAGGCTCAGATACGTAACTCCATAAAACTAATTTTCTATTTTATACTCTGATATTCACAGGGAGAAAAAAAATCAGAACATTTTTAGAAATTTCTATTTCTGTTATGGGGACCAACAACAGAAAAGCTGAGAAACTCAACAACGATTCCCTTGGACACTGCTCTTCGCAAAGGTGAGCACTCAAAAAGATAGCTCATGAATGAGACCAAATTCGTTGTGTTTTCAGCAAGACTTTCATTTTTAGGGCTTTTTGGCTGGATTTCCTTGTACTTCTAAGAAGTTCTGCAGGTAAGAAAAAAAAGAATAACAACTCCGTATGCAACAGATAGGTGAGTGGATTTAAAAAAATACTAGGGAATTTGAAATGTTTTATGCTGTTAATATTAAAATTAAATTATATTACAAACTTCCCACACAATATTCAGTGCTACAATAGAAAAGATACTGCATCATTGGAGAGGCCTATTATTATAATTTAAAAAGCACATTCAATGATATGCAGCAGTTCTGAATACCACAATTTATTGGCCTTGATTCAGGGTAAGACTGAAGCACATACTCACTAAAGGACAAAGCCTGAATGCTTTGCTGATTGGCACTTCATTAAGTTTGAGGAAAAGTGTAGCCTGCTTTTTTTTTTTCAAATTCAAGGACTGTGCTATGAAAATTGTTTTCTTTTCTTTTAGCTGAATGGAGGGAAAAAAAAGTAGAAACTAGGATTTTCCTAGTTCATATAAACTATACATGAAAATATAAGCTTAATTAATACTACATGATCTATTCCAAAACATACAAAGAAAAACATCTATAAGTATCTTCTTTTCCCTTGCTTTCCTATCCTTTTTGCTTCCAAATACAATATTTCAGTTAGGAGTTCTTTAAAAACTACCAGAGAAAATGTCTTTGAGGTTGGTGATGATTTGGCAACGCCTTTAGTTCCCCATCTGGTTCATCCTTTTTTTCCTATCATAGAGCAGAATCACTAAGGTAACTTTCAGTGCCCCCTGAGAGCACTCTGACAGTGCATATGTGGCTAAATGACACATCTTACACTTTGGGAATCTCAAACTGTGAGAACTAAAGGGATTTAGTAGCATTTATTGCCTATTTAGAGTCCTCCTCTTCTGTTTGTTCCCTCCCTCTAACCTTCCTTTCAATCCATAAACCTATGCAGAATTGATGGATTGTGCAATTTTGCTCAGAAGCATATCCATTGTGTTAGGAAAGAAAGAGTTATTTTTCAAAGCACTCATCCAGAAACTCAGCTCAGAGAGGCCTGATCACAATGGTACTCTAGGTCCCTTTGGACACTTCTCTTTTGTTCTAGAAAAGACACTAGAGAAAATTTAATTCAAAAAAACCAAAAAAAAACCAAAAATAAAATTTAAAAAACCCAAACAAAACAAATCCTCCACCCACAAAAAACTCACCAAAAAAAAAACCAACACCCCCAAACCCTACATATGACAAAGAAAAGCAAATTGACATTGGAATATTTTGCTTTTGTGAATAATAATGTTCCTGAATTGAGTACAACAAGTATGCTGAAGAGAGCAACTGGATGCTTGACTAGCTCTGGGTGTCCTGAATTAATGTCTTATTTCAGTTCTGGAGTGTAGTTCTGAGACAAATGTTCTGATCATCCCTGCTTACCAGTTAGATTCACACAGGGAGCAAGCTCTCAGCGCTCAGCCTGAATTCCTTTCAGATGAAACCAAACCAGAAGACATGTTCCCAAACCATGCTGCTTCAACCCGTAAGATATTTAGACCACAGCCTGTAAAGCTGTAAAGCAAACTTCTCCTAAAATGCACACGGTGTGAGTGTCAGTTCCTTAGCACACATTCATTTGCTCTTCAAATGCTTCCCTAGTGCGGTACAGATTGCCACTATGAACCTTGTCTCTATGGCCACGTTTGAATACAATTTGTGCACACAGTCATGAAATCGCTTTGTGCAAACAAGAAAGACTTTTGTGTACAGCTGTTCTGGGAAATTAGGTTCAATGAGTGCTTTTTCTCTGAAACAGTTACTCTCCAAATGCTGCATATTGGTATTTCAAAGCATATGACAGAGAGGCTATAGCTGAGACCGATAAAGACAAAAACTTTGGGAATTTTTATCCTCTTAAAATGAAAATTTTAAGACTGGCTTTTTATTTGTATAAGAGGATATGTCTAACAAATAAGTGTGCTGAGATTTTCAAAATATGTCATCTTTGTCACAATTTCCATTGTTGGTATACTGGCATGAGTAGCTGCATACTTATAACTGTCTACAGTTGCAAATGGATGAATGGCATTATCTACAGCCACCACCAACCCACTTGATTAAAAAGAATATTTGCAGAGCCACGTTCACAGTGCTTCCATATGGCAATGCAGCAAATTACTGCAAAACCTGATCTAAATCTCCAGAAGCAATAAAATTCTTGTTTGTTGCTAACACATGTGAACCCGGGCATGAGGTACCACAAGAACAGCATTCAGAACAAGTATGTGTTTATGAACACGTAAGAATGATCAGAGAAAGCTGGATGAATTAATCTATGAAAGAAGCAGTGCCTTGTTATGTAAAGAAAGGAGAGTTTGGCATAAACAAGCATTTCTGTGTCTAAAACAAATGGAAGATTTATGTGTGAGCTGTTTCAAAAGTTGAGGTCATGATGGTTGTATGTTATATTCCAGATATTTTTGTGAATACAAATGTATAGTTGCGCTCATCTTAAAAAGCCAAGTGCATAAAAAATGGAGTCCGCATTTTCACTGTCTTTAGGAAACACACAGGTAAGAGCTAAAAATAGTTACTAATGAGAAAAGTTTTGTAAAAGACTATAGCTCCTTGTGAAGAGTGGAGATGGGAGACAGAACGGTCTGACAGCATATCAATGTGCACGGTTAATTAGGAAGAATTTTTAAGTCAGGAAAATGTCCTAAGAGTGGGAGGAAAAAATGTCGTTCTGCTGCAGAAATTTCTCAGAGATGTAAAGCCCTAGATTTTTTTGCAACAAATTATGGAACAAGCAGTTAGTATACTGTAGAAATGAACTTGCATTTGTAGGAGGTTGAATAGTAAATAATAAAATAGGTCTTTTTCAATCCATATATGGTGCACTTTTCCTTGCAGAAATTCATTTTGTAAAATAGGTCTATAAATAGGTCTCTACCACACTAGTACAGTGAAGTGCTGATCACTGTTCCAGAGCCAGAGCTGCAAAACTCAACAAAGAGTATGGTGTGGAGTATTACGAGGGGGTTAGTTTATAACAGAAGAAATACGGTTTAATGCAACTGGCTTCTCAGCTCTTTTTCAGAAGGATATTCTGAAATTATTTCAGACAAACTATAAAATATTAAGGAAGATCAGAACAGTGAAGTACACTTTTAAGGAATCTTTAATTATCTTGTTTTAGACATTTCAAACTCTGACAAAGACTACTCTGAGCACAGAAAAGTCCCACATTAATATATTGTTCTGTCAAGAACTGTAGGCTGAAGTGAGAGACTATGTTAGTGTCTTTGGAATATTGTTGTCCTTTTCCCCAGTGATGCCACTGTATAGAAGCCGATCAAAGTAAAGATAAAACATTGGGTGATTACTCAAACTCTTGTGGTTTCAACGTTAGATTGGAACATAGTTTCAGTGGCAGACACTAAGAAACATTGTTGTATACGAACAGTGATTTTATTAAGATGGAGAAGACTACTCCAAAACCCCAAAGGAGTCCCATAGGTCTTCAAAGAAGAAAAAAAATTTCGTATTTCATCATATCTTCAGATTAGTTTTTTGATTACACTCTAAGGTCCATCTGATGCAGGCAGCTCCTATATTTAGCCTGGTAGCCTGTAAAATCAATTATACAAGGGTCTGGTCTGACCCTTAGGCACCAGAAAGCAGATCAAGTCTGCTCCCTTAGCCCTGCTAGATGCCTTTGTCCTCCATCCCCTCCGTTTATTTGGGCTTTATTTACATGGGGGTCTGTGATAGGAAACTTGTCACTTTACTGAAGTGATATTAAATGATTAAATGGCATTTTGGTGTCAATGGCTTGGACTGGAGTTCATATATGGTGACTGATCTTGATCAGGGTTTGGGAACAGAACTAGTGAAATAACACCATTAAATATGCTCCAAGGTAACTGGAATAATTAATTAAGGACTCCCATTAAATTCAGTTTTCCCTGATACTGAAAGGCCACAATCTTTAGGGAGCTTTTTTGTTTGGTACGCTTGCAGGTTTTTTCTTGCAACACTTTGGTGCTTTTAGGTTAAATACTTGCACTACAATATCTTAAGTTTATAGTGGCATTCTAGAAGGAGAGCTGTCAGAATAGGTAGGGTCACTTCCTAGTTCAATGCCAACATGCTTTGTTGAAAAGCCTTTAAGGAGTCTGTGGAAAACAACATCACTTGTGTCAGTTCTGCTAAGAGCATAATAGTCTGTGTCCCATGGTATGGTACTTTGTCCTTCAAGGCTCCAGAACGGTAAATCCTGATGATGCATTTCTTCTCAAAACATGGCAATAGTGCAACAGTGGAGAAAAAAATCCACCACTTCAGGATCTAAGTAAAATTAGTGATTAGCCAGTCAAAAAAATTAACCTTTTGCTCCAATGAAAAAGTATAGATTACTTCAATATTTTCACAGCGCTTTTTCAGTACCATGTTTCACTGTGTGAAAATAAGTTTTACATCAACAAAACATTTATCACAGATCCACCAGTACTTATTCCATATTGGTGATTTACACTTTTACGTGAGACTAATTGCTGCCATCTCACTTTTCATAAATATATGTAGATGTAACGCTTCATGAGATAATTTTTCGGGTGATGTTTCAATTGGTCATGCAATGATATTATTGCCCCTGGAGGTATTTAAAAGACGTGTAGATGTGGCATTTAGGAACATGGCTTAGTGGTAGACTTCGCAGTGTTAGGTTAATGGTTGGACTTTATGATCTTAAGGGTCTTTTACAACCTAAATGATTCTGTGATTCTATTGCCATAATGGCTTTGTAAAGGCCATTGTTCTAAATTTCTGGATTTTCACTCTGAGAGGAGTACACAGTCGGGATTATTTGGTTCAGGTTAAAAAAACCCCAAGCAACCAAATATTCTTCTCTTTGGATTTGTTCTGTGTGGAACAATTTTTGTTCATGAAGTCAGCGTAGAAGGACGACTGTGGGTTGCAGATGGATCACTATGTGCACTGTGATACAGCAGCCCTGCTGACGGGGTGCAGAGGCAGGCTGGAGACTCCTGCTAAAATGGTGCACAGCTGAAGAAGCAGCATCAGACACTTTGCGGATGGAGTATTAGAGATCATGACAGTGGCCACAGGAGTATTGCAGGAGCTGACTGCAATGCTCTTCCTCTACAGTGACCTCCACGATGCTGTTTTACCCTACTTGGCGGAAACAAAAATCACCATTCATATTGAATAAAACAGAGCTTTTTAATTTCTGATTCTCCAGATTTTCTACGTTCATTGTTTAAAATTGCTCACCCAGCACCAGCATATTTATAAAAACTGATTAATCACATCAATCTAGCAGTTGGCTTGTTTATGAGGTTTGTCTGTGATTTACAAGATAGGAAATTAAACTTGGCATAGTGAGTAAAATTTGATTGTTACTACTCCAGTGATTAATTGTATTTTGTTTGTGATTTTCATACTGTCAAAAATATATTCCAGCTTGTAATTAGTTTAATAGCTTTTGTTTATTCCATCATATAATTTCCTCTTAATAGTAAATCAACAAAACCTCTTTTTTGTTGGATTTTATAAGAGAATGTTTAAATTTCCTGATCTGAAGACTATAATTTCATGACAGAATGACGATTACAATGCTGACAATCCTTTCCAAGGAAGTATTTAATTATTTGGGGTGGATTGAATCAAGTGTTCTGGAAGAAAAACTGAGGACAGAGAATACAGTATTACTTACTTTATATTTTAGCATCAATATGGTCTTCAGTTACTTATTCTGACCTGGATTCTCAAACAGTCCTACAGATGGAAAACATGCCTGCTCACATGGATATTCCATATGCAGGAAGAGAAATTTAAATGTATAACCAGTTCCATACACAAGTACACTTCCTATGTACATCTGCAGTTACTTACCTCTAATCACATTGGTCTAAACCTACTTAGAAAATTACTTACCTTCTCACGTTGCCTATGTAAAGCATAGGAAAATGCAGCTATAAATGTCCCTTACCTTAGTAGTTTGAACACATGATATGCACTTCTCATCTATTTTCCCACCTTTTTTCTTTCACCTCAATATGAAGTACAACTCAGTTCCTTTAAGAGACAAATGTCATGCAAAATCAAAATATTAAGGATACTTTATGAAGCCACATCTTTAAAACGTAAGTGAAATTACAAAAAATTCAGTGAAAATATTTCAGCCCATACGATATTAGGATAATAAATTAGGATAAGACTTGATTATTATTGTCTGATAATTATTTATGAATGTCACATAATCTGTTATGTATAGGTGCCCTTAATACTTTTTAAGTATTCACCCAGCACCTCCAGCAGCTAACATGTTTTATAAGGAAGGGCAATGCCAAAGATTGACTATTTTTACAATTTCATTCTGGTGAAAAGTAATACAGTCTATGGTACTGCATGTCAAATGTTCACACCCCGTTAGGGTTCTAGTACTGGTGCCTTCTGAGTTACCTCAGTCCTGGATGGTTCATCTATTTCTTCCCATACTGCTTCTGTGAGCTACTTCAGTAAAAGGTATTGCTTCACCCTATAACCTCACTTTCTCTCTCTAAATAACTTATAGGTACACAGTGGCTCTTATGAATTTCCTTTCTATAACAGAAAATATATATGAACAACTTGGTTTTGCAAATTTAGTTTTTCCCTGGCTTAAAAATAATTTCCAGGCAGGCCTACTGCAAACACAAATCCTTATCACTTGGCACACGAAGCAGCACAAACTTTCCTGAAAAACATATATTATTTTATATAAGAAAGTAGCATTCATATCACAGAAAACAAATTAACACAAATTATTGGAAATAAAAAGACAGTCAAACGTTTACAAAGGAACTCCTACCTTCTGCATGTTTAACACATGTCTTAAGCATCTCCTATGCAAATTCAATGGGATCTTATGAGCTCATTTAAACCCTGTCTTCTTAATGGTCTAGGAGCATAAATTCCAGTGACTTTGAAGTCAAAGGATGTAAACCATCCAGTTTTTTGACATCCTACTTCGTGCCACACTCAGTCTTTAAGAACCTGCGTACCTTTGACATCACAATTTTGGAAGTGATATTTTACATACTTATGGGTGATACCCTCTCATAGTTACATTGGGAAAAGAATGGGCAGATTTATCTCACCTAATTTCTAACTATTTCTAACTACCATTTAACTACTACTACTGCTACCAAGCACAGAAGTTAGCCTTGCAGTTAAAGCCATCTCAAGTCAATGCAGAAGCCAAACACCTCCAACAGGCTGATTTATCCCTGGTTGTTTCACACAGTTTTTTTGGTCTGAGATGACTCAGCCTCTGATGGTGGTGGATTTTAGGCCACCGGCCTAAGTTAGATGCCTAACTTTCATAAAACTAAATTTAGGTCGATCGAGTAGAACTTGAATTCTCTTTAACTTAATATTGCAAGATCTTGGTTGATAATCTCTAATATAAGTCAGCTCTTCCAATCATCGAGGTTTCTGAACGTAAACAGTCTGAATTTACTCTGACCTCAGCATCTCTCACTGTCACATCCTGTCCAGATGAATGTCTTAAAATATTTTTCAAAACCATTTTGCCAGAGTGATATATAGCCAATGTGGAAATCATCTTATTTCCCCCACTATTTCCTTCCAATACAAGCTAACCTATTGTTTTCATTTAAACAAGGCTGTGTCTGTAATGACTAAATACTATATCACCATTTAACACACAGTACTTAGATTAGTAACTACCCCTAAAGAGCCTCCATAACAAGTATTTGTACTGCTACCAACTCTGAAAGGCACCTTCGATTTGATCATCTATTGCATCTACACATCCAAAACCTCTGAAATGGTACTATGGAACTTGGCAAAGAATCTATCCAATATAAACACTTACACATTGATATTACATTTTAAAGTTTCTATCTATCTCCATTATCTACAGCTTCATGTAAGACATTCAGTCGGCAGCTGACATTCATGTAGGCAGCATATGAATATTTGCTTGACAATTCTTAGAGTTTTCATCTTATAAGATTACCCCAAACAGCATTTGCAAGGTGTAACGAATTACAGAGATTGAAGTGATGGCATAGCTGGGGCAGTAAGAAGAGGCAGGATCTGTGCAGATACCCCTGAAATTACCATTAAACAGTGTTCATTATGAAAAAGGCTGACAAGTAATTGGAATGGGAAAGAAAATCAAAGTTAAACACTTCCATATGATCAGATGTAGAACTGACTTTTTAAGGAATTACTTTAATTGCTTAAGTCTGCCCTTTTTGGCCTCTCAGCTTGCGTCTATTTAGCTACAGGTTAAATATTGCTTTCCTGAGTTGAGAGTTTTGATGAAAACTCTCTTGGTCTTTTTGCATATCCTGGAAGTTTTAGAACATTTTGCTACCCCTGGCATGGGCTCATTCAACTCATGAGCAAAATGTGTTTCCTGTGGCACAAACCAACCTTAAAGAAGAGTTAATGGGCTTTTACACAGTGTTTGCAATATTGAGAAGCAGGGAAAACCTAATCAGGTAGTTGCTATTGCTTATTGTATGTAACTACCTAGAAACTTAGCACAAGGTATTAAATGCAGCTGTTGAAGTCATCCAAAACTATTAGCAAACACTTAATTTTACAGGAAAGAAACATTACAAAAAGAACAAAAGAGAACCATTACTGGCATTTTAGCAGCTGCTCCTTGTTTTGCTGTGACTGCACAAAGTGGCTAATAGCAGCCATCAAAGGAAAACTCATGAAAGCATTACACTTTATAAATGCTATCCTATAGGATTGCTCAAAGTGCCAATAAGATCTGAGCATTGTAACTGTATTGAGATACAGTACCACAGAATGCTCTTTTACAAGTAATTTAAAACAACTGGGCATTTATAGCTACCCATCCAAGGCTGTAGCAGTAGCTGCGGAAGAAACACTGGACAGAATCTCTGAAGCCTTTCAGTCTTACTTTTGTTACTGACTTCCCATACAACATTGGTCAAGTTACTTCATTTTTCTCTGTTTGAGTTCTCCCTCTGCAAAGCAGAGCTAATTGTACCTATAACATCCCGTAAAGCATGTAAGCGCATGACGGAACTGCTCACATTCTTCATGCCAGATGTGGACAAACTGGCTTTCCCGTGGAGAGAAACGCTACAGAGATGCCAGCTGGAATTCTTGGGGTAGACACACTAAGTCACTTCCATGCTTTTGGCTTGTAAGAGAACAATTTGTTAAGCCCAAATGGCATAATTTCCTTAAAGTTTCATGCAGATATGTGGACTTACTCTTTTTGTGTAATTTCATAGTCAAAAAGCATCATGTTGAACATGTCCACTTCTATGCTAGACTTGGTGCATTGGAGTTCTGGTCTGGTTTTGCAATGAGGTCTTAAATCATGTCAATGGTCTCGGTGGTTACATGGATTGTTTGTACAGCTTTCCAGTTTAGGCTGGTACATAGTTATTGGCTACTGAAGCAGAACAAATACAAGTGCCTGAAGAGGTGGTTTCTTCTGGTCCTGTCAGCACATGAGGAAAAATATGTATTTCCTACGTTAAAGGTAGTGCTGTCTTCTTATAACTGAGATATGCAAAATGAAGACGTTTCTCTAGAGCTGAAGAAAATAAAGAAAAGGAAGATGTTTCTCTAGAGCTAAAGAAAATGAAGAAAATGAAGATGTTTCTATAGATCTTAGATAGATCTTTCTATAGATCTGTTTCTGTAGATCTTATTGACCTACAGAAAATGAAGATGTTTCTATAGATCTTAAGGCTGACTTGGAGGAGAAACTTTAAAGCATTTCAAAAGATAATCAGAACATCAGAAAATGCTAAAATATTTCTAACGTTCACAGAACTAATGTTACCATCAGTTAACCTTTGCTGTACATGCTGATAAATTATTCAGTTGATTAATGGTATTTAAATGTAAGTGCAATTGTATAGGTCCTTAGACTGTAGTTAGAGTTTGTTTAAAATGCAGGGTCTGGTATGCACTTAAGTGGAGTGCTGAATAGAAATGAAATCTGAAAGGCTAAAACCATGCAAGAGGGCCTGCAGGTAGGCTACGAGCTGGTGAGCAAACGGGATGCTCTGCTTTCCTACCTCTAGGCAAGATGTTAGCTGTTTATGAATGGCTTCCCAGCTCTTTTCCACTCTAGGAAGAGTAATGAACTCTTCTACAAGCAGAATTCATGACCAAGAGTAAATGCAGATCTATGGAGGGACTGCACTATTTCAGCTACCTCCAAAAGACATGATTGCCTCAACAGTATAAAGAAAAAAAGTGGTGTGACTGGAAGATACAAAGCACACTGTATATGTACATGTGTTGAAATAACTTAATTCACCTGAATGAACAGACATTGCCTTGGAATTTCGTGTCTGGATCATGCTTCCCTTCCCACCTGTGAGGTGTAGGGGCACAACATAGCAGAGTGGAGCTCAATCAACCTTTTGCCTGTATATTTTTGTCTGATACAAACAGTCTGAAATTAAAGTCCCTGTTTGCACTGCAGTTTAATACTAGGATAGCAGATCCTGACTGAGAATCCTATGTTTATGAACTATAATTACATTTTATTCATCCACTTTTGTCTGGTTTACAAATAATTTGTAAAATCTAACGTTAGTCATGGTACTAAAAATTGCATAGTTCAGATACATAATTTGGAAAACCAGGCTAAGAGACTTCTGAATGGAGATCTAGTCACTTAAGAATGTGGTTTTTTGTCATTTGGCTAAATCAGACCCTGACAATGTAAGTATCACCAGCTGGAAAGTATTCCTATAATTTAAAAAAAAAACAACAGCAACAACAAAATCAACAAAAACCCCACAAACTCTAGAAATACTTGATTAGAGTATGCACTGTCCTATATCACTGCTTCAATACTCAAATAAAACCTGTGGAACTAAAATCCATTTAGGGTCATCTTGAAATTTGCAAGAGCATGGAGAGGAGAAGCCTTCACTGAAGGAGTTCAATTTCTTTTGAAAGAGAGTGTGGAAAACTCCAGCCAAGTTTGATAATGGCTGGGTGAAACAGTCACCGTAATCAAATCTTTCGCCAGCATAAAAACTAGATGGCTTGTAATCCGGTATTACCGCATGGGGCCATATGTGCTGGATCATTAAAAGCAGTTAAATTAAACAGATAAGCAGGAAATCCAGAATGGCTTTACAAATCTAAAGTGCAATCAGCTGCTTCCACAAAGCTAGTATAAGTGGCCCAGAGCTCAGCAATCTGAACTATGAAAAAATGTTTATGCATTTTACTCATAAATCGTCCTTCGCAGAACGCTTGGGACATGCGAATGAAATGTGTTGCTTGTAGGTTTGTGACTTTGGGAGAACAAGTATTCTTACTCCATAAGATATATTTTTGAGTCTGTTCTTTAAAAGCTAAATACATTAAAAAGGAAACGTTACTGAAACAAATAGGGCAGTATGGACACGCAATATTAAAAACAATGGCAAAAGCACTGATTGATTGAGGTGAAAACTGAACTCTCACTTGTCTGGATCTAAAATTCTTGTAAAAGGATCATGCAAAACATTAATTTGTCACTTCTGAAAAACCAGTCATGCCTGCTGTACGTGAGAGTGGGCTGCAGATTGAACCTGCCACAGCTGGGAACAGCCAGATTGCCGCAGTGCTCAATGGTAGAGGATGGAGCTCCTCACCAAGCCCCAGTCCTCAGCCAGGAGCTCTCTAAGGCTTCACATGCTGATCCTGCATGCAGAGGTTTCTTCTTAGGAGAGCTGAGGTACCCAACAGGCTTTACAGGCTGATCCTGGCAATCAGCCACAGAGACTGACCTGAAAGGCTGAAGTTAGAGCTTGGTGAAAAAACAAAAAGTTTACAAAAAATAATTGTTTACATCAACTTAAAATGTTGAAGCTGTTTCTTGGTGGAACAAAGTCCCCTCAACTTCATTTTGGGCCCCGTTCTCTTTCTCATCCAACTCTGGAAGGAAATTTTTGTGTTGTGGGTTTTTTTTCCTGCAGCCACTAAAAAAGTCCTCAGAATATTGGAATACTGCTCTTATTTCAGGTCATACCTGCAGTTACAGCCCATAAAGATCTTTTACCAAATGGCTAAGCAGAGGCTTACATTCTGTTACAGCACAGGTTATTCATGGAAATCAAGAAATATTGGTACTTCATTTTTCAATGATCTTTTTTTAAGGATTTTAATGGAAGAAAACTATTAATTAATGAAAGAATCACTTTTTTTACCTAATTTAAGGTACATTCAGCCAGCTAATATGTCTAGATGATAGTTATCCAGAATGCATATGATATCTAGAATGCATATGATATCCAGAGTGCAGATGATAGTTATCCAAATGGTTTGCTGAAAGGAGAACAAACCCTCTAAATCGACTTAAAAATTCACACTCTGAGGAAGAAACAGAAACCAAGCTCATTATTTAGAAGGCAGATGTTATAAACTGGTATTTTTAAGTGATTGTTATTTACTTTGCCTGGAAACAAGCCTGCCATTTTCAAACATTTTGTTGGGTTTTTTGTTTTTTTTTTTTTAACAGTTTTATGCCATTGGGTCGTATCTACTGATGAAATGAAGTCAGAAGAGCTGTTTGTGTGATTGCACTTTCAGCAAAGCAGTTAAATTCTTTCCTTCAGCACTCGCTTGCTCTCACACCCACATACTCTTATTCGTATGCAGTGTCTTGTCTCTTCCTGTCTGGCCTGTGAATTATGTGTCTGCTTTTACGTTTTGTGCCAGTGCTTGCTCATCACTGGTTGGCCATTTTTCACCTCCTGAGATACACAATCATCACAGTTACCAGTTGTACTTCCATGATAGAAAATTAAGAGTATGTCCCTTCACTTCAATATTTAACCCTGTTTGTGCTAAAAGAGACTGAGGACTACTCTAGTCACAACACCTTTTTTTTTTTTTTCCTAATTGAGATCAATCTGAAGCTGAAAAATTAGGTAATGTTTCCTTAGTAGTTTGTTACTAAAATTGCTAGAGTCAGCAGCACTCTTGGCCTCTGTCCACAAAATACTGGGACCTAATAGATCACCGTGGGGTTAAGGCTGCTTTTCCATATTATGGTGCATAACAGGCTGAGATGGGAAGAGGCAAATTAAATGGAGATGCACACAAGTGTGTGTGAATCAGAGAACATTGCAGGGCAGCAAATGGTTTCCTAAAAGGAGCACTTAATCAGAGGGACCCTAAGCAGGGAGACACTAGAGCATCTGGCTCCAACACTGTCATTAAGCCACCATATCTCCCCTCACATGCAGTCCAAAGAATCAGATACTGGTGGAGTGACTGTCTTCCTGGTATTGCTGCCAAAAATACTTCAAGGGCATGTGTGAATGGAGGAAAAAAACCCAACAGGTTGCTTTTCAGACTGAATTACTGGCACAAAGATACATGCATTTTAATGAAAATCCTGTTCACAGACAGTATTCAAGAAATCCAAGTAACTATGGGATTTACGATAGCATATCTTAAGGGCACTCCTCTATTTATTGTGACTTTTATTAAGAAACTAATTGCTGACAAATTTATTACACATCACATGCACGTATCTTCAATCATCTTTGGCTGTGTGTTCCTTTACAGTGTTTTGTTCTTGACAATATCAGAAAAGTCTCTAGGAGTGCCAGTAATAGCAATACTTATTCGAACTCCTTGGCCCCAGCTGGATGCCAACAGAAAAAAGACAAGTTAACACTTTGCTAGTAAAACACCAGTATTGCTTACAAAGGAAAAAACAGACTTAAATAATTATCCATTTATGAAATGCTGAATCATGGGCCCAGATACACCAGAAACCTTGCCAGGATATGTTTCCCATCCTGTTTGTGGGGTTTTTTTCAGTAGGGTTTAGGGGATCGATAGCAATGAGTACTTTCTCCAAATCACTGACACTTTGGCAGTCGTTATTAGAAAAAGATTTATCACAAGATAACAAACCCACCTCCAGTTAGGAAATTACAGTTTGCCAGCCCTCCCCCGCAGCAAACCCCTGTTCCTCTGTGGTTTGATGCAGGTAGGACGGTCCAGAAGCAGGTTGTCTGACACGAACTGTGTTTAGCCCAAAATGAGAGCGTTGGGTATCTGAGCGGGGAGGAGGTGCTCACTGCAATACCGGTAATGCTGCAATGCAGCCAGACCCCAGGGACAGCAACCCTGCCAAGAGGTAGCTGTGGGGGAAGACACCTCCTTGCCCAGCCAGGGCACAAACAGCCTGCTAACACAGGCAAAGCTGAGCCAGTAAGAGGTGCAATTACATGGTCGAGTACCAGAGTGAAGCTGCCTGCTCCTCAGAAACCTACAGGGTTTAGCAGGGCGCGTGCTGGGAATTGTTGCTCCTTGTTTCTGGCAGCCACTCAAGGAAGAACGGCTCCTGTGGCAAGGTCGGGAGAATGCTAGATAGGACGATGCCTGACATCTGAAACGCCTCTGTTTAAAGTTTGCTTTTATGGCACAAAAGGAAAAAGCAAAAAGTTGCTTTTCTGCAGACTTGAGCTAAATCACAAGTCACTCAGCAGGTCGTTTCCCAGGAGGGCTCCGGGAACAATCAGTACATTTGCTGCTGGAAAGTTTAAAACGCAACATATTCCCAACTATGGTTATAATTTATGAAATGGCTGTGCTGCCAGCAGTGGTCTATAACCTCTGTATATCTGGTGTTTAAAGTGCCTTTTCTTTCAAGAGAGCTAGAATTAGTGTGAGCACAGTAAGGCAAAAGCTGTCTGTTATGAATTAAAGCAATATGCAAACAACGTGGTAGAAATGAATATGCAAAAATTCATGTTCTTGTCTTCTTCTGCAGTGTGCACCAGCGTAAGTATAAACCTCTCATCCTGTAAGCCTGAAAATGTACTGGAAGCTCACTCGAGTAAAAAAAATGTAGAGCATGGGACAGTATCTTGTACTGCTTCAAAATATAGTTGTGTATCTAAACAGTGCTGCTGGTGGGAGCCTGTTTTATGGAACAAAAACAAAAGGCTGGGAGCAACCTGTGGACAAGACACCTCAGGTTTTGCCTACCTGACCTCTGCTGCCAACACTGGCCTGACCAGAGGCTCATTTTTATCTGTATGGAGCAATCAGCATGTTGAACGAGGCACGCTCCTGACAAGCAGACCTACTTTAAAACCTAGGAATCTTGGGATTTATAAAGCAAAAATCTAGACAAATCTGGGCATTTTAATATGACTTGAAAGGCTCAGAGGGGACATGTATATGCTTTCTCTCCTACTCAGGACCTAAAAGCATCTCCCATAGTCACAGCAAAAGGCCTTAATTTTTCACCTTATAACTTTTTGGAGTACAGAGAGGCTGCTTTTTTTAAACAATCCTTATTTACATTTTATGACACTCTGATAAAACAAGACATTCCATTCTGGTCGTCTTTGTCAAATACTCTAGAACAACATCTTAAAATTTGCAAATGTCTCCTCATATGACACATGAATTTTCCTTAGGGCTGAAAGATATCTAGGACATGTCTTTTAAATGAGTACTCCATTGCCAACTATCATCTTCTGCCATTTGCAATTTTGGAGGATGTACTTGAGTTCCAGTGCCCTTGAAGAGAAGAAAAAAAGCTGGTTTTCTCTAGTTCTGGAGACTGAAACCATTGAAACTACATGGTTCTCCAATGCAAGAGCCAATTTCTATAATGAACCTGGGAATTAATATGATATAATATGGAATATTATGGAATATAATGAACCTTTCTATTCTATAATGAATCTGGGAAAAAAATGCAAACCTTTCATCACATCACAAACCTATTTTGTCTCATGCTTGCTATTTTGACTTCACAAACATCATGGGTTCAAAAAGTGGAGCAGCTGGGAAAACGAAAAAGTAATAAAAACCAAAACCAAAAAGCAAAAGAAAAACGGAAACCACAAAAAAGGTGACAGAATGTGGAATTGTGCAAAAATCTGGAGAAAAACAGAAACAACCTCTTCTCTACCCCAAAGGGCTGATTCCTGGTGCCTGGGTCTCTGTACCAATGGAGACCTTTACAGCCTTGCAAGGGATGCTAACACAGAGTGACCAGTAAGCTCTTGTTTCCCCTCCACTGTGCAGCAGGGGCGACCATTGCAAGGGGGAAAGACGCTAACAGAGCTCTGGAGGCAGCAGGGCTGCCTTAGCGTGGGAAAGCCATCGCCTCCTCCCCAGGGGTGCCTCTTTAGGGTCCCACTGTGCCTCCACATCAGTTCCCACCGCAGCTGGAAGACTCTCAAATACTTCACTGGGGGCAGCTAGCAGGGTTTCACCTCCAGGAGGTTAGCAAGGGGCACAAGCTATTCCATGTGAACAAGGCATAATTTCAGGTAAAGCTCCCTATATGCTGCTGAGTAAACAGCCTGGCTTACGCTGTGCAAGTGCTTCCCGTCTCCCTGTGTGATAAGGACTGTGACAGTCCATTGGGACAGCACCCAAGGTCTTTTCCAATGCATGTTGGGTAAGACAAACAAGAAACTGAAAGAAATTACATTTCATTTCCTAGCTGCTGCCAGAAATTGTGATCCAAGGTAAAAGACTGTGTGTATGCATAGATATAAGGAGCATGGAGTCAGTATCTAATATTGCCAGTAACTGCCATTTTTCTTGCCTTTCAGGACAAAAGCACCAGAAAGGAGAAGGCACTGAGGCATAATTTTGGTCTGAGGAATGTAATTACATGCTTCCACATTTTTTTTTCAAGTTAGTAGCTTTCTAGCAAGTTTTAGAAGTGCTATAAATTATGCCAAATTAACAGTGAACAGTTGTGGACACAGTCCTCTGAAAAGTGAAAGAAGCCCTTATTCCTGATCCACTTGTTGTGATCGAAATGCAAAAAGTAATTGTGAAAAAAAAAAATAGTGCAAACTCTGCTAAACCAGACTCATTGCTATAGACAACCTTTAAATGGTTTATTACTTCTATATACCCAGAATTATGAGGTTAAAAATACAGATTTAATAGTTTATTTTTCAGTAATTAGGCAAATACTTTCTCAGGCAATCACAGGAGGTTTTAGAGAAATTATTACTGCAAATGCTTTGCATATACTATTCTGCATTTCTATTTCAATCTTTTTAATATAAATTGACTTTTATAATATCCCTTTTTAAATAAGTACATCAGGAGTCATTAATACACTGAATAACATGAAACTACCTTTCAACTACTTTTAAAATGAGTAGCAAAAAATCTCTTGCACAAGATTTAATTAAAATGTAATGTTAATATTTGAAAACATAAACGGGAAAATGCCCATACCAGATGAAAATCCAATGGGCTAATATAACTTCCTCTGATTCAACAGATATAAAAGAGCATAGTATAAAATTAACTTCATGCTGCCACATAAATCAGCATGTGTCATGCTCACGTTACTACATATTCTGTTACTGCAGCTAAAGAAATGTTTGCTTGAAACAAAGTACATGCTACATTATAAAAAAATGAATGTACAAGTGCGTGTATATACATTATGGTGTCATTAGCCATAGCTCTATAATTAAAACTGAACTAAATTTTGCATGAAGAGCAGGAATTCACCTAACCTTCGATACTCTGCAAAAGTAGTTTCGCCTGCAAACATCAGCCCCACAATCAAGAACTCACAGGAGAGCTTTATATCAGGGATCCAGCTGACCCATCATTTATTTTCACTTCATTAGAATATTAGTCTTAATTTGCAGAAAGCATCCAAAACAGAGATATATTTCCAAACAAACAAACAAAGTTGTTTTATACATCTTTACCAGCTATCTCCTTTTATTATATGCATTGGTAAAGATGGCTTTCTACCTTAAGACTGTTTTCACTAATCATTAAATCCTACCTGAGATGTTATTCACTAAATATGTACTTTAGAGTTTTCTAGACAATGTTTATTGAGTAATTTATTTAAAACCGTGCTTTCCAATAACACTTATTACTGTGTGCATCAATGAATTCAAGACAAAGAATATTCAGCTTCAGTTTTCATTATCTTTTTAAACTTTTGCCTATTAGTCCTCTTTCATTCCTGAATATTAAAGCAATCTACTGCGTCATTTTTATACATTCCAGAACAGCTTGTATTCCCTTATCACCTTTTGGATAAAAGCTTATTTTCCTTACCCTTTTCATATGCAGTGTTTTGGGTTTTTTTCCATTTTAAATTTACTTCATTTCAAATTCAAATTTCAATTATTCATTTCAAATTCACAGATGACCCGCTTTCAGTGTTATTACCTGTATTCAGTTACCATATATTTTTATGTCACACACTCAAACACCAATATTTTTGGAAAGTTTCTGTTTATATCAACACCATTGGCAGGTATTGAAGCCCCGTTTGTTATCACAGTGATCACTAGCAGTTTGTACTATTTATGTGAAAATTCCTGGAAGGAGCCCAGAATCTTTTGTTCCTATTCACAAAGAGAGGGGCTTTTCTGCTGTAGATCAAGGGCAGTGTTTGAAGAGTTCACCAGTTCCAATGTACAGACAAGATAATCTCTTCATCTCCCTTTCAGCCTTGCTTTGTGGTTCTGTGAGTTAGCATCTGATTTTATGTATGTATATATATGTACATAAATAATATATACAGATATTTCTTGGTATTTGCTTATTACTGTCATATAAAGAATAAGATAGACTTTTTACTTCATGTCTTGAATTTCTACTTCATATAAGCATCTACTGCAACACAACTATTTGTTACTAGGTTTGTTTCCCTGGAAAGTAAACAGAGATAAATATTTTGTAATTCATCTATTTTTATGCAGTAATGATGTTTTCCACTGTTAAATATTTTATTTGTGGTAAGCTAACCACATGGGCTCTGAACAGTCAGCTCTTAAATTCTAATGGCTAAAAGGCATTAATTTACACCATCCCCATGCACCACCATAAAACCTATTTGCAACAGCATATATTTATTTTCTCTAGGAAATATACAGCTTCGGATAAGTATGCTCTTTGCAAGTCTGTATTGCCACAGAATTATGTCCAGAAACACATCTTATTCTAGCAATGGGATACTTTACCACTGATGGCTATGATGTAAGGCTCCATACAATAATACCGTGAAAAGTTTGCTCAAAATTTACATTGCAGTTACACTGGCCTTCCACTAGGTGCCAATACATGACAGCAGATATTTCAATGACAGTCAAATCATCCTAATTCAAGAATAAGAAGAATCCTATATACTTTTTCATATATGCTCTTGGCCTGATCTGGATTAAAACTTCTACGGTTAACACTCCATCAGATTTGTATTACCTGTCAGTCCTTTCCACAGTCCTAATCGGAATCCATTATGTCCAAGTGTAATTAGAAAGATTATCTAAATTAAGTAAGTCTGGTTAGTTACCCCTAACCAGACAATGCTCTGGAGACTTCTGAGCACCCATCAGCCTGCTCAGCGAGCCTGGGTGGAGCTGGCAGAGCTGGTCACATTTCCTTCCAGCCCTAAGTTGAGGTACCTGGTGTGATCATATCAGTGTGCGGTGCAAATCATGATGACATGATAACCAGCCAAGTGATGCTTGCCCAATGCTATCAACATGCAGCACCACTGAGGGACCCTAGAACATTTTATACTCAGCATGAAATATATTGTGGCAGAGATTACAGGCTTTGGTTCCAAAATACTTAATTGTATTGGAAACTCCTAATTTAAGTACAACTCATAACCTAGCCTGAGGAACCTACATGCATGAAAGAAAAAATTACAGTACCCCTTAGCAACCTGAAGCCTCATGTTTGTCTTACAAAACCATGGAGCTGCCCCATTCTACAAACTGGATTTTATTACTGCTATGGGACTGGTGATAATAGGTTGGGAACTATGCTTTCATTACAGACCAACCTCTGAAACCTGTGATGCAACCTTTACATTGGCTATGACTGAAGACTTTGAAGAGCACACTGCATGGCAAAGGCCCCAAAGGACTTGCTGATTGCCATTGCTTGGGGAAGTTATGCTGATGCTATCTAACCAGCAGGACATTTGCACTTCACAGCACTCTGCAATATTCAGCTGCCACATTCTCAGCCTCTGACTCCTCTTTGATTTCTGCCTAATTTGTTTTCTCTGGCCGTGACACTGCCTGCCTGTGCCCAGGCTCCCACAGTAGCAGGCTCCTCGGTCGCTGGTGGCCAGGAGCAGCGTGGGGTTGGTAAGGAGAAGCACACACTGTGGGGTCTCACTTCAGAGGAAGGGACAGTGTGTCCCACCTACCCTTTCCCCAACCTGACAGCAATAGGGACATCACAACATGTTGTCTACATTGAGCTCCCGGTTACTGGACATGTGACACATGGGATGCTCTACAGACATCAGAATTATCTGCATCAAAACACTTTTAATTTAAATTGCTAAACTGCAATTATTTTTAACTCTACACTTCAGCTTCACAGAAGAATGCACTGTTTAGTTAGGTTTCAAAGTTGGCGTAGAAGAGCTAGGCTACCTTCTTTCTTTGTATTCCGCTCGCTAGCCACCATGCTGCGTATTTTGGCATTGCAATTTCATTTTTATGTTGATTCAGCAATATTAGTGGGAGTTCTCATCTAGCATGTAGCAACGTTCTTCTTCCCTCTTCAGTTTTACAAGAGTTTCATTTGAACTTCTTCGAATGAGAGCACTGCATAACACAAATGAAGCCGCAGTCTCATTAATATTTTTTTAAAACAGAAACTTCTGGCAACCATGGTGTTTTGGCTGGCTTTATAAGAGAAGTTTTAACAAAAAAAAAAAAAGGAGAAAACTCTGTAGCCATACAATCTATTGCAAGGAAAACCAAGGAAGAGAGACAAGCTGCTAACAGGTACCCACTGCTCTGGAAGTTTTCTCTCTCATCATGTAAAGTCAGGATGCCTTTTTTATATGATACGTATTTTCTTTTTCTTTATATAAATATGTACCATGCTGAGCTCAGGGTTCCTAAATTTCATAGGTTAATCACCTACCATGCATTGCAATAATTTGTGTTTACACAGTGAGTTGCTATGGTCTGTTGTCTGTACTATAGGTGATTACACCTATATCCACCAGAGGTTCCTAATTTTTACTCTTTGGTTTAGCAAATATTGATTATCTGTAACTATTTTTGACATCTAGATATGCATTGGGAACCAGAAGAGCTTTTTGCATAAGCAGATAAAAGGTTTACTTAGGATTTTTGAAATGCCATACAATGATTAATGAAAGCCCTGCAATATAGAGCAGACATGGAGATTTATGTAGTATAATAATGAGAATATGAAATTTGGGACTATGTGCACAGTGAAAAAAATAAATATTGAATGAAAAACAATAAATATTTAAAAGATTACTTTGAAGCACTAGCAGATAGCTAGCTTATTTGATTAAACTAATTGCAGTAGAGTATTTTATAGTTTCTGTAAATGAGATATTCTGTGTAAGTACGCCTTTAGTCTTAGAGAAACAACAGCCCTGAGGTTGCGTTTCACTCACTGGGGTAGCAGATGACTTAAACATCCTCCTTCACCACCCTTAACTGTTGAGTAGGATAGCTTCCTCTCTGGCATAAAAAGACCTTCTTTCCCCATGGATCTGTTCTTTCATAAAGGTCAGCACAGCCTCTGCTTTGCCTTTGCCACTTAAAACAAAAAAGTAAGTATACTGTTATATTCTCCAACCTTTGAATTCCTAGGAGATTTTTTGCCCTTCCTTTTTAAAGACATATGCTGAATATCTTGCTTTTTTTTAAAGAACAAATGAGATAAAGATATTTCTCATTGAGAATGTTTGCTTTATGATTTTGTAATATTTATATAAAAGTAATCTTAAAAAAACCCCACCATCCATATTGGTAATTGGCAAGTATTTCTTCCCTTGCCAGACAGAAAGTTATTTGTACTGAACAATTAAGGCATTTGCTAAGATGCTTCCTCAAAGATATTTCTTCCCACACAACTACTTTGTAATAGGATTGCTAACACCGAAAAGAGGATAATCGTACTGCACTGTCTCTTAAGGGATGTTTTCAATAAACCAAGCTAGTTGCAGAAAAATCTGAGTGCAGTTTCAGTTGTTGGGCACTAGATATTTCAAATGCATTTTGGTTCTATACAATGTTCCAGTTGTTTGCGTTAGCTGTAAAATATTAGCCTTGATTATAAGTTTTAGCCATACATTACTTTGTGTCTGAGTTCTCTAGTGATGCACTTTGTATTTTTACTGTCAGTCATAATTCATACAGCATGCAAAACTAACAAAGAAGCCTGAATTATAACCTTGCTCAGTGTCATCTGAAGTGGCACTGACAGACACATGCAAATGTCAATATTATTCTCTATATGCAAATATTCCCTTTGCTTGCATAACCCTCAAGAGTATCATGTTTCAGTATTTGGCTGCTCCTAGCAGACCAAAGGGCAAAATGGTGGAGCGACCAGCAGTAACATATATTACGAGAACCCTTTGAAGGAAATAAAAAAGCTTTTTGGCCTTGCCAAACCCAAAGTTACCAAATTCAGTCTCTGGTTATGAGTAGGTCAGTTTTACATATGCCAAGTGAAGTTTTCAGGAGATACTGCCCAGAGCTTCACCCTCCTCCCGCAGTCCCTTACTCTGCACAAGAGCTAACAATTCCAGCTAGGGTGGGATACAGTGAGTGTTTATATATTCAGATACATACACTCACACCCCTCATATAAATAAAAATAATATTTTACAATCCAGAACATATCCCCTGCCTTAAGTAAATTTTTCCTTCATTCTTTTAACCAGCCTTCACTGCCCCTCAGCACCGTCCATCGGGTCCGTCAGACACCAAGCTCAGGTCAACAGGACTGACTTCACACATAGGCAAACCCACCATGGATGCTAGTGGTGAGGCACCTTTCTTTGCACGCTCGTCTAAGTAGCCACCAAGCAGTTATGGTGCACAGCAGTCAAGGCATTTTGCCTCTTGAGTGAACTGTAAGTGTTGCACTTTCCCTCTTTCATACATGCATACGTGCCAAATCCTGAAATCCTTCCACTTCATGACTGAAGAAGACTGGTTTTTGGTTTATAACATCCAATGGTGTAATAACCAATAGTTTTCACTGCAAAAATGAGACTGTTCACTTAATATTTTTTATTTGAAAATATTTCTATGCTTTGTGCATTTAAAAGTTTTCCATAATTTCTCATTTTCTTTATGTACCTATAGGTCTTCATGCTTGCAGACCTCTGCCTTTGATGTGGGACACTTCTCTGAAAGCGGACACTTCTCTCCCTGGGAAGGCTTCTTCACAGGCCTCCCTCAGCATGTGCCTTTCCTCAGTCAGCTCCACATTTCCAGTGTAACATTCAGCTTGAGCTTCCGCTGTTCAACCAGCAGTTCCAGCTGACCTTCTTAAGGGACACTTACTTGCCAGAGGAAATTTTTTTTAGCAGTAGTATTTTTTAGTATCTCTGACTCTTCCTTCAGACCAGTTACTTTTTATTGCAGTCGATTTCAAAACTCCAGGTCATTCTGAAATCCATTATCATCCACTAACCAATTTTATGTCTGGTTTTTTTTCTGTGTAGCACATGTAGCATACTCCTAGAAGAAGGTTCCAATTAGTGGCTTTGTTGGTTTTTTTGTGTTAGTCACAAAGTCAGTAGGAAGTACAGCTTTCCACATCCAGCCTAATGAGCCAAAAAGTATTCTTAATTTTTATTGCACAGTGAGGGCTGCATTCTTTATTTCCAGTTTCACCCCCCAGTTTGCCTCCTGCATTTGTTGCCTCAGATACGCAGCACAATAAACTACGCTTGCAGATAAAGAGCTGCATTTTTTGCTCATTATCCGAACAGGGCTAATAGCAGTGAGACACTTGCGGCTTTGCACTGCCATAGCAGAATTTCCTTGCACTGCTAATGGTTCCTTGGCACAGCACACACTGGGAATATAGGGGGGAAAAAAAAAGAGGCGGTGGTGGCGGTTGCAGTTTGAGGGGATCAGAGCGGCTCCCTCACCGTTGTGCGGCGCCCAGGCTTGGCTGGGGAGGTTTGGCTGCTCTGATGCGAGGGTGGGCAAAGCCCGTCCGGGAGCAGCTCGCTGCATACGGCGTTTGCGCTAGAACCCTGGCTTTGTCAGAAGATAATGTAAGCACTTCAGGTCGAGTTCTGGCTGTATTACTTGACAGGCTTTATTGCTAGCATTTTAAAGACAGTTCTAGCTCCCTCTCGTGGAGCATTAGCCCCAGGCAACGCTTTCCCTATGAACAGGACATACTGGTTACACATTTATATATTCCTGGCCCCATAGTTTATATACTAATAAGATAAACTATTTTGTTAAACAAGTTAAAAGGACCCCACACTCTAATTTCTAAAAAACAGTTACTTTATCTTTATTATCTTCCTACACTATACCACCACATTCATCACCACAATACTCCATTTCTTCATCAGACTTCAGCAAAGCTTCTCAAGGCTCCTTTCTCTCCTCAGCGCTCCCCCAGCTCTGTCTGCGTGATATCCACCTTGTCAGCCGACCTCTAGCTCCTGCTTGCCCTGCACCTGAAGATGGAAGATGCTCTTCTCGCCAGAGCTCTCCCTCGGCACTCAGCATCACGCCGAATGACAACTACCCCCAGGATAAACTGAACCCACCGAGCTCTTTTTGAAGAGTATTTATATTTCATTCTTGTGGGTTTTTTATTGAGCTACTTCAAATTTTTGTTACAGTATCTCTTTCATAGCAGTGATATGAAAAGTGACACTGCAATCAGACAAGAGAATAGCTGATGCCAAGTACAGAAGTAATACCTGTTTTACTGTTCTTCCTTCATATTTCCATTCAGCTCTCCATGGATGCACAAAATACAAAGATAACGTCATTTTACTAAGTGCTCATGGTTATTTGATGGTCCTTCATGATCTGAAGCCCTTTCTGTCCTTCATTAAACAAAAGAAAAAGCAAAGTGAAACGAGAACTGAGGGGGAAAAAAGCATCATCTAGACTTAAAACCTTACAAGATGCTCCCACATTGTTTCTGAATGATGAGAAAGTACTTTGCTGTTTCATTTTTACATTAAGTTTTCTATGTGCTATTTATATAAGGTATTAATTGATATGGCATATCAAAATAAGCAATATTTTGTTAAGGTCTGAATTCCACTGCATGTCGTGTTCGTCACTGCACTTAAAGTACTGATCACATGCAAAGAGTCAGGTTTTTTGTATGAAAACTATTTTTTAAAAAGGAAGTTGTACAGCCTTATAGATACAAAAGTGATTGCATAACAGTAGTGTTCTACAGCACTTAAAAGGCCATTCACTACTCCTGCTATTCATTAATAGATTAAACAAGTAATTCTTATATGATGTGTTTTATTTTTGTCTATATAGTGGTAATAGATATTGCAACTTATAAGTAAAAAAAGAACCACCCACAAGATTGTCATAAGAGAGGTGGATGATTTCACACAGAAGCATCCCTTAGAAAAGGGTTGCCTGCATTTTTCCCAGCCTCCACTGGCATCCGCTGAGGCAGTGAAAAGGTTCCAGCACAGCGGAATGTTGAGTTTCACCTCCGTGGCTAAAAAAGAGAACAAATAAAACAGCTGCTTCCTAGGAAAGTGCAGTCAAAATAAGTATATGGATGCTACTGGGGCCTCCCACGCATACTCTAGGCTTGAAAATGTCTATGTAGTCCCAATCCAATTCACAGTAGGCTACTTGATTATTCCAGGTTCAGCTGCTTGGATAGCCTAATCTTTGTAACTGTGTGAACACTCATGCCAGCAATAAAGTAAATGATTATAATGCTGAGTAAAATCTCCCTTGAGAGAATTTAATAATTTTGATTTGAAACTTCTGTTCTAGCGAAATCTGACAGAAACAATTAATATCTTCTAAAAATTCATGCTCCTCATAAACTGAGGATGATACGGTGGCAATATATCTTCTCTTACATTTGTTACACGTCTTATTTTCATTTCAATTTTCTGAAAAGCCATTACCCATTGAAAAGAATCCGATTTGCAATAACATGAATCTGTGGAAGTACAAATGAAGCTTAGTAAATAAGAACATACTTTCATTACGGTTCTTCTGACTGGTCTTTGTAATGCCTTATTTCAGCATTTTGAGGCAACTCACAATCAGCGAATTCACATCCACCAGGAATTTACCCTCCTACTCAGATGAACTGGAAGAAATAATTGACAAACACTGATTCTGCCAGTGTCTGTGGTGCTCAGCCAGCCAGATCTCCCTGCAAAAAAGGCTTACGCAGAATATTTTTTTTTGTGGCAAAAATATTTTTTAACTATGATATTAAAGGATAAAAAATGAAGCCCAAACAAAAACCCTTATTCTACCCTTGAACATAAACACAAAGTTTATGCCAATTATTCCACACAACAACTGAAATTTGCAAGAGGCTTACAGGAATGCCAAAAATTATGTACATGTCTTGTTAGAAGCTCCAAAACTCTGATAAAATCATAACTTTAGGCTTGTTACCATCACTATAGGCCCAGACAATATTTTACTTGTACACAAGTAATCACATTACATCTTAATTGCTTGTCACTAGGCAACCATTGATCTTAAGATGAGTGATTAATTCTTGGGGACAAAGAATAAGATAAACATAATCAGGAGTTACCAGTTAGCCCTTTAAATAATCATTAAAATGAGAGAATCACTCTTTTCTCTCCCCAGAGAACTTGTCTTTTTAATTGACAGCTTCAAAGAATCACAGCAGATACATTTGTGCGGTTTTGCTAAATCAGTCCCTGCTTTTAATTATGTAGGGAATATAAAAATATTTGTATCAAAAAAGAAAATGAAAGTACGAGAGATAGACTTTAGTGTATTGTAAACCTCTTCTAAAGCTCAGGACTGAAAGGTACTGCTGGACCATTTTACCGTGTCTCTTATAACCTCCTAGCCAGGGTATTTTCATATTGTTGCTATACTTTTTTTTCCTCTTCTTTATCGCTGCCACAACATAGCCTAAACACGTCTTCTAGTGGAAACTCCTCCAGAAATGTGTTTTCTGCCTTGGTTAGCAGTCATCTTTCAGTGTCTAACCTGATGTTATTTGTAACCTATTTACATGCATTTGTTCTGGCATCAATCACCCATTAGTTTATATGGCTCTTTCCCAGTGTGCTCAGTCTCTAGATTTACCTATGAGTAACAATCCCATTCTCTGTCTTTGGTAGGCAAATGAGATCAGCCTGTTAGCTTCCTTTTGCACTAGAGGATTTCTTCCCCCTTAAGTGTCTGCATCAGTTCTTGTAAACTTTTAATTTTCTTGAATATGCTCTCATCCCCTTCTTCCTGGTCTGTAGTTCAACAGTGCCTTACCACTAATATTTCCTCTCCCACAGGAAATGTCTTTCCTGATGACCTGCCAGTTGTATCTGCATAGAAGTGAGAAAGAGATCTGGCACAATTAATCCTTAGAATAACTCATACCATGTGGCAGGAAAACCAGAACAAAGAATGCTCTACAGAACACTTCAGACTTCTGTACCAGTGAAACAACTGTAGGAAACTGAATAGAAGACCCTGAACACGTTAAATATGAAGTGTGATTACCTACGCCAACTAGCATAACTGACAATGGTTGGGGTAATTCCTGCAGGCTGGATGTGCAGCAGAGTAAGCCTGTCCAGGAAGACAGATGGGGTCGGGGAAGAGACATGCTGTTACCTTGTGCCAGGGGTAGTGGGAGATGTTATGCTGGAAACGACCAGGTAAAGGTGAGGAGACCCAGCACCCTACCAGAAGAGTGACCCAAAGAGTTGTCCAAAAATCTGCCTCCTAGTATTGGGAAAGGAAAGCAAATTCTGTTAATGACTGGGGGGGAGGAGGCAGTTTGACAGAGAAGGTGAAGAAAAGAGCGAGAAGAGGAGACTTCCGATGGTCAGCAGCACTTCTAGGAGGATCAGCTGTGCATACATAGGCAGGTCAAGTAGCAGAATCATTACACACTAGTTTAGCATTTCTAGGAAAAAAAAAAAAAAAAAGAGAAAGAACAGTGAACACCAAGACAGAAGACACCAGTTTCAAGGAACTGATTATATTCCACTGGCAGAAAGGTTCTTCAGAGAAAAATGAAAGCAATTGCCCCATCTGAAAAAAAGAATGAGGAAGCTTAAAAGAGATCAGCTTGACAAAGTCGTGGGTTCTCAATAAACTAAACTCAAGAAGAAAGTATACAACAGGAAATAAATGAGGAGCAAAAACTTTTTTGAAGCATAAAAGACAGAACAAGACTGTCCATGGCACAAAGGCAAATCCAATGGGCAAAGGTCATAAAGGACAAGAAAACACTCTGTCCACACACGTCCACACATATTGTAAAAGGGAAAGCACAGAAAGAGATGGTACAGAAAAAGGCAATGTTTATTCATTGTCTGCTTTAGTGCCACTTTCACAGATTCGTATTTTGCTTTTATTCCTACCACCTGCAGATCTTTCACAACATCCTACTGAAATGCTTATTTCTCTTCCTCTGCCCCCAAAACTACCCTAGCTCATCAAGGTTATTTTCAATATTTATCCTGTCCTCCAGCTTGCATTATACCCCTTACAGCTCCATGGCACCTGAGAACTCAATAGTACACCCTCCATCACCTAGGCAAACCATGGGTTAGTATGAAACACAAACCAGACCCTTGCAAGACCTCACCCAATACGCACTCTACTTCTTTGACAGTATTCTCAGTGGCAAGCTTGAATTCTACGGCTTGCACCCAGCTAATACATTGCCTTGGCCATATTTCTCTAGCTTATTTACGGTATGAGCATGTAATAAATAACAGCATCAAAAGCCCTAATAATTATAGAATCATGGAATTGTTTAGGTTGAAAAAGACCTTTAAGATCATCAAGTCCAACCATCAACCCAGCACTGCCAGGTCCAACACTAAACCATGTCACTAACCACCACATCTACACACCTTTTCAACACCCCCAGGGATAGTGACTCAACCTCTTCCCTGGGCAGCCTGTCCCAATGCTTGACAACCCCTTCGGCGAAGAAATTTTTCCCAATATCCAACCTAAACCTCCCCTGGTGCAACTTGAGGCCATTCCCTTTTGTGCTCTTGCCTGTTACTTGGGAGAAGAGACCAACACCCACCTCGCTACAACCTCCTTTCAGGTAGTTGTAGAGAGTGCAAAGGTCTCCCTTCAGTCTCCTTTTCTCGAGGCTAAACAACCCCAGTTCCCTCAGCTGCTCCTCATAAGACTTGTGCTCTCGACCCTTCACCAGCTTCGTTGCCCTTTGGACGTGCTCCAGCACCTCAATGTCTTTCTGCCAAGACAGATTAAATTTACTGCTTCCTCTCTGTTGAAAAGACATCTTATCCTATCAAAGAAAGAAATAATATTGGCTCAACACAACTTGTTGATTATAATTCATCTTATTTTGACCTTTAAGTACTTACTTATTTGGAATTTTTATTTCAGAATTTATCTGAAAATTTGAGTTAGTTGACTGGTCTACAACCACCCACCTACTCCTTCTCTTCCTCCTTCCCTTCCCCCTCTTCCTTACTGAAAATAAGTACCACATCTGTTTTCTCAGTATTTTCCCTGCCTTCCAAGTTTCCAGACAGTGCAAGCAGCTCTGATTATCAAACAATTTTCATTTGGGGTACCTAAAATCTTGGCTAATGCAACATCCTGTCTCTAGCTCTTAATAGTATAAATTACAGACATGGCTCCCTACAAAGACTATTTCCAAATAGTTAGGCAGAATCAGAGGCAAGCAGACAACTCCCTGTTGAAATTAAGACTGTTGGCATAAAGTCTAGAAGTTTGCTCTTCACATACAGTAAAAAATTAACAAGAATATGTTAAAATAATCAGTAAAAATTCTGTTTAGTTTTTAGGTAAGGGTGTATCAGATACCCTAGTTTAAAAAATGGAAAGAAAGAAGACTGGGAACAGATAGTGAAAAGATTAATATAATCCAATATTATGTTTATGCTAAAGAAGTTCATAAAAAAAGGCATGGATACTATATAATTTCTTTCATGGCATATTTTTGTTTTCTCTCCTCATTTCTGAAATAAAGTACTTGAATAGGCAGATACTTCTATTCACTGCTTTCTCCTGAGAAAGGAGGGTCTTGGCTGAAATCAAAGACAAGAAAGAAATCCATATCTTATAATAGATGTCTAGTCTTTGACATTTTAAATATTCTTTCTTCATGCTCACTGATTCATTTCTTGACTCTCTCTTTCCTGGAAGTCTTAGCTACTCAGTGTCATACCCTTCACTCATATATCTTTTGAACGAGAACATACTTTTTACCGAGTGCTGGCAGCTTGTCATCTTTCTCCCAAGAATTCATACTGACAGATGCTGACCTTGTGGTATCTCCAAGACTGAAAGGATCTGCTTTTGGTTTTTGCTTAATAAGCTAAAATCTATAAACAATTTTGGTACATGAGGTTGCACTGAAGTACTGAAATCCATTTTTGTTTATGCCTCTTCTCAGTGCAATTCTCTATTTTAAAATCCTTTATTTAAAGGAAGATTGTCACAGAAATCCTCTCCTATTTGAGAAGAACTTGAAGTATTAGAGCTCAGGGTTAGAAGGACAAGGACCCATCCTCCCCGAGCCCAAGCACCCCGACCTGGAGCCCTGTATTGCAAAGCTGGTGCAATACACAGAACTCGAACAGGGTTATGCTACTTCTTCTAGTTACTTGTAACAGCAGTGTTTGAACTCCTCTGAGGAGGAAGTCCCCTGGAATAATTTTGCTGTTTCTCCTTCCTTGTTCATTCTCCAGCGATGGGTTCAGAAATAAAGGGCTAGCCTACAGAAACCCTGGGTTTATATTGTCACCAGTTTTCAAGCCTGAAGAGTTGTTAAAAAATTCCACATCGTTCAGACATGGCTATACCCAAAATCATGACAACAGAGGCAAAGACTCAGCATCTTGGAGATTTACTCATATAAAATAATCCTCACTAAGTAAGCTGGGGAAAAATCTATTTAAAATATATTTCGTGTATTAGACCACCATGATGCCATATCATACCTCTGAAGAAATTAAGTCTAACTAATTAAAAAAAAAACAACTCCTGAGAGTAGAGTGGATATGCAAAAGCGCAAATAAAATTAATGGTTTATTCAAGTTTGTTTAGTTGCTTTTTTATTGAGAAGGAAGCCTTGGGTGGCTGTAATTTTATTGCAGAGGGCATTACTCTTATTTAACATTAGAATGGAAGTTCTCAAATTCTTTTATCACGAGGCTGTATCTCAATGGATATCCAGAGCTCACCTCTTCCATCTGCAGTCACACAAGAGCCGTATCTACTCTGCAGAGCCACATGAGATACCATCCTGTAAACACTTAGTGTCTGGAGCAGCGCCTGCTCAACATGATCAGCCAGCTGTCTTAAGGACACCGACAAGTGTTCTGCAGACCCGCGATTCCAAAACCCTTCAATGAACAAATATTTAGAGCATCCATGTCTGTAAAAATGTTTTCTTATTACATTTTTCAAACCCACAGAATAACCTTCAGAGAGACATAAAGGTGGCAAAAGGACTCCAGAAAACACTATTTCAACAGCAGTACTCCTTTTAAGCTCTGCAAAACTCATACATGCTCATAAATATAGTCTATCGTAATTTGTCAGGGCAACACAAACCTGGGGACAGAACTACGAGCACACTACAGTGTCATTCACTCTTGACCTTTCCTGTTTAGGAAAGGGCAAACAACTTCTGGCTCTGCTCCATTAGGAAAAACCATCATGAAGAATCATACAGCTCTGTTAGGGCACTTCAGACATACCCCTAAGCCCTGCTCCTGCACAGAGTGGTGGTAGTACAGTGCCACGTACAGGAAAAACTCACCCACAGAGGCACAGGGACCTAACCACGCTTGGTTTTTCTCTAGCTTTGACTATCAGGTTGGCTGCAAAATGCAAGGTTTCATAATTCTTTCTCTCATGTTGATTGTCTGACATACAACAAAATGCAAGTTTATATTAAAGCCACTCCTTCAGCCAAGGCATTGGGTTTCTTCCACCCAGCTGCCCATTTTCACAGAAGCTGGAGGAATTACGTATCTTCGTGATCGCTGACTTGCTGCTCACATCAACCAACGAAATCAGCATTTTGGGATAAGAAGGTACAAATCTGGTGAGAGCACTGCTGAAAACGTAGCGTTAAGCTGAGGAGGCTGCAGTGACAATATAGTGAGTAGGGAAGGGCTCCTTGCACAATGTGTTTGCTTACAAGCCAAGAACTAACTGGCTCTAAATAAGCTGCTCTCTTTAGTAAAGTACTGACGACAATTAAACATTTCCAAAATTGGCTTAAGTTGATTATAGTTCTAAGGTTTGGAAATCTTGGTTCTAACAATTTTATTTATTCTATTGAGCCTTTGAAATTTTTTTCTCCTGACCACAAGAAGTAATAGCTCATTTATTTTTGGCAGAGAAAAGGGATGATAATGGGGGTTGTCTAATTCTTATATAATCCTCTTACTAAAAAGGAAGAAGCCCTAAGGGAAAAAGTAAATAGTACTGAAGTTTTACAGTCTGAGACTACACACAAAATATTACTAGTACCCTGACAGTTTTGGTTGCATATTGGTAATTGGTTTAAAACCAGCTGTAGAATAGCTTAAAAATACATGACACACAAAATCCGTAACAGGATTCTACCAAATAAGAAACTAAAACCTGTGTCTTTTAAGACACTGAAGGACACCTTTGTGACATCCAGACAGTAGGCATTGTTTATGGTCTAAATCTGAAAGAAGCTTACCAGACCTATGTCCAACAACTACTGCATTATAGCATGACCTAGTGCTACAAGGGCGTAAATCATTTAGTAAATCTTTGAAGATCTCTTTTAATCTCTGGATTTTATAAAAGAAGATTTTACATCCTTCACTGTCAGCACTTCACACCCTCAAATATCAAAACATTTTTTAAAAAATCATTAGGGCATGACGTCTCAGAGTTGTAGCCTGAATAGATTTGTAGAACAGAACTTTAAGATTAATTAGGAAGACAATAGTATTCCAGAAACTGACCCACTTCTGCACAGGTTATTTTGTTTATTTTTTCTAATTGCATTCTTTCCAAGAACGCAGAATCTAGATCCAGGAGACACCTCTAAAATATGGCACATTAGAAAAGTTTGGTGTATTTCGAAGGAATTAGTAGAAGCTAAACTACTATGAAAGGTCATCTAATCCATTTATGAAGCACATAAAATTTCAGATAGCTACATACAACAGGAGGTGAGAACATTACAACCTCAAATAAACTAGCAGCTATAGGAATACTTATTGAAACTTCTAGAAGTACACAGCATATCTGACCTTATTAAACTGGCATCCATTAAGGATATGGCAGCGATGAGCTACAGGGAAGGTTGAATAGCCACTGCAGTGTACAAATTTGATGTGTAAGATGTCAGCCACTTAAATTTCCAAATTGGTGAGACTACAGCTCCTGTTATCAGACCACAGTATTTGACGTAATCCCTCAAACATATTTTGTAGCTAACAAAAAGTAAACATGTCTATGCAGAATTTAACTTTGCAGCCTACCTAGACTGCCAAGTTTCAGCTGGTATGTGTTGGCCAAAATCTGTTGCACTAAACAAGCATTGCATAACACATCTCTCCCAACCTCTGAGCTGGGCTCCACTCACCTAAATTAGGAGACAGAAGACAAGCATTCAGAATGACTGTCGGGCATTTGTGGCTTTGGAGGTGAGACTGAAGATATATCCTCATTTTTGCAAGTTGCTGAATTTCAGCAGCTTTCTTTGTTAAAGACCTACTCAGGATTCTCAAATGTGATTTCAGGTAAGATCAAAACTGGATTAATCTCTACCATAGAAGGGGGGTAGTCAAAAGCAAAAAGCATATTTGTTGAATGAATCTTTTTTTATTCTGAGTTTAAATAGTTTTTGTTCTACAAAAGCATCTGAAATAACACAGCATCTTGAGATGTACAATTATTCACTTCAATTAAAAAATACCAGTATTACTCAATACCTAAGTGGCAGAGTTCAGAAGTTTTTGGCTTACTGACCTGTTTGACTTGAAGCTCCACCAGAGATAATATATGCGTATCATAAATAATTCTGGTTTCTAACAGGTCTTCGTAGCCCATAAGTATCTTCTACTTTATGCAACTGTCGACCATTACTTTTACCTAATGGGTCATTTTCTTCACGGCAAGAGGCAAATGACCTATTAGACAAAAAATAATTATATCTGCATGCTTTGTTTTCCATGTCAAAAGAATGATCAGGAGGACACTTAGTTGTGGTAGTTCTGGGTGCATAGCCACCGCATTGTTAGTTGGTTGTTATTGACAGTACTGAGTAACAGCAGCACTTAGCTGAAGCAGGTAAGGTGTTCTGTTAGATGATAAATACGCAAAATATATTGAGTACACTTACCAGTTTATCATTTTATCACTCTACAAACCAAACAAGCTATCTTTCAGCCTTTGCGCTTCTACCAATGCTACTTTTTTTTTGCATATCTTAATTCAGAGGTATGTGTATCTGAAACCAATCTCTATTCATGCCCCTACAAGGGCAAAAAATTGATTGTCTTGCAGATGGCACAGAAAGGGGAAAGCAAACAAAATCTTCATTGGTTATTGAAAGGAGGAAGGGAAATCAAATTACTTTTTGATAAAGGACAAAACAAATAATAAATTACATGAGAAACAGTATGCAAACATTTCCATCATATGCAACATCTTTTATTTTGGCCCTACCTATGCAGAGCAATGAAGTGCTTTTCATGAACCTTTCCCATGTGCTTTCCACGCTGCTCCAGAGCAGAAAGCCAGCACAAACATTTGCTACAGCTGACAGATCATATCAAGTTTTAACTGGAACATTAAAAATGCTGTGTGTGAGCCACGCCAAATTTTCTCCCACTTGTGGGCAGCTAGAGTGAACAAGTTCCATGCGTCTTAACAAGTTCCATGCGTATTTTTCTTTAGCACTTGTCCTCCTTTCAAAAGTCAACCAGCCTGTTCTTACTAAACTTTTCCTAAAGTAATCTATCAAGAATATTGCCAGTCTGGGAACAGACATGCCTTTCTTCAGTTTAGAAGTAAAAGGGACACAAGAATAAAGGAGCAGCCAAGAAGCTGTTGGATCATCGGTTTTATGTATAATTAAAACTTGGCATTACAGTTGTCCTGGGGACTTTTTTCCATGTTAAAAACTCTACTCTAGCCCACATCTCCAAATACCCTTGGAAGGGAAACAAAGACCTTCAATGTTTTTTTTGTGAAGATATTTTCAGTAAATGATTTGCAAGATATCCTGATAATAACAGAAGCTGGAGATGTCTTACTTGGTGAAGGATGTTTTATTCACTTTTCCCATACCTGTATTGTGCAAATTTGTTTAATCTCCTAACTCTTCAGCTCTTATTACAGAGATACTGAAAAATAAAAGCTACATGTGAATCCCAGTCCTCACTTCCAGGAATACTTCCAGCTGTAAGAAATGGACGATTTATTTTTAAAAAGCATGAACCAGGGACCACCAGCAGCCAGACCTCTCCTAGTGAGCAAGGCATCATACAAGCAATTTCATTCTCTTGCGGCCAAACTATCTTGCATTCCTGACTGCACCTTTAGCTTTTCCAGACTGTCTAGCTTATAGCCTTATGCCAGAAATCTCCACATGGTCCATAAAATAGCGCAGCACAAGCTGCATCTTATCATATCATACATGTGAGCAACCCCTTTCCAGCCTGCCCCTTTTTCCAAGTACATCTCACACCTGACTTACCATTTTGTTTAGCTGCTGACTCTGTTGGACTGGATCATAGAATCATGGAATTGTTTAGGTTGAAAAAGACCTTTAAGATCATCAAGTCCAACCATCAACCCAGCACTGCCAGGTCCAACACTAAACCATGTCACTAACCACCACATCTACACACCTTTTCAACACCCCCAGGGATAGTGACTCAACCTCTTCCCTGGGCAGCCTGTCCCAATGCTTGACAACCCCTTCGGCGAAGAAATTTTTCCCAATATCCAACCTAAACCTCCCCTGGTGCAACTTGAGGCCATTCCCTTTTGTGCTCTTGCCTGTTACTTGGGAGAAGAGACCAACACCCACCTCGCTACAACCTCCTTTCAGGTAGTTGTAGAGAGTGCAAAGGTTCCCTTCAGTCTCCTTTTCTCCAGGCTAAACAACCCCAGCTCCCTCAGCCGTTCCTCATAAGACTTGTGCTCTCGACCCTTCACCAGCTTCGTTGCCCTTCTTTGGACATGCTCCAGCACCTCGATGTCCTTCTTGCAGTGAGGGGCCCAAAACTGAACACAGTACTCGAGGTGCGGCCTCACCAGTGCTGAGTACAGGGGCACGATCACCTCCCTGCTCCTGCTGGCCACACTATTCCTGATACAAGCCAGGATGCTGTTGGCCTTCTTGGCCACCTGGGCACACTGCCGGCTCATGTTCAGCCAGCTGTCAACCAGCACCCCCAGGTCCTTTTCCACTGGAGAGCCATACAGACACTCTTCCCCAAACCTGTAGCGTTGCATGGGATTTTTGTGACTGAAGTGCAGGACCTGGCACTTGGCCTTGCTAAACCTCATACAATTGGCCTCAGCCCAATGATCCAACCTGTCTGGATCCCTCTGCAGAGCCTTCCTACCCTTGAGCAGATCAACACTCCCGCCCAACTTGGTGTCATCTGCATACTTACTGAGAGGGCACTCGATCCCCTCACCCACGTCATTGGTAAAGATGTTAAACAAGACTGGCCCCAAAACTGAGCCCTGGAGAACACCACTTGTGACCAGCGGCCAACCGGATTTGACTGCGTTCACCACAACATGCAGCATGTGGCAGTCATTTCACATCTGGCACAACCAAAGCCTGCCTCACCTCCAGAGCAGCATGCAGAGAGTTGCCTGGGTGAAAAGTGAGGGTGATTTCCAGCCTACCCACTTTTTCCCCTCCTCCCATTTGTCTGGTGCCTCTGTTCAAATGGGGCCAGTCAACCGTGGCGACGTAATTTAACAAGCACAAACCTACGTGGGAGCTGCCTGTGCCAGCTAGCACATATGTATATGCCTGTGCATATATGCATAGCTTTGTGATTTTACTCTTAAACAATGACTTTCCTTGTTTGCTCTGAGTGCAGTGATGATGACGCATTGTAAGACTTCAAGGTGCTGAGCAGTGGCTCTGTCCCTGACTGACACACACAGCCCAGGACTTGAGCAGAGCTTCATCCCAGCTGTCACCCCTGGGGCTGTCAGCACAAGCAAGTCACAAACCGACCCCACCTCTGTCCCACCCAGCCATCAGCCCATCTTCCGCCATGATAGCCAGGCTCTCACCGATGTCTCAGGCTACCTCTGCAGGAGAAGTTTATCACCAGGCTGATTTTGTTCTGGCAGTCTTCCTAGGGACAGCTAGGAGGGCTGAGAGGGAAAAAAAACAGGCTAGCCCTTGAGTTTATTCAAAGAGGATCTCCAACTCAAAGGACTAAATCCCTGACAGTCCCTGACTCAGACCTAATTGTAAGCATTCTTGTTCTCTTGTGGTTTCCTCCCTTGCAAAGATAGTTTTAGGTATTTGAAGAACGCCACTTGGTGCCTGATAGGATTAAAAAGACCTTGAATAAGCTTGTAAATTCATTGATAACATAGACTCCGGACATCAGTGCCGAGATAAGCACTTGAGGAACTAGTTTAAATCAGCCTTTTGTGATAGTCCAAGGCCAAAGGACTGATGACCTAATTCAATGACTATATATAGACAAAGGAAACCCGAAGTTCAACCATTGGACAGGTGAGGAAGACCATCGAAGACCACTGGAGGACCCCCAAAGACCACTAAAAAGACAACTATGCATGCAGATTGAACTTTTACATATGTTAATGAATCCTCAGGAACCTTATGACTATGTATGACTTCATAGCACATAATCTTTGGAAGTTTACTGAATCACTGGAGCACTCATGGTGGAGCAATCCCCAGTGCTGCCCAGTGCTGTAATAAAGCATGCCTGCTTAATAGTGACTTTGTTGCTATTGAGTTTTATTTCGGGAACTTTCTGGATACTCCGCTTCCTCTTATGGGAAGGTTCAGACTTTGAAGGATAGTATCCATGAATTTTTGTATCACAACATTTTCATAACTAGTGTTGCACAGGGAAAGTCATGCCCACTTCACCTTCTTGCTATTTTTTTTTTAAACACTGTTATAAAAGAAATATCAATCTGCCATATTTATGATCTTCAGTTCCTGTCTGTGGTGGGGCAAGATAACCACAAAGTATTCTCACAAAGTGTCTTTGGAGGGAAAAGCAAAATGCTGTAGCCTTCTACTCCGCTGTGCTCATAGATTGTGCAGACAACCTGAGAAGGGAAGGTTGTCACGCCCCAGCCCCCTGTGAACACCGGCCACGTGATCATCCAAATGGTGGCTGCTTCTTCTCAGCACTCTCAGGCTGGCACAGCAGGGCGTGCATCCCTGGTGTACACCCTGGGTGCAGGTCTGAAAAGGGAGGGAAGGAATCCCTGAGTAATTAATAAGTCCGTTCACCAGCTGGTCTGGCCCTGTCCTGCCATTGCATACTCCCCCTGGTTCTTCCTAAGGCACTCATCCACGCTGTGCTCCAGGGCTTAGTAGTAGTGACTCCAACCTTGACAATCTTGAGCACTTTTTACGTTTCTGGACCTGGAAACCTCTAGGAAAGGGGGGAGAATATATTTAATTGGCACCAGAAGGACCTGGGAGGGAGGTATCCCACTGAATTCAGACAGCCAAGGGATGGAAGCAGGCATCCCATTTGATTCGCTACAGATGTGCCTTGGGGAAAATGCCTTGATCACTTTCTGAAGCTCATGTTGGAAACACCTCCTGGGCAGGGAGCAGAAGTGTGTCCTCCTGTTCCACCTCCCTAATGGAGCTGCCCTTTCTTGTTCTGACCACAGCTATTTCTTGACTGCCTGGGTAGAGCTTCACCTTGGATTCAGACAAGCTTCAAAGGTCACTGTAGGATGTAAGTTTCCTTGGCAGGGTCTCAGGTAATTTGCCTACCAAACATTGCTGACAATGGAGGGCTTCTTTGCAGGGCAATGGTTACAATGGTATGTTTTGACAGAGTCAGAGAGAGTCTAGCAGCTTAAGTCTGATTCCAGCACTTGGTTCAAGGTTATTCCAGAATCCTTCTTCAGGTGGCTTCTAGATGAACAGAGGGTACTTGTTACATGGGGAACACAGCACACGGAGTCCAACCAGTGTGAACAGGAAGGACAGAATAGAAAGATCGTCTTTCAAGGAGCAAAAGTAGAAAAGCTGATAATTGCTAGCACTTCCCATACACTAGACAACTGTTGGTAACCCATATGCAGAGTAATATCCATGTGCTGAAGTGCACTGAGAACCTAGCTCAAGAGAGATCAGTCCTTGGGAAATGGAGTCTAACTGGTGGTGATGACAGTGGTGCCCATGCACAATTACATCTTCATATTGTTCTTCATGTAATCCAGTTTCAAGGGAAAATACTCCTGATGTTTCAGTCCAAACTATTTTTATAATGTTAGCTTTGCAGTCACATACGCACTGCTGTATCAGCTAAAATACTGCTTTTGAGACAGACTTGGCTTTTTAACAGTTTTGCAGCCTGCTCACATAGCACAGGTTTGTTTCTGCTATTTTACTCAGCGATGGTGAGAGGGTGCTGCTGTCAAGGGGTTCGTGGTCACTGGCTGCTGTGATGCCACACTAAGACCTTGGGTCCTACTTTATATTATATTCTCTGTTTACCACCTCCAAGTGCTCAGAGCCAAGGAGTCTTGGTTTATACAACAGTAAAGATTTTTTTTTCTTTTACCAGCATTAGAACATTTGGTACTTTCTTTATTTTGTCTCCTAGAGACTCACTTCTCTAGAACCTCTTTTCCTAAAAACATACAAGCCCAGGAAGTTCCCATGTCTTCTGCTTGTCAAACCAGGAGCAACAGTGAGCTCTGATTATAGCCTAGAGGCTGCTCCCAGTGAGGAGGAGAGACTTATATGCCAGGGAAATGGAGGGGACAGCAGTTTTAGCTTCTGCCCCAGGATCTGAAGCTAGAGAAAGCTGTCTGTACAGCTCCTGAATGCCTCACTCCAAACCCATAGAAGCAATTGCTTGAGATTTTGACCTGATAGTATACGCACCAAAAACCACTGGGGAAGAATTTTTGCCTAGGGTCACAAGCTGTGTTATGAGCATCATGGGGTAAAGTCTGCATTCAAACAAGACCCTTATAAGCAAAGCATGGGACAAGGAATATTGAGTTGGGACAGGATAAGTGCGAGAAGGATGTCACGTGGTTTTGAAAGAGGTATTTTGCCCAGGAGTACCCCAAGTACAGGTGCACCAGCCATGCCAGAAGTGCCTTAAGGGATCACTATGGCACAGGGATCTCTTCCTAGGGTGTTCCTCAGAATCAGCTGAAGACCGTGTATATGATGCCATGATGTCTGCAAGACTCTGCTGTCATGGAAGAAGATGTGGCAGTTCTACCACCTTATAAAACCATTCCTAACTTAGGGGTCCAGGTTGCCAGTAATGGACTAGCTCTCCCAAAGAGGCCCATGTCCCCCTACTGCAACCCCGGTTCATCTCCGTAAATGTCCCAGTCACAAAGTCTTACCTAGACACATCTTTAGCTGCGTTGCTCACAGCCCTGCCCTAATCTTAACCATACACAGAAAAAAGGCACTAAATTGTATCACCTGGGTCAGACAAGATAACAGACAACACTGGGTGTGACACACACTGAAAATGCCACAGCTCCTCAGTACCCGTATAAAAACACATCAAATAAAACAGGTGGCACAATGGAACTGTGCCTGTGAAATGGCCTGTGAATGACTAGCAAGTTATTTTTCCTTCCAAAACTGTAATGGTCCAGAAATCAAACAAATAAGCCACAAATAAGAAATAAGAGATGTACGGTATCTTTCTTCAGTACTTCTAGAGAGGAAGGGGCTAAAAACTGCTGAGTCAGAAAACCTTTACTATTGATTTACTAACCTTCATTAGCTGCATCTGTAATTGCTGTTGTTCCTTCAAAATTAAATGTCTTTTTTACAGGAAGGTACCCTGAAAGAGACTCAAATCTTCAATGCAAAGTGGGGCATTCTAGAATATGTTTCTGAAATCACAATAGCTTATTAAAGACTGATTAATTAGACAGTAGTAATTGTGGGAGGCAAAGAGAGTCTGGACAACCATGTTTAGCTTTGGTCCTTTGCCATCATTTTGAAAAATGCAGCTGTTGAATATTTTGAGAAAAAATTCTGAATGTCATTTAAAGAATAAAAGAGCTACTATTGACCCCTCACTCACTTCTTCCTTTTAGTTTTAGAGTTTACATTATTATTTGATCCATTTTTGGAGGTTAGAACAATTCATAGATCTTTACACATTTTCATTTCGGGTCACTTGCCATCTTTGAGAGCCAGTGTTGTTACTTCTGCTGAAGGAGGGAACATAAATCAAAGGCACTGAAAGGTTCAAACACCACAGAACAAGCACACATGTATCCATTCACTGCTTCAAAGTCAGCTCTTTAAAAAGGTTACGATAAAACAAGAAACACAGTACCTGCACTGTTCTTATGAAATACATTTGCTAGGTCTTCAAGTCATGTGTAAGTGTACTTCCTCTGTAAAAAAAGAAATTCAAGTCTCAGCATGCACCAACTGTTTTAACTTGCTAAGTGGTGTTTATCAGGTAAACCCTTCATCAGAATGGCTGTAATGGGACACATACATTTATTAATCTACATCCAAAGCAAAGAGAAAATAACCATTAGCACCTTGCAATATATTTCCAAGATTTAAGACCTGAAACTTATTCCTTGGGTAGACTTGGATTCTATTAAATTGCAAAGATTTCATTATACTCCATGGCACAGTGGCTCCACTAAAGTTGCTGGATGCTGTCACTTTCCAGGACAACCCGCTGCCTGCTTTTAAAACCAAGAAGACTCCCAGTTCTCAAACAAACAAAAAAAAAAGGAAAATAAAAAACTGGAGTAATATTTCAGGGACAGTGTGCCATGGGTATTACTCACCACCCACATTTTCTCAAGATAAATAATGAGCAATGAGGAAAGGAGAGGAGAGGAGGGGAGAGGACAGTTCAATAAATGCCTTTTTGTACTTGTATATGTAACGTTGTAAAAAAGAGCCACCACTAAGACACATAAGTTCACACAAATCATAAAATATAATTTATTTTAATTTTGGAAAAACAATCTTGAAAGTAAAACACCCAAACCAAATGACTCTCCAAGACCCTGAAATGCAACGAAATATTCATAATTTCAATGTGGGTGAATATCTGCAAAGACCATTGCTGCTATCTGACCTCCCCCCCTCCCTGAAACTGCACTTTTTAAAGTAGGAAAAGCAAGAGAAAATGCATAGACAGGCGCTCCCCAGCTGCCTGCCGAACACCTCGCCCACAGCATCACCGGGAGGAGGAGGGCCGCGTCCTGCGCTCAGTGCCCAGCGATCGCCCTGCTTGCGGACAGCCTGCCGCACCACTGGGTGAGCGGGGACTGGGGCTCTCGGAGAAAGTGTTGAGGCTGCTCCGCTTCATTTAAAAACAGATGTTTGAGAGGGCACTTCTGAAACCGAGCCTTCTCCTCAGTGAACTGAACTAGCACCCCTCTTCCTACCTGCTGTGAAACCTCGATTACAGTAATTCAACAGCAAGTAGGAGAGCTTTAACAGGAGGGTCAGCAAGAGCCCAGAGGTGGTGGCAAGGGGCTGTTTCTTGCCCCTTGGGTTGAGCATGCTGACACGCAGGCTGGAAGCCCAGAGGGGTACAAGCCTCCTCATGCCACCGGACCGGCACAGGCAAAGCCTGGCTTAGGCACCGGGCTCTGCGACGGAGTCACAGCTGGGAATGCGGGTAGTGCCCCTGGCAGCCAGGAGCAAGGAGCCTGATGCCCACTACTAATGCCTTACACCAAACCATCTCCTCAACACTGGTAGGGCTGCTCTTAGGAAATTCCCCCTTCCCAGTGGTGGTTTATCAAAATCCCTTATTTGACACATTGTTCTTGATAAAATCATTGCTGGTATCTTCCCATACTGCAAGACAGGAAGATAAAATAATTACTGCTCTCTACTGAAGGAATAAGCTTCTCCACAGCTTGGTAACAAACATTTCCTGTGAGTTTGCCACGCTTCCACAATTCTTTTCTTAAGATTTTTCTAGAAATACTTTTTTCTTTCCCAGCCTCCATTGGGAAAATTACCTAGAATTCTCACAAAAAAAAAAAAAAAAAAAGAGTCATACATATTACATTCGAGTGAATGTAAGATTAATTCTGCATTAAAAACCAGTGTATCAGTCAGCTCATGTTTTTTTCCAGCACACACCCCAAGGGCAGGACAAATGATGTGTGCAGAAAAAGTAGCAAGGGTAATTCAACAAAATGGGTGTTCTAGTGCAATGACAAAATTAGGTCCCGTGGTCTTGCTTAAATACAACAGATCAGAACTTCCCAGACCCGAGTATCAGTGGGAGTTTTGGGTGCACAATAAACTTAGTTCTGAATCCCAGTTAAGCAGGGATTCTTTTGGGGTTTGGGGTTTTTTTGGAGGGTGGGGTAGGAGGGAATATGTCTTTTCTTCTCCCCATCCCCCATAGTTAGATGAGAATAATTTAAGTACCTGACACATTTATTCTTCAAAATAAAAACATCGGTAACAGTGGCCACACTTCCCTGAGTTCCACCAGTTTGTGACGACTGCAGCACGTATGTTTTATTCCAAAATAAAATAAAATATTTGTAACTTTTCAATTAATTTTTCTCCAATAATACAATCATTCACTAATGCTGCTGTAAGTCTGTGGGCAGCCTAAAGTCAAATCTAAAGTTATGAGCAAAAGATCTTTTCAAGCTGACAAGCAACAGCTGCAGAAAGACAGCAACATTCCCAGAAGTACTTAGTCTTTCGAGAACTGAATCTTAACAAGAAATCATGTGCTTTGCAATCCTGTAGCTACCCAGGAATAGTGGTATTCTGGTAGAGGTTAATATCTAATGCCCAAATAGCTGCTTTTCTAAGAACAAATTTGACCAGGTCAGGAGACAATTGGATCTTTAAATTTAAACTCATTTACAGAAATTATCCTTGGAAAATGTGCTGAACAGAATCACGGAATATGTTCATCCATGAACAGCTAAAATTACTGGTGCCTTTCAGTTGTTAGCTATACAATTTGCCGCACCTTCTTTTACAGTTTCAAAAGTTATTTTTGAAAGCAATGTGAAAGAGAAAACTGCACACATTTGCACTAATGCCCTGCATTAGACTACATCTTTCCAGCAGTCGCTTATTTGTAATTTTACTTCATCAAATTATTTACATAGTAAAGCTAATATATCTCGAGTCCATATGCTCTCTATTTACAGCTCGGCACCAACGGCATTTTGCAAAACGGGCAAATCGATATCAGTCGTTTAGACTAAGCAAATCTCAGACGGGATAAACTGTTACACCTTCAAGACTCCTTCCATGAGTTCTTGATTAAAACAGGCTGCTAAGATGATATTCATATAATCAGTATTAAATCCTTTCTTTAAATATTTCAACTGGTTGGTTGAAACAGGCACCAGCCTGTTCTTTCTTTAAAAAAATAGGAAATTATGTCTGCTGAACATAGTCTTCTGAAGACATGCATTTGATCTTTCTGCAGGTAATCTTTTCAGAAAAAGTCATTGCTAAATCACTAAAAGAAGCACTTTGAAAACAAAGTGCTTCTAATGATTCAAAAGATATTTTAAAAAGCACATAGAAGTTACAGTCAAACTTGAGTATTAAAGCACCCTCCACACACGGATACATCGAATAAGATCTGTATCGTAAGCATATGTTGCGGTCCAGGGTTAGGTCACGTAACAGGAATTGGCTGGGATCTAAATACGTGATTAGGGCCCAAGTACAGATCACACCATCTCTCTGTCCCTTTGACTAAAGAAAAATTCCTCATACGTTCAATGGACAGACTCTTCGTCTTCTTAAAAAACAACAGACAAGACCCTGCCACTACCGAAGAAAAGAACAAAACTCCTATTAACACTCCAGCACCACCTTTCAGAGTCATGTTCCCATTAACCTGTAAAGCTACTATGCTGACTTCTTCCATCAATCACACTATTTTTTTTAGATTTAAATTGAAGCAATTATCAGTCTTCCTGATGTTTCATCCATAAAACTAGCACAACCAAAGCAGCTAAAGTTTTCCTTTATATTTTACACTCTGACAATTTACTAACATCTGCATAAAACACTTCATTTTGTGAGCACACATGTACTAGTATAAGAAATTGCAGCAACTACTTGCGTAAAAGGGAAGTTGATCTTGTGGATACGGTTTTGCAGGACTGGTGCTTTACAGTGCAGCTTTTTCAAAGCCTTTGAGTTTCGAAAGTGCCAGACCCTAGAAACAGCTAGTCATAAATTTGCTTGCATTACAGCAGGTACTATTCCCCAAAAAAAGAAGAGTTCCGCAGCATTCTCTGACCTGCATACATAGGCAAATCCAAATGCTTACAGAAGGATGTTTTCCACAATATTTAGGAGAGAAAAGAGGACAAGAAATGAAAAATAGAGTGACAACTTAAGACACATCGAAGAACCAGATCATGTAGCTTTTAGTGAGGCAAAATCCTTGCCCAAATTCAAGGTCGGAGCCACCTGTCACACCCAGCCCGGCTCACATTAAGGGAACAAGCAAGGACGGGTGCTTGCTCTTTGTATGGAGCTGTGTTGATACTGATCACTGTCCCTTGCCCAAACAGTACGGCAGTGATGTGAAATTGTTACTAGAGTCAACCTGCTCAAAGCTGAAGGGGTGGAAAACACTCTCACTCTTGAATCTTGTCAGAATACTTCTGAAGAAGGACTGACTAAATTTTTTCCAAAGAAAAACTCCTGAGGAATATATAGTCAATCCAAAGCAGAGTGTAGTCCAGAGGCAAGTAAAGAAGGCTAAGTACGTCCTTTTACGTGAATGAAATGGCACAATTCCAGGAAGAGATAACGGGAAGGAACCATCTTAGGCAGTGTACACCTTAGCCAGCTCCATATATTTGCTTCTTGATATTCACACCCCCTATCTATCTCCCCCTTGGATAAGGACCCTTATGAGAAAGGGAGAGGGGTTATGGAATCAGCTCTCTGTGCTCATGTGGAGCAGGATGTAGAACTCAAAGAGTCTGTTGGGCGGGGGATGTGAAGGGGATGCTACAAAGACATTTCACGCCCAGTTTTATTCCAAGCCTTTTCACCTGCTCCAAAGCATCAATTTTTGCGTTCTGAATTTACCTAGAAAAACACATCTGGCTACAGCTGTCTTTTAGAACTTGGGCTGCTTCTACGCTAAAACAGCTTCCTGAGCCATTCACTGTCTCTTCTTAACTCTCCCGGATTTCTCAAGGTGAGCTACTGGGGAGGAGGTGGGGTGGCGAAACCTGCAGAAAATCATCCACCTTGCGCTTTTCACCCGCTGCCAGCAGCCTGGGGTAACCCTCGCTCTGAGGGGAGCCCTCTCGACAGTCCCGCCTCCCACGACCCAGCCGGGGACAGCTGAGCGAGCGGTAGGGAGCAGCTCAGAAACCAAGTCTCCCTCCTCCAAAAGACCGACGGTTGGGTTGGTTAGGGTTTGGTTTTTTTTTTTTTTCCAAGTTTTTTTTTTCCCCAAGTTTTTGTTTGGTTTTTTTTTTTTTAAAGATTTCCTCCCCGCGAATGAGCGGCTCTTTCCACGCGTACTGCCAAGGTCCATCCTTCCCGCCCTGGCCGCGCACACGGCACTGGGCGTGTAGCCGGCGCTCTATGTAACCCCCGCCGCCACAGCCGCGGCCCCGCCACAGGCGCTCCGGGACGCGCGCCGGGATCCCGCCGCCGCCGCCGCTGTCGCCCTCCCCCGGGCGCGTCCCGGCCCCGGCCCCGGCCCCGGCCCCGGCCCCGGCCCCGGTCCCGGCCCTTGCCCGTCGCCGGCCCCTCCCGCCCGGCCCGGGGCGCTTGCCGGCCTCGCCGGTGGCGGAGCGGGGATGCCTACCCCCGCGGCGTGCGGCCAGCCGCCCACGCCCGCCTCGCCGCGCTGAGGCCGCGGAGCCCGCGGCGGGGAGCACCGCGGCTGCCGGCGGAGCAGAAAGTGAAAGTACCTGTCGCCGGCGGAAGCCCCATGGGAAAAGCAAAGCCCGGCCGTCCCGCAGCCGCCTGTGACAGCGCCGCGCCCCCCCCCCTGCAGGCGGGCGGCGGGGGGCTGCTGAGCCCCGCCCGGCCGCCGCCGCTCCGCTCGCCCCCCCGCGCCTCCCTGCGCGGCGCTCCGCGGCCCGCGGGCACCATGGGCGGGACGGCGCCGCCACCATGACCGCGGAGCCGCCGGCGCAGCTCCCTGCCACCTCCCCCGCGGACCATGTTCCATGGTAAGGAGCGCGCCCCGCACCGCCCGGCAGAGCCTCCACCTACGCCCGGGCTGGGCTGGGCTGGGCTGGGCTCCGCCGCACCGCGCCGCACCGCACCGCTCCGCACCGCTCCGCGCCCCCGGCCGCGCGGGCTCCTCACCGGCTCCGCTGTCTCCGCACTCCCGGCCCCGCCGCCTCGCCTGCTGTGGCGGCGCGGTGCCGCCCGGTGCCCTTTTAAACCGGCGGTGACGGCGCGGGGAAATTCCCAGTTTTGCTTTTTTTTTTTCTCTCTCTCTCTCTCTTTTTCCCCTTAGAATGAAAGTAAAACCGCCCGGTTCCCATCCCGCCCGCTGCCGGGAAGCGGGGCCCGGGGGCGGCGGGACGGTGCGGGGAGCGGGGGGGGGGGAAGCAGCGCCGCTCCGCGCCGCTCCGCGGGCACCTGCCGCTCCGCGGGGCGCGCCGGCAGCAGGTGCCGCGCAGCGCCGGGACGCCGGGCCCGTGGGCCGGCAGAGCCCCGTCCCCTCGGCCCGGCGGGCGGCGGGAGCGACCCGCGGAGCCGCGGCGCGCACCCCCGCACCTTCGCAGGGCTCCGGCGGGGCTGAGGGAGAGACTCGCTGTTAAGGGCTCCCCTCGGGGAGCGCGGGCTGCGGAGCGGGGCCGGGCGGCCGGAGCGGAGGGTGCCGCCCGCGGAGGTGCGGGGGTTGCATGGGGTGCGTGGAGGCTGCTGCTGCGGGGAGCCCGCGGGGTCCGGCCGGGGACGCGTCTCGGGCGTGGCCGTGTCCAGAGTGCCACTTCCAGGCCGCAAGCACAAGAGGGTTTTTTTAATTAAAAAAAAAACCAACCAACAACCAAGAGGGGCTTTTTAATATTTGGAAATGCTGGAATGCGAATTCCTTCAGGGAGAATTTTTTGGGGCTTTCCAGATAGGATTTACGGATTTTTGGGAGTTCACTGAACGGATGGGGTATTACCAGTAATACACACTCCCTTTCTTTTCAACGTGCTCGTTGTGTTGAGCACGATCAATTCTGCTTCTTTTGAAGTTACCTAACTTTAAGAAAAATCCTTCCAATTCTCAGTCCAAAGCTCTCGAAACTTCTTATGACATTCACCTAATGGGTTGCGGACAAACTCATTTAGGGATGACTGAAAGGTGTCATCGTGATCTGGCGATGGGTCAAGGGACTTCATGAGTGTGCAACATCTCTTTCAGAATTATCTGCTTTGATTCCATAATTTCCTCATTTAAAACAAGGCTCGCAATCTGTACAATACAGAGAAAGTACAAATAAAAGAAGTGGCTTTGCACTTTTCACCTTTCATCTCTGCTTGTTGCTGGGCAAGCCAAATATTAAGTGACAGAATCTGTTAGATTGGTTTTAATTTAGGAGGCTGTTATTTGTGTCTTCTGAAGCAGCATATCCAAGTTGCTTGTATCGCTGTTATTTGGAGACAAGCTTTGCGGCTCTTTTTTTGCACTGGAATCAAGAGGTGCAAGGGTATATTGGAAAAACGTTGTCCTGTAGTTGATTTCTTGCATTTTTTTTATAATCTTCTTTTAAAATATTAAATCTCAGTCCAGCAAGTTGATAATTCACTTGGCATAGATATAGTTAGCACAGAGATTCACAAAGGTAAAGCCCTGTGGAATTCAGGTGTCCGCTTGGAGCTTGAAGAGCATCATAGATTTGCCTTACCTAGTTTTTACATTTACTGCATGTAGGATCCATTTACAATCCATTTAGCTCTTCAGGCTAGATTTTTTGAGGTATTACTAGACCTCTGTTGGTCAGTATATGAAAAGGTTAGAAAATCTGGTTTTCAGGCCATCAAATTTCCCATTAAAATTTGGCAGGCAGCTTGCCACAAGGAGAATTTTGGAATTTGGCTTGTACAAGGAAAAATTTCCCAGTGTTATTTCTAGGACAGAGGTGTTCATCACAGTGTGTTCACAAGTATTCTATCAGCAGAAGAGGCTTTGGTAGCCAGGAACAGTGGTATGCATTCTGGTTGGAAGCAGCAGTGAGTGGTGGGAATCAGCTGGGATGGGCTTGAGTGACTGTGTTTCTCTGTATGGAGATGAGCGCGTGGTGTGACTGGGGTTCTTGCATCACGGCAGTCAGGTGGCTCAAAGATTGTGGTCAAGTGTCATAGCTTTCTTCTTAGTTATTCAAGGTTTTTCTCTGAGGCTGGGATTTGCTAGTGATGCCCAAGTCCAGAGACGCCCATCTCTGAGTGCTGGACTGGCTGCACCCACACGCTCCCATCCTTGCCAGAGAGGAACAAAAGTAGCAGCTAGGGTCAGGGCATCCCTTCTGCCTTTCCTGGCTGCAACCCCACAGTAACTACGTATGAGGTGGTTGTTCTTACTGAGTAGCAGAGCTGGGTAGAAACAGCTCATGCTAGACCATGAACCTGCTGTGGTCTTTGCTAATCCTCCAGCCTAAATTTCTAGCTCTGATTTTTTCCAAAACCTTCCATTTACGCAACATCCTTGCCAGTCTAGCTGTGGGCCAGAGTCCAATTATGAGCTTTCTAGTACCAATATTGTCCTCTACCCAGTCTCCCTCATTCCCAGCATCCGGCCAGTCACCTACAGCCTCCAGTTATGCTGCCAATTCCCTTCAGGCTCTTCTGATATTTTGGTCTTTTCTCTCTGCCCATCCTCGCAGAACTCATATTTTCCTGGATATCATGCAAGGACAGAAGACAAGGGTCTGAGCAGAGCAAGACGGTCCACTGAAGGGAGGAAAAAGTGAGGGGCCATGAGATTTGCTCAAAAGATTGCAAATAGTCTTGCAGAGAAGGGTGTGTTGCCACCTCATCTCATGTTATGGCCACTAGTATGGATTTGTACATTTGGTCAGCCTGAAAATACGTTGAAACACACTTCTGATGTGAATGAGACTTCTGAGATTAATTCAGCCCAAGCAGACACCTGGCAGGTCAGGTCAATAGCTGTAGGCTCTTGACCATGCTGGCTAAATCATCCTTGAGTAGGAGGGAGTTTAGACACCCAAAAAGTATCTTATTCTGGAGCTGAATCCTCCCCTCAAGCTACATTTGGTTGTACAAAGGTCTCGTTTAAACTATTCAAACAGATTACAGAATGTATTTGTTAATACAGCAGGTACTCTATGGCATTTAACATGTACTTAACTGCTCTTGTTGTAATCCAGCCTTTTTTAGATCTATCTTTCGGGTTCTGCCACTGCTCCTTGTTCTGTCTCCAGTGAATTCATCTAGTTGTGCAATGGGAAATAAAACAACTGAAATCCGTGTGAAGTATGAGAATATACTAAGCCACGACATCAATGAGCTGGTAGGTAATAGCTCTTGGGCTTGCAAAAAATGCTGATTCTTTTTAGATGATAGCAAATAATAATAATAAAAAAAAGCTCTAATGTTAACATATGATGAAAGACCAATTTAAAATCACACGTTGTCCTGGAACGGTGGCTTTATTTGAGGGGGTGCAACAGTTCAGTCTCTTTAACATCTCTGAAATCTGTGGATCTGCCTACGTGCATGTACAAGTACTGTGATACAGGTATTTGTGCCGGTGCACCGTGTAGTTAGGCACATGTACCATTTGGCCCTAAATAGTGTAATATATTACATTAAAAAATACTCCTTTCTGAAGTGATATCATGAGTACTTCTGTTTATATCTTCTAATCAAGAGAAGAAAGCATTACACAACCTGCAATTTGTTCTACTAATTGTAGACTTCTTGATGAAGTTTTGTATTTTCCATTGAATACAAATGCACAGAGGCATAAAATTCATACAACAATAAAAGTTTCTTTGTATTTTACCTATTAATATATCTTGTTTAGCCAACAAAGAATCGACTATTCTAGATGGCAGCGGAGAAAAACTTAACTTACTCATTTGTAAACCTCCTCCATCATGGCTTTATCAGCCAGATTTATTATAGCTTTGCAAAACAGTATTATAACAGTTTACCAACCCATGCCCCAAACCTACCTTCCAACTCTTCATCATGAATTATTAACAACTAAATTCATCTCTCAAGAACACTTTCATAGGAGAAAGCACTTTCCATAGTTGGATTAGCAGAGGCATTTGTATGAAAATGGGGGGTTTGTGGCAATTTGTCACCAAACGAGAACTCACCATGCTGTTGCAATCTTAAACCAAGATCTGTTTGTATGAAATACAAGTGATATACAGTGCTTTTCCAAAGGTGAAATCAGGAGCCATTGTATTTCTTCACACTTACGATCTACCACCATCCTTCAGAGCATTATGCCAGCGATTTCCAACCTTTCTCGACAAAGACACATCAGCCCTCAGCTGGAAACAAAATACCTTTAGGTCAGGAAACGACTGTTTAATCTTCAAAAACATTCTGAACATTTTGTGTTTGTTGAGATTATGAAGGGAGAAAGGTACTTCTCCATAGATAAATGACCTTAGCCTGAACAAGGCACCAAAGAAGGGGAAAATATTCACGGCCATATTGGAACAGATAAGTAGCCTCTTTAGTTTGCCATCATATTTCTGACAAAGACAAGTGTTTCCTAGATAACAAAAATAAACCCTCTTCCTCTTGGTGAGAGTTTTAAGACAGCTGACCTATAAGAGAAAACAATACAACAGGAATAACAGCCTCTGGGAGGCAGATCCCACTGTATTCCTGTGGTGGAGAGCCATAAGGTGCATCCCAGCCCTGCTGGAGCTGCAGGGTCAGGGAAGCTGGTGGGGTGTCCTGGGCTGGAGGTGACAATGCCTTGCCACTGCCCAACTGCAGGATGAAGCTTGATGCCCCAGGGTGCTATCAAGGATTTGAATGGAGCAATGCCATTCTTCTAGGTATATTTTGAAAGTCTTTCTCTTTGTAATTGTGATATGTATTATAGAGTTTTTTAGGAGGTAGACAGAGGTTTTTGAGGAGGCTGCATGAGAATGAAAACTGCTATCCAAATAAATAAATAAATGAAATCTTAATATATTAATGTTTGTGAAAGGTAATGGGAATGTACCGAGCTCTGAAGCTTTTACTTCCTAGAATAGCCATGCACAAGCAACTACTGTGCAAGTTTCTTTATTTTCCTGTCTTTGTTTTCCCAGTTAAGAAGAGATTCATTTGTCCTCTGTGTAAAATCAGCGTATAGTCTTGGCAGTATAACTTAACAGGAAATATTATGACAGTGCTGTTTGGGTGATAGCCACTGCCCATTAGGCACTTTCCTGCAGTTGCAGAGCCAAAGTCAATAATTTTTAGTCCCTCAGCCTGATGTTTGGAGGCAGTTATGGAAATGACTAGTGGGTTATATACTAGACATCCATAAGCTATTTTGATTTTCACTAATGCCTTTTCTGAGGCAAGGGTTTCCCTTTAGTTGCTTCAGTCACAGCCAATAAACTGCCTTCCGAAATGGTTACTGTATGTCATACTAAAGATGATCTGAGGAGGTCAGTGAGAATGGGTAAATCCCTTAGCAGTTAGTAAATGAAGCCACAGATGTATGGGGTTTAGGGTCGCAATTTCTTTATTTTTATGTCTTGGTGCTGTGTGACTGCAGCAAAGCTTGATTCTGTTGTGGTACAAGTAGAGGTGTGCATTATCTTCCAAATCTTCCAAATGGTTTTGTTGGGTTTTGGGTTTGGATTATTTTTTTTTTGTCAGTGACTATCTGGCTCCCTAAACTCTTGGTTTTTAAAATCTTCCTGGATTAAGTTCTATTCATCTGGGGTGAGCTTTTGAAATCCAGGCAATGTTACACAAAAGTCTGCAGAAGAATTTTAAGAATTAAGTTGTCTAATGTGTTCATATGTGGGCCTAAGTGAGAAGATCTAATACAGTATTGTCATGAGCTGCCTTTTTTAAAGCCCTTCAGGCTGTATTAGGTCATCTGGATACAGGCTGAAGAAGAAAGCAACGGACTTCTGATGATTTGGGTTCAGTTGCCATCTCAATGACAAGCGTAAAAGCAGAAGGAAAAAAAAAAGCCAGAGAATAAACCATTGATAAAAGATAATGGTCACGCAAAGGGAGCAAATGATATTGCTTAGTTAGGTCCTGTTACGACCTAACTTCTGTTAGGTCTTCTGTTAGGTCCTATGCAAAGTGAGGGATATGATCTGTTTAGAAGCCCAGGGCATGTATTTATTGAGACAAACATTGTATTTGATGTCTGTGCAAGATATTTCTGTATGTTTTAAAATGCCAAAGAACCAAGTAATTTGATAGAATATAAAGGTTTAAAATGAGTAGATTTGTGTTCAGTTCTGGGCTCCCCAGTATGAGAGAAATAGAGAGCTTCTGGAGAGAGTCCAGCAAAGGGCCACAAAGATGATTAGGAGCATCTGTCCAATAAAGAAAGGCTGAGAGAGCTGGGACTGTTTATCCTGGAGAGGAGAAGGCTCAGGGGGATCTTATCAATGTCTATAAATACCTGAAGGGAGGGGGCAAAGAGGACAGAGCCAGGCTCTTTCCAGTGGTGCCTGGTGACAGGACCGGAGCCAATGGGCACACGCTGGAACACAGGAGGTTCCCTCTCAACATCAGGAAACCCTTTTTCACTGTGAGGGTGACGGAGCACTGGCACAGGCTGCCCAGGGAGGTTGTGGAGTCTCATCCTTGGAGATATTCAAAAGCTGTCTGGACACCGTCCTGGGCAACCAGCTGTAGGTGACCCTGTTTGAGCAGGGGGGTTGGACCAGATGACCTCCAGACATCCCATCCAACCTCAACCACTCTGTGATTCTATATGATTCTGTGAATACCTTCAGAAATTCCAGCTGGATTGGGGTTTTCTTTGCCCGCACGCCGATGAGAAGCTCAGAATTGTACACTGACCCTGCTGCACGTGAGGAGATGCTACAGAACAATTTAGTGTTGACATTGCCAGCTGTTAGTGAGAAACTTGTCTCACTTGAATAAAAGTACTTCCATGTTTAAACATATATGATATTTTACAGGTAAATATGTCTGCAGAGTATCGTGACAGGTGCTGCAAGAATAAAAAACATGAAAATAGCAAACTGTTTTTCTGCAATGATACTCAGGTAAAATTTAACTTCTCAGAATTTATTTTAGAGAATACAAACTCAAATGGGTTCTTTGTACAGTCTGGTCCCTGAATAACATATTGTGATAGAGAGTAATATTACCTTTTAATAGTCAAATCATGATATTCAGGGTTGTTCTTTTTTTGAATTTGGAAGCACACAAGTTGTCAAGTAGATTGATATTTTTAAAAATTAAAATATTAAGCAATTCCATATCCAATAAATGCTTTTTTTTCCTACTGTAAAGATTATTTTATATTTTTAATCCAAAATAGTACAGGAAACTTATTTTATTTTGCCATTGGTAGCAAACATAAGAATTTCCCAACATATGTTTTCATTTTTCTACAGAAAATCATATCAGCTAAATTTTTCATCTCAGATCTGAAAGCTTTCATAGTAATAGTTTGGACAAATCTCAAAAGACAGAAGGAACAGCTGTCAGCTGTTGCTGTAAATTTTATCGTGACTTCATAAAAGGACTGACTCCAAAAATCATTCACTGTTTTCCTAACTGCAGCAGCTGATTTCATTATGGCTATGATTTCTCCCTAACATCCTTACGCTATCATTACTACTACTACAAAATGATACTTTAAATATTTTGAAGAGGTGGCAGGTAGGTCAGATTAGTCATGTGTTTTACAGACCAACATTATAAAGAATTAATGGTGCAGAGACTTTTCAGGACATACTTTTCTTGCTGTCTTTACAGGAAATAGAATCACTACAGAGTATGGCATGCAACATGCTGAGATTCTTTCATAAGCAAAAAATCAGTGAAGACTTTAGATGGAAAGCAGCATTAGTCTCGTGTGGGACATTACAGGTTCTACAGTGCAAATGTGAAAGACATAAAAAAGAAAAGGTGAGTGGTAGTGATGGTCTACAGTTTATTGGAAGTACATGACTTATTCCTCAGAGCTCTTCAACACAGACTGTCATATCTACCTCTCAAAGGTACAACTATCATGCACATGTTATACGCATGATAAATTTCGCCCTCTGCAACATATGTCTTGTAACAGACATTAAGCCCAGCACAAAGGCTAAGTAAGACAATGATCTGGAAGTCTATAGTGAAGATACATACTCTGGTTCAGTACTGAAATACCTGAGTTAATTCTCCCGTAACAGACAAAGACCACACTTATGCAAATGCAGCCTGTAACTTCTCTAGCATTTAAAATCACAGTTGTTACTCCTCATTGGGGTTCTACCCTAAGAATAATGTTTAATTTGTTTTGTTTCAACAATTAGTGGGAGCTTCTCTCCTTTCCATAATCCCTTTGATCTTTATTTTAACTGCAATATCTCAAAATCAACAAGAACAGTCAGATATGAAAACACTTGGATTTTCAGTCATTGGCAGAATCTGCTCTTTGATGTGTCACACAAATCTAGCATAATGATCTACAGACTACTGTAACAAAAGAGTGTTTTTTTAAGCATGGCTCACAGTTACCTGTTGAACACGAAAAGATTGACCAACATCAAAAAAGCCTCCCCATAGACACCAAAGGATATAATTCTTTTGATTGGCTTAAATAGTTGGATTGAAGGCTGCATTTAACTCGTTCTTTTTCTCCTTGAAATGGAGAAACTCATAACCTAGGACCAGATATTCTAAGTAACGGTGTACATATTTTGCTTAGCCACATGTGGTGAATCCAATAGTTGCCTTACCATAAAAGGTATCACAGGTAAGTCATAGGAGTCAGAGAGTGTCATCCTTGAAACTCCTGCCTAACCTTGCGGATACCTGGTTTTACTTAAAGACCAATTAAAGTAATTTGGTAAAAATCATGAACAGTCATTGAATATGGACAAGAACATTGGTCTTGTTGCCTCTGGGTGAGATCCTGAGCACTAGGCCACAGCACCAACCCCAACAGGTCTGCCTTGTTCCACCAGACTCAAGGTACCACACACGTAGTCATACCTTCTGAAGTTTGGCTCACAATTTAAATGGCTTTATTTTTCCAGTCCTTCAAATAATAGAAGATAAATCTTAAACCACTGACAGAGGGCGTACCTGTTCTCAGTTGCGCACATTGGTTTCAGCTGTCCATATTTTCTGTGTGTTAAAGCTGCATTCTCCCTGTCCAGTGGGCAAGGGCAGCAGCAGGGTTGTGCTCAGAGTGAGAACATCAGAGTGATGCAGGCTGTGTGCTGCCGCGGCACGTTCTGTGAGTAGCCCAGCTTTCTGGGTTTGCTCTCTTCTCTCTCATTTTTCCTTGCAAGGTACCTCCTTTATTTATTGAGATGTAATGGAGTCGGTTTGTTTTAAAAGATGGCTATATGAAAAGAATAAGCACTTCTCAATTAACAACACAGACTATTCTTTTTCAGGTTTGCACACACATAAATACAAATAATAAAGAAGGTACAGAAACAGGTGAACAGTCCAGAAAGAAGTGTAACCATGAATTTTGTGAACTGAAAGAAAATGTATCTAGCCTTCGATCCTGCTGGAATAAATTTGAAAAAATAATTTCCAGGTGATTCCAGGTGAATCCTGCTCTTTTCTTTCAAAGTGGCATTACTTGGTATCTTTGCATTTTGTATGCATTCTTCGAGTAACTGTGCTCGTTTGTATGAACACTTTATGCCAGAATTCTGATGGAAAGCTACTGTACCTTGTTCCTGGAGACGGAATAAAAAGAAACGGCTAAACCAAGCTGCTGAAGTCCAAGAAGTGGAAGTAAAAGACCAGCATTTGAAACAAAGAACTTTGCAGAAGGCTATGTCCCAGCTGTGTGCTCTGGAAACTATTTTGAATTTCCTGATCTTTTGAGTAACTTTATAATACTGTCATATGAAAGCAATCTACTTACATGTCTACTGCGATTTATAAAAACATCTTACAAGCTGCAGGAGAAGAAAACAGTATGGCAAAGTAGCTGGTTCCTTTGTATCTATATAAAATGCATCAAAGACCAAAAGGAATAATTTAGCAAACAAGCACCTGATCTTGGGTCTGTCCTGTTGATGCAATGGTGTGTTCAGTGTGGGTATGTAATGGGTCTGCAAACTGATTTAGGCTTGGGAGAATGGGGAAAAGGTTGACTTATTGAAAAACTTCGGAAGGATACTGATTTTTGAGAGATGTAGCACAATTCTACTGGCTCAAGTAGAGGCAAGACAGCAAGACCTACGGCAGGCGAAAAGGAGATGCCTGAATGTAAGTTGGTTCAGCTGACTGGAAACAGCACTAGCCGTATGTGTTTGGTTATCTTAAGAGTTAGCTGCAGGAGGAGCTAGAATTTCTTACCTTCAGATTGTGATTTCTTATATGCAACTATTTTATATAACGTGTTTAACATGTTAGACTTAAAATGTGTGAATATTTTCAGAGAATAATATATTGGCATTTAACTAATAAAAGTGTTCATATTTAATTTTGGATAAATAGAAGTATTTTTATAGTTGTTTATAACTCTTTTGCAGTTTCTTACTTTGATATTATAACTCCTTTGGTAATAAAATATTTGTCTTCTATGGAATTGGGCTGTTGACTTTTTTTGGCACCATTAATCCTTTTTTAGCTTTTTTCACAGCTAGTCATTAAAGGCACAGCTGGTACCATAACCACCAGCTGCTTGGGACTTTCCAGAACAAAATACCTATTTCTTAGTTGCTTGTAACCTGGCCAGTTTAGGTAAATACTCCATACCAGGTACCTGCCTTGGACTAAATACTTTGGGAAATCTTTAGTTAAGTCAGTCTGTTATTTCCCGGTTCAGACTAAGGTAACATAGATTGTTTTATCTGTGTTAAAAGAAGTTTTCCGTGGAACTACTCTGAAATATTTTTGGTATTCAGAACAAAGACCTGAAATAAATGGTGGGTTGTGCTGCAAAGGACTGTATAGATCTTCTTTGACTGGAATAAGATCTGCTGTAGTGAATCCATGAAACTCAGTGTGCCCTACTGCTAATGGTGAGTGAAGAGGTTAAGAGTAAAGCAAACATACTCTTACGCTTTCCTGGAATACAATCTCTCCAACTCCCCCACCTATTTGTGGTGAAGAGACTTTGTGAAGTAGAAGTAGTATCTTTGTAGAACTGTCATTGAGGCTGCTGCATATTCTTTTTAGTTCTTGATGTAAGAGATTGCAGTTTTAACTCCAAACACTGAAGAAATAAAGAAACCCAAACCCTATCTGTAACTCTTTTATGTAATACTACAGGGAAACAGATTTCCCAGAATCATAGAATCATTAAGGTTGGAAAAGACCTCTAGGATCATGAGGTCCCACCATCAACCCAACACCACCATGCCTCCTAAACCATGCCCTAAAGTGCCACATCGACACGGTTTTTGAACACCTCCAGGGATGGTGACTCCACCACCTCTCTGGGCAAGTTACTAGAGATAGGACGAGAGGAAATGGCCTCAAGCTGCATCAGATGAGGTTTAGATTGGATATTTGGAAAAATGTCTTTACTGAAAGAGTGGTCAGGTATTGGAACAGGCTGGCCAGAGATCAAGTTAGTCAGTCAGGACCTGCCTTTCATGAAGCCATGCTGGCTGGGCCTGATCCCCTGGTTGTCCTGCACTTGCCTGGTGAGCTCACTCAAGATGTATCGCTCCATAATCTTCCCTTGTACCAAGGTCAGGCTGACAGGCCTGTAATTCCCTGGATCGTCCTTCTGGCCCTTCTTGTAGATGGGCATCACATCAGCAAGACTCCAGTCATCTGGGACCTCCCCTGTTAACCAGGACTGCTGATAAATGATGGAAAGTGGCTTGGCGAGCTCTTCTGACAGCTCCCTGAGTAGTCTTGGGTGGATCTGATCTGGCCCCATAGACTTGTGAGTGTCCAGGTGGTTCAGCAGGTCGTAAACTGCTTCCTCTTGCATTATGGGGAGTTTATTCTGCTCCCTGTCCCTGCCCTCTAGCTCAGGGGGCTGAATACCCTGGGGATATCCGGTCTGACTGTTAAAGACTAAGGCAAAGAAGGCATTTAGTACCTCAGCCTTTTCCTCATCTTTGGCAGCGATGTTCCCTGCAGCATCAATAAAGGATGGAGATTCTCCTTAGCCTTCCTTTTGTTATTTTTTATTTACCCTTACAACGGTGGCCAGACTGAGTTCTAATTGGGTTTTGCCTTTCTAATTTTCTCTCTGGATGACCCTGTACTCTTCTTGAGTTGCCTGCCCCTTCTTCCAAAAGTGGTAAACTCTCCTTCTTCTCCTGAGTGCCAGTAAAAGCTCCCTGTTCAGCCAGGCCAGTCACCTTCCCTGCCAGTTTGTCTTACGGCAGGCACATGGGGACAGCCTCCTCCTGCAACTTTAAGACTTCCTTCCTGCAGAAAGCCCAGCCTTCCTGGACCCCTTTGCCCTTCAGGACTGCCTCCCAAGGGACTCTTCCAACCAGTGCCCTGAACAGGCCAAAGTCTCCCCTCCGGAAGTCCGTGGTAGTGGTTCTACTGACCCCTCTTCTTGCTTCGCCAAGAATCGAGAACTCTATCATATTGTGGTCACTAAGCCCAAGACAGCCTCCGACCACCACATCTCCCACCAGTCCTTCTCTCTTTGTGAACAGGATGTCAAGCAAGGCACCTCCCCAGGTAGGCTCGCTTACCAGCTGCATCAGGAAGTTATCTCTCACACACTCCAGGAACTTCCTAGACTGTTTCTTCTCTGCTGTTGTTGTATTTCCAGCAGATGCCCAGAAGTTGAAGTCCCCCATGAGAACAAGGGCTAAGGATTGTGAGACTTCTGCCAGGCACTTGTAGAACACTTCGTCTACCTCTTCTTTCCTGGCTGGGTGGTCTATAACAGACCCCCAGCAGGATTACTGCCTTATTGGCCTTCCTCCTTGTCCTTACCCATAAGCACTCGGCCTTATCATCACAATCATTAAGCTCTATACAAGCAAAACACTCCCTAACATACAGAGCCAGCCCACTGCCTCTCCTTCCTTGCCTATCTCTCTGAAGAGCTTATAGCCATCCGTTGCAGCACTCCAGTCATAAGAGTCATCCCACCATGTCTCTGTGACGGTGACTAAGTCATAGCTATCCCTCTGCACAAGGGCTTCCAGCTCCTGTTTGTTGCCCATGCTGCGTGCATTGGTGTAGATGCACTTGAGCTGGGCTATCGATTTCACCCCCAACCTTGGCATGCCACCCCTAGGCTCCTCTCTAGTGAGCCTGGTTACATCCCCTTTCCCCTTTGAACCTAGTTTAAAGCCCTCTCCATGAGCCCCACCAACTCATGAGGGAGAATCCCTTTACCCCTTTGAGACAGCTGAACTCCATCTGCCTCCAGCAGGCCCGGTGTTGTGTAAACTTCCCCATGATCAAAAAAAACCAAAATTCCACCGATGGCACCAGCCTCTGAGCCACATGTTCATCAAGTTTTCCTGTTCCTTTCGGTATTCTTCAGTATTCCCACTGGTGGGATTGAGAAAAATGCTACCAGCCGCCCCAGTGCCCTGAAGTCCCTTTTGATCACACTTGGACTTCTCTCTGCAACCTCATCACTGCCAACTTGCATAACCAATAGCAGATAACCGGAGGCCTGTAGCAGACCAGGGAGTTTCGTAGTGATGTCTTTAACCTGGGCCCCAGGGAGGCACCAGATTTTCCTGTGGGATGGGTCTGGTCGGCTTATTGGGCCATCTGTCCTCCTCAGAAGGGAATTGCCTACAACAGTTACTTTTCTTATTAAGAGGTAGCCATAATGCATGGGGCTGACTGACTCCCTGGGCAACTCCCTGGATGGACCTTCACCTATTTCATTTGCCTGGCCCTCAAGTTCCAGAGTCCTGTATCTGTTGTGCAAGTGCAGCTGGGAAGGTGAGGGAGGCCAGGAGGGAATGTGCCTGCTGCCCTGAGCAGGGACCCGTTTCCATCCCCACCCTGTCTCTTAGGTCCCCTCCTTCTGCTTGGTGGCAAAGGGTAGGGGACCCTCTGCTTCTTGTGGAGCCTCCAGCTGCTGCCTTGGCCTCAGGGATGGTAGGGTGCAGCTCTCCAATCTATCTCCCTCTCACGTTCCCTGGTACTCCCTAACCTTTCCACTCCCTCCTTCAGCTCTGCCACCCGGTCACACCGCAAGCAGCTGTTGACTCTGCTGCCCTGCAGTACGAGTGCCAGGCTCAGGCACTCCCTGCAGCCAGAGACCTGGACAGCTGTGTGTTTGCATGGGAGCTCCATCTGGGTCACCACATTCCTGCTCGCAACGGCTTTCAGGCAAGTGGAAATTATAGGTAGGGCCTCTCCTGGCAGGGGGATGACCACTAGTGGAGTTACCCTTCAGAGCCAGGAGGGTGACTGCGCCTGCACCCACACCCTGCCTCCACAAACTGCCACGCAAACTGCTGCACCACACCCAATATTTTCATACTGCAGGAAGATAATGTAGCCACTGTTGTAAGGACTTCTCTGGAAATCCCTTCTACTGAAACAAGTCCCAGGAGACTGAGGATTAAATTTGTCTCAGACAAAAACAGTTGCTTTTTTTTAAAATAAAATTCAGGAACAGTTGAAAGCCAAGATCTATTTCCTAATAACCACTTGGCAAGGAAAGGTCAGTGAGACTTACAAGAAAAAAAACAACACACAGATGCAATATTAGCTACTACAAAACTGGAAGTTCAGTCAGCTTAAAATGGCTTAAGCAGCAGCCCATAACTTGTATCTTGCAGCAAATCAAGCAGTTTCAGGTCTATACTGAGGAAAAGACCAAGGTTAGATTCAGAGCAAAGATTTAAAATATTATTATGAAATTGTAGGGTTTTTTTCTGATTGGTTCTCCTAATAAATATCCTGCCTGTCTGATTCTTGTTGCCAAATTTCCTGAGTCACTGCTTACATGCAAAGACTAACTGCTAAACCCAGTGACTTGTGCTCTTTGTTTCTTCCATTTAAGAACCTTCTCTGGTATCTCCTGAAATTACAAATGTGACAACAGTAAACTGCTCTGCAGGAACAGGCGAAGGGATGAAAACCTTGCAGGGTATCACCACCACCCCTACCTCCCTGCCACTTTCATTTATATATTTATTTATTTGGCCACAGTGAAGGAGGAATATGAGTAGGTCAAACCCATGATTTAGAAATACATGGAATTTATGGGAAGGTGTCAAGGGAAAACAACTCTGGTATTTAAATTAGTAAAAAGAACTTTAGGACACTTGTTGCAAGGGATTATGGGAGGGCAGAAAGGGGTGGCTAACCCCTGTGTTGCACATTTCTAACAGCAAGAATGAATTAGGTGCTCTGTGGTTTATAATGAGAAGAATTTCTAGTGTTTAGGAAGCCTGATCAAGGAAGGCCACTGGAAAAGAACATTCAAATCTCATTTTACACTGTCAAACAGGCATTTACAGCTGTAGTTCTTTAGCTAAAGATGCAGGAGTAAACCTCTCCTGGCTGGTTATACATTTCCTTCCAGTCCCATCTCTGCAGCTTTGTAATGAGCAAGAGATGTTGGCTTTATGATAGATTTCATTCAGCAACTACTTAGTTTTTGTTGGGGGAAGGAGGGTGTATTATACCTTACAGCCTTATAAAAAAAAAAAGAAAATAATTATTTACTGAAGGTATCACAGTGATAGGCTTTATATAAACTAAACTCCCAATTACTTGTGTTTTGTGGGGTTTTTTTTGTTTTTTTTTTCTCCTTTCTCCTGCTGTCTGAAATGGTTCATGGTGAACTAGAATAAAGACGAAGCCAATATGAGTAATGTCATGGAATCTCAGCAGTGACAAGAGATTTCACAGACTCTTAGCACATAAATGAATTTCATCCAGAATGAAGGGAAAAAAGTGTTTCTGCCTTCCTCTGAAGAGGGTGTGGTGAAGTAAATAAAAGAGCCCAATAGGAGGAACTTTCCCCGAAAAAGAGGAAAGAAAAGAGGAACTAGTCTCTACTCATCCATATTTAGCCAAAAAAATAAGGAACCCAAACCCTTGTTACAATCTCTGCTCACATAAAAGTGAGCTTTACAGGAAAAATATAACTTCTGCTTTTCTTCCTGCTTAATTATTTCATCAACAAAACAGTGCTCTAACCTCATGAAGGACAAACCCAGATGAAGCTTAGGTCTTGTTATACCTTACAACCTTATTAAGAAAATAATTATTTACTACACATATCACGGTGATAGGCTTAATATAAACTAAACTCACCATTAGTTGGAAAAAAGAAGAGATACAGAGTTCATATAAGCAGATCACACATTTAAATAGCTGGTATAGAGTATTTTTCAAGGAATGAGAGGAATCCAAATCTCCTCCCACAAGTCAATAAAAAACCCCCCCTATCCTTTGAAAACAATAACTAAGTGGCCCTCTCCCAGCCACTAGAAGACAGTGGATGGTCCTCCCATGAGGTCTGGTGTACTTGAGACCAAAGACATCACAATATTCATAAGGTTGAAATGATGTTACCTATTCCTACACTATTTTATTTAAAACAATTTCACATTTAGCTACAGAGATGTGTGCATCAAAGTTTTATTGGCATAACTGCTTTATTGTTAACAAGTGGCAAATTAGTATTAGAAGTTGATTTACATTTATTAATTAAATCAGAACTGACACTAAAATAAACAGAATATACCAAATAAGATACAAACAAACCCAGGAATTCTGGGAAAAAAAAACCAAACCAAAACCAAACCACCACTAGATGGTCACAAACACAAATATTCATTGTACTCGGGGCAAGGCAAACATAATAAATGCAAGGCTGACAAAATTAATCACCTCAAACACATGAATGAACACTTAATTAAAAAACATGGAACATCAATAAACTTATGAAGATATATTCTGAGTATCATATGAAGGATGAACACCAAGAGTTAGAGCAATCATATAAAACAAGTATTGTAACAGTCATAGAATATTCAGCACTTTACGGATCAGACCCAAATCCATTCACGCTTCTGCCAGAAATCCAAATATAAATATAAAACTATGGTAAGTTCTAGACAGTAGGGCATGGTTTAAGTTCAATATTCAGCTACATTTAAACTGAATATTTGATTTGCTGACTCAAAAGCTAATGTTCCCATTGGAGAAATGTAATTTCCCTACTGATTATTTTTGTAAAGAGGAAACGCTAATTGGTTAGATTAGAACTCTTAATTAATTTGTATAGGCTGTTTTCTGGCAACATGAAATGGAATGGAGCTAAGAAGGATCCTCCAGAAATGTGTATTCTGGAACGACATAACAACAAAAAACCCCCACTGAACTAGTATGCAAGAGTAATGTCTTATATTGCGAATATTGGAAAAATATCAACCAAGTAACTGCTGAATACAGAGGATCTTTCAGCTAACATTTCTTCCAACACCACAATTAAGTAACAAACCTTATGCAGGAAGCTGGATGAAAGAAAGAAAAAAAAAACAAACCAGCAACAGAACCATCACAAGTTGGAATGAGCTGTACTTGAAAGGCAATAAAACTATTTTCACCAGAGTCACCAAAACCAATTTCACCAACGATGAAAATTCTACCCTGTCATACAACCCATACAGTTATCCATAGCTTAGTCAAACTGAAAAGAATTAAAATAGCAAAAAGTGCTCTTACAAAACACAAATTTGTCAGCCAAGATTAAAAAAACACCTTGTAACACATTTGATATTTGCACACATATTAAGTCTTTGTGATGGAAACTAGCAATTCTTGAGAACTTTGCAATACATAGACAATACCATTTCATTTTATACTCAGGCTAATTACATCGCCTACACCAATGGGCACTGCTACATGCCTTGTTTATTAGCGTTTAAACTACTGCAGTCATACCTCCTTCCGCTGACTTGACAAGCGTGCATTGTGAAACCGTTCTCTTTGCACACGGCATTTCAGGCACTAACTCTCAGTTGCAATGGTGAATCACGAGCTAGTATCTCTCAGATGACAGAGAACTTCCATGACACTTGAAGACTGGGTCAGATCTTAACATATATTTTGGAGTTACTAGCCTGTGAACCTCACTACTTGCCGCCTGTGTGGAAGAGCCCGAGCAGGCGCTGCCTGCAGCACTGTAAGACCCGGTTCAGTGTCCGGAGCACCATGGAGAGCTCCCCACATGCCACCGGCTCCTTCCCGGCCACCGAACCCTTCGGGCTGAGCTTTTCAAATCCACTCGAGGGAGTTTGATGGCTCTTCGAGTCTCTTTGGCAAATTTGAAAAATTCTGCCTAAATGTTCACATGAAAGGTAGAAGCTGAAATGGTGGTAAAGCACTTCTCCACGCCCACTTCCCTGGCGTGGTGTGCAAGACTGAGTGTATGATTACCTATATAACCATATACTTCAGTTGCTGTGTATGTAGAGATTCCAGTTCTGAAACTACCTAGTGTGTGAGTACCACGCATAAATATAAACCTGTGTAAGATATACCATATAAAGATAAAGCTTTAAGCTATGCTGTTTTTAATACCGAAGCTGGTATTTTCTATAACTCCACTGTACTTATATCAGTATAGTTCCAATGATCCTGAGCTCCTTTCTGGCAGAGATGTCCCCTGTATAACAGATATTCACAAAAGCAGAATGGGAATGCAAACAGCCTTGGGCTAGACTTCAAAACCCACCTTCTCCTTTTTTCTTTATATGGAATTTTACCTTTGACTTTTGTGCATTAGGAAGATATACTGGCAGAGAGGAAAGGTAAGTGTCATAGGGTCAGACATTGCTATAGAAATCATTAGAACAATCACATCAATAAACTTCACTTTAAGTGGACAGTAATAACATTAGTCTACTGTCTGAGGCATCACAATCCTCTGATAGCATTCACTCCTGTTTTGTATCAGCTCTGCTTGAGCCAAACAACTTTTTACATTTGTACAACTTCTGAGTTCTCACAAAACACATGTGCTCACATGCATACCCTATATATATGCACACATGCGCACACACACACATCCGTAAGGACAGACGCTAAATGGAGTAATTATATAATCCTTATTTTATACTTGAACTCTAAGGAATTTAGGCTTTTAAGTTAAATATCTGTCAACGAGACATCCCTAAGATGACACTAGCTAAGTTTAGACTCATCAGCGAAGTGCATCAGTGGTGCACAGTTCATCTAGGGGTTTTATCTTTGCAGTTACCAATATTTTGATTCTTGAGAAAATTTGGAATACTCCCCTTTCAGTGTATGTATCCATGTTTTTCCTCCCATGAAAATCAAGGCATAGAGGCGGGGGGGGGAGGCTAGGGCAAGACAGTTTGGACCTAGGCTTTTAACAAATTAAATTAAAGAACTTCCTGACACGTGTGATTAACCTAAAGATTCAAAATTCAGAGTCCATCTCCCTTAACAGTTTTTCTTTAAAAATAATAAATATGTTTCCCATATGCAGTTTTGCAGGTGCATTATGAAAACAAATCTACTATTTCCTAGCAAACATTCCATTGAGATGGAATTACAGCGATCTGCGCTGATAACTTGTATAATACAGTCTACGGTCTGTAACATCAGAGACTTTGGGAACCTGTGTCATTCAGTTACAAAACCAGTTGATGAAGGAAACATACTAGGCCTCTGATAGTCTCACTACACAGTACTAAACTGCATAGTCATTTTATTTTCATTGTCTGCTTATATTTATTGTAGATTCAAATGCATACACATTATCCAATGTTACCACCAACAATCATTTATGTTTCACTAGACTACCTTGTAAGGCTGAATTAAAAGTTCAGGAAATCTGTTAAAAATTCTTCTTTTGGTTCAGGTTAATCCCCTGTCTAGTTCTTGCTATAAATCATAGATGAACAAATCAAATGACGTGTCACTCGAGAAATATACTAAATGCTGCATTGGAAGCAAAGAATTACACAAACAGCTCAACAAGCAGAAATTGCGGTAACTGTATGCAGATTGCTTTGAAACTAGGAAACCTGCCATCTACAATTCAAAGGAGAAACAGTCAATATGTTTTTTTCTGCAGTTAACAGCAATCCTGAAAAACCGGGAAGGTATTTATTTCCTTATTAAACTATCCCTTTGTAAAAAGCATTTTCAATAAATGGTAAAATGCATTTTTCCAGCAAAAAAAAAACCACCCTCGAAATTCATCAAGTCAAAGGAATTGATTCCTCAGTAGATTCACTAACTGATCAAACCTATTCCAGACTTGTATGTTTGCTGATGGACTCTCAACTTGCAGTAATTCAGTCTGCAGACCTCCATGGCCCAAGTCCAGGACAAATTTTCTAAAGTAGGTTTATCTACGCAAAGAATGCAGGATTCCCATTTTTCCAGGTACACATATGAATGTTCAAAATACGGACCCTAGAACCTAAACCACCTAGAACATAATTTGGCTAAGATTTGTCAGTTCTAACTATCATTACTAGCCATCCATCTCACCATGCACAGCAGCCAGCTTACGCAAATTATAATAAAACAAGACTACACTGAATGAAGGATAATTTCTAAAAATAATTTTGTATAAAAAGTGTAAGACAATTCCACACCATTGAACTAATTCTAAAACATCAATAGTTTGTGGTCTGCAACGTGACTACATCAAGTCTCTCAAATCTCTCACCCTCCAAGACTGGTACCTGCTTTGCAGATGCTTTTCTTCAATCATGCTTTCTTCAAAATTGGCCCCCACTGATAGTAATCACAAGTTTTGGGAATGCAAACAATGATTATAATACTATCATGAAACAGTACATTATATTTTGCATACCCTACAAAGAAATTATGTGAATGGATACTAATGGTGTTTGTGAGCTGAAAGTAACCATTTCTGACAAAAAGACTGTATTTATTGTGGGAAAGGCACAATTAAGTTCTTTTGGATTGTTCTTTCACGCATAACTAAGACGGTGCCAGTACTTCAAAGCAAAACTTCACAAAACAAATTACTACATTCAGATACAAGTTAAGTGATTCAGCTTGTGATTTTTTTTTTTTAAATTACACAGGATATTAAAATAACAGCAGCTTCCAGGATCTGACCCTTCTTCCAAACGAATTAATGTGAAGCCTGTTCCAACTACAAGAGGCTGCTGTTTAGAGCCCAAGAATATACAAAATTAAAAAAAAACATGTAAGGTATTAATACATAAACACATGGAGCACAGTTACTCCGTTATGCACTTGTATCTAAGCTGTGCTATTTGCACAGGAGTAAGAATAAAAAACAGTCACTATTTACATCAACTTCTACTGCTCTAACAACATACATTTTTCTGGAACTCTTTTTGTATTGGATATATCAAGAAGGCTGTTTTCAAACTAAGAGTTCAGCATTTAGGTAGGATAAGCATAGACTTTTGTCCCTCCTTCAGGAAATGAGGGAAGAGGGAAAAAAAGGAGTGGCACCTTTGGAAACCTTTAAAGACAAAAAGCACAACACTTTTAGATAAGCTAGTCATGGTGGAACACAGGAGGAGGAAGACAGGTATTTCTGAACAACAGGAACCTAATAAAATGATGATACCGTATTTGTCCTTATACATAAAAATATGAGCATGTTCTTATCGGAAACAGAACACGGAAAGACAAAAAAGGATCTCGCTTTTCTTCTTAAATGTGAACAGAATTGTCAGGTAGTTTTTCCACTTTGATTCTTTAAAAATCCTAGGAAGTAACTGGAAAGCCCAATCAGGATATTACTATTCAAGAGTTTAAAGGGATTCAGACTGTTTGCACTTTTAACTAGAAATTTATAAGGAGTTGCTCATTTTGTTTTCACTTAGAACAAAGTATCTACGTTACTGTCACATACAAAGGAAATGCCTCCACAGAGAAAATTTTGAAGCTCAAGTTCTTTATGGCTAGTTCCCTGTGGGTAAATATTATCCTAAATAAGTCATTTAAATAATGGTTTATCTAGTAGGATTTACAAGAAAAATAACATTGAACCACTTCTGCTACCTAAGTTACTTAGCACACTTTTACCTTAAGTATTTCCAACAGAGATTAAAGAGTATTTCCTTGAATGGCACAGTTTTAGGTACCTGCTATTTTTATATACAGTATATATATTTGTTTATAAATAAGTGTGTAACCAGAAGATTGCACTCAAAATTACAATATGATGTTTCAACAAGTTTGCAGCATGAAGTCTAACTGGAAGGAGTGCTCTAGTTTTCCATGCAGCAGTACATAGCAGACGCTTCCAATTTCTCATTTTCTTTTTGCTTTTAAGGATGTGTTCACACTACCATTCTTCGAATTCCACACTCACAGCAAAACTTTGCCCATTCCACTGGATACCTCGTTCCACATTCATGGCAGAACTTTGACAGTTGTACAGGTGAATTTCCTTCGCTGCTTTTTGAACTTCCTCCATTGACTGAGGATGGGTAGTCTCCACCGTCATAGCCAATTTTACTGTCAGACCTGAAAATCCCCAGATAAAGAACATTCTCTGTAACTCAGTTCAGTATAACTTCATGCACAATTCTAATCCTTGCAGTGAATTACAGCTACCGTTACTAGCTTTTTCATGCTTCCACTTCCTATTTATTTTCAGCGGTATACCTTATAACTCTACCCAGACTCCCCTATTTATCTCCAGATACCTACCTTCCCTGCAAGAAAACAAAAAATAGCAAAATTTTAGGATAGCAGGATCAAATATTTGATTCACTGGTTAGATAAACTGGAGTGTTTGAAAACTGGAAACGTAGCTTGTCAAAACAAGAAAGGCAAAGATAGCAATAAAATTTTTACCCTACCCTTTCAAAGTTGTCTAACAGACGACTGGTGTGCTTAGCACACAAATGAATGAAATATCAACTGAACCACTCACTTCCCATTTGAAAGACCCATTCACTTATTTTTTCAACAGCTCCTAAGAGATTTTTGACATTTCTAACACTGTCTTCCGTATACATCTGAGACAGCTGATGACAAAGGTGTTCTGTTAGATGATAAATACGCAAAATACATTGAGTATCTTAAACATGCCAAATAATATTTATCATGAGTTACCTATTAACTGCAGAAAACAATATTTTCCCCAACTTCTTTTGTAATAATTACTCCCATTTAATGAAGGTTCTATTGCTGACAAAATTCACAAAGTTAAAGCTACCTTGAGTAACTGTCTGAATTGCTAGTTTTTCTTTTGCTGGTTAGAGCACCCGTGCTCATGGTTCTTGCCACACTAGGAGGGGTTGATGTCCGTGTTTTTGTTGCACCTCTAAAACAGAATAAATATCTGATTATTTATATATACACATAAATACACAAGAATATGCATTTACAAGTTATATTAAAAAATTAGTTCAACAATCCCCACATCAATTATTTGTGTGAAAAATATAACTTATTTCCTACAGACAGAAGAGCTTCAGCATGAACGTGCATGGTTCAGACTGAATATGACTTGAATCTTACAATATAAACAGAACAGCAAGTCCCTTCAGTTCATGTGTTTCACTTGCTATCACACCAAAATACAGGTAGATCCTGCACTACTGGTTGTTTAGTATGTTATAATATCTACTTGACAGACTTACAAGTCACTTGTAAGGTCTAGCAGAGCTTTCAGAGAAATAGAGAGCAACTGACTGCATGTCTTAACAGTTTGAAAAAAATGTAGAAAGGATTCCATATTCTCAATAATTTATGACCAATATAGAAGTGAGTCACAAGACTTTTCTCTTCATAGCCACAGACTTTAGGATGCGTACTTCTCAGATAATGCTGTAGATCCTTCTTCTTCAAAGCATAAATATTATATTTATAAATATAAATAAAAGAAGGGAAGGAAAGGAAAGAAAGTCTATTCAACTGGGCATTAGGGTCTGATTTTTCTATAGCTGTCACAATGTTCTAGAAGTTGGCTTCAATACTATGGTCACATAGCTGTGAAAGCTGCTTTCCTCAAGACTCATGGGTTTTACGAGAAGCCAGTATGCAATGAATAGCACATCCTAAACATACAGGACATCTCACTGTTTGCTTTGATGAGTAGAGAAACATCAGAATCCCCTGAAAAATCTGAGTATCACTAAGAAAAAGAGATAGGAAGGGCATCCTTTTATCATCAGTGACCAAAGACAGAATTTTTTGTCATTGCTCAAAAGAATTACCATTCACTGGGATTTCTTCTTCTTTGGCAACTTCAGTGACTATGACATCATGTGCATGACCCACCAAGTTTCTCTGTTCTCATTCTTGAGCACCGATGCAGAAATGAAAATTAAGTTGGGACTGACTCATGGACATCAAAAAAAAAAAAATTAAAACAAGACTCCATTTAAAAAATTAGTCACCACAAGCCCAATCAGTAACAAAAACCCAAAAGTGATTTTTTTTTTTTATCTTCCCTTCAGATGAACCTAACTACTCCCTTCAGAATTATGAACAATTTCGTCTTGGTTTGGTTTTCAAAGTATCTTCAAAGGAAATGCATTCAACTCCAGTAATTTCAAACGATGCTGACACAACTGAGCAACAATGTAACAACTCCTGAATTTTAGACATGTTGCATAAAACATTTCTTCCTTCACGTTACAAGTGAAGGCTGAAGATGGCTTTTCAGCTCCTTCCATAACTTAAACACTTCAGTGGAAAAGTGATCAAATGATTAAGCACAGAAGTGGAAATCAGGAACTAAATTTAAGATTAAATCAAGTGAAACTGTATCTATCCAAAAGTATCCAGGTAACAAGAATAGCTTCTGTGTGCAACAGGTAGAATGGAACCATGAGAGATTCTGGCTCGCTGGGGGGGGGAACACCAACCATCTCTGTTTTCCTATCAGTTTTCCTGTCTGCCCTCTTATTCAGCAAGGAGATTCTAAAGATGGTTTTATTTTAAGAAAAATACTGTGCAGACTGAAAAGCAATACAGAAGTTATATAAGAATTAAAACGTATTAGAAGTTTGTGTCAGTCTTTCAGAAGTTACAGAATTCAGGATAGAAGTTCTAAATGTAACCTAAATTACGCTGTTACAAGTACGTGCAACAGCACAGATGTGAAATACTTAATCGTGTAATTTTCCCCAACTCATTTTACACTGAAGACAGACCTTTGCTTATAATTGAGCAAAATTCATTAGAGCTCAATAGTGCATAGAGCATACTGGGGCGTTACTTTTCTTGTTATCAAGGCAAGAAAAGCATATCAAGCAAAATTCAGCTGTAGATGCAGAAACGTTACAGGTCACCATGGACCAGGGATGATCAGACTGGAACTGTGTCTCAATTCCTGTTTAGACAACTTGAAGTAATTTAAAACAAATTTTTCAGAAGTATTACTGACCCACTTTTCTCTGGATTTTCAACTTAGGAACAGCATACTACTTTTTCAAAACTAACAGCATTAATTTCTTAAACTGAAGTCTCTTCAGGGTGTAATTTGAATCAATAATTTTTGAACATAATGCTAGGAGTCCTAGATATTTGAAAGAAATTAGCTGGAAAAGAATTGTTCACCATTCTCTCCTGTATTCCAACTGTTCAATTCTCTAAAATATGTATAATATACTCTCATCCCACCAGGTACTCTGCAAAATTCACCTGATCTTTAATACTAGGTGTACACCAGAGAAACTTCCCAGAAATCAGTGTCTTAAGAACATGATTTGTATGGTGTCCAGTACAGTTTGCAAAACGAAAAACCAAAAGACATTTGTAGAAACAGCTTGTCTTTTTCTATTTGTGCATTCACAATTTGGCTGGATTTTGCCATAAAATACTGAAATATCAAGCTCGCTTCCTACACAGGGCGTTTTCAGATATTCTTGACTGCTATCACTGTCACCCACAACAGCTCATAGTTCTCTGCAAAATCATCAGTAAGTTCCTTATGACTAATGGCAAGCATGCCAAAGTCCAGAAACCTTTGCCATAAACTGTAACCATCCACACTGCTAGGCTGGATTTAACAATGTCTAGCAGCTATTCTCATTGTCTAGTGCTATTGGCACATAACATTTTGAATAACCTCCTGCAAGGAAGGCAGATTTAATTCATTAACAAGAACAACCTTATTCAGCAACATGCCTATACTCTGAATTCAAGAGGTTTTCTCAAGAAGAAAAATCAAATCATTGCTCTATGGATAGTGGCTATTGTAAGCACGTTTAGTAACTCACTACGCCAAATTTTCAAAATCTCAGTAATATATTACAAAATGAAAAACTGACCTAATTTTTGATGGTTCACAGGATCTATAGCTCTAAACAAACATGCAAAGGAACAAAAAAAAAAAACCCAAACAAACCCAAAACAACAAATTCTGTCTGTCTAAAAATAGCTCCCCCCCCCCCATTTTGTTCCTCTTGCTTCTTCAGAAACCCAAGTTCAAATGTTCTGGCCCTGTCTCAAAGATACTTCAGCTTTGGTTACAGCACTAAAACAGCATTAAGAGACTTAGACACATTTCTACCATTTAAAGCATTATATTCCATGTATGTGGAATTCATTACTAATTTATCTTCTAATTTACTAATTTATCTAATTTATTACTAAATACTACTAGATAAATTACTAATTTATCTAATTTATTACTAATTCATTACTAATTTATCTTCTGCAATATGCTTTAAGGTATTGTTTATTAAGAATCAGCTCATCTGAATTTGGCATCTTCCAAATTATATCAAAGGGTTAACTACAACATAGTACCTATTTCCTTTTTAAAAGACTGGAATACCCTTTCTTCCAAATGTAGATCTTAAACTTGCTGAATATTCAGAAGTCTTTATATGAGATAAGCTGGACTTAATAGAAGACCTCTCATTACAAAGTCTGCCTTGCTTACATTCTTGGAGCACTACAGCTATGTTGCAGAAGTAGGAGATAGATAAATATTTGACTTTAAGAGAATAAAACTACTTTGTCATTAAACATTTGCCTATAAGGCAGATATTTGTATAGTTATCAGGCTTAAATGGTTACTTCAGCTTTACATCATGCAAATGCAGTTTTATCTCAAGTTTACAAAGATTTAAGTTCATTACTCTTAGTCCATAATCAATCAGTGGCAGAAGAAATTAAATTTGAAAAACGCCTTCATCTTTCCTGTCCTACTATGAAGCTGTTTACCTAGCATGACACAGATACTTATACTAATTATATTATATAGTCTTTTCCCACAGCCTTTATATTGAAGACATACTGGGCAGCAGATGTCTGTCAAGGTCACACTTTTACTATTCCAATGCTTTGGAGGAACATTTCTGCAAAACAGATAACCACACTGATTTATAATACTTACTTCTTTATAGGCAACAACTCATTTTGTCTTTTGATGGTACTGTCTGTTTCTGTATCAGTGTCATAAAACTTTTGTACCTCTCTTTCAGTTCACAATGGTGGGCCTAACTTGTCCATCTTACTACTAAAATATATAAAGGGGTACTCATAAGGGGCTATTCAAGTTATTGCAAAAAAGAAAATTAAAGTACTCACAGCTAAATACGTATATTCCCAAAGAATTTCCATTGACTAAAAAAATTACAAATCTGAATATAATAATCCAGCAAACAAAAGGGTTCTTCTTCCTTTAAAGAGAGTATTTTGTACACTTATATTTGGATTAAGTTTCCAGTGCATTTTTTTAAAAATTCTGTTTTCAGCAAAACAGAAAACTAATGCCAGCTATCCTCACAATCTGCATACTCACATTTGGCCTTTTTTCTTTTAAGAATAGCCTTCAAAATGTCAAACTTATCACATCTAGAAAAGGGGGCTCATAATTACAAGTCATAGTAACTTTATTAAGATGTTAGAAAATACTAGAGATGTAAGTACAAGCCTCCTTAACTTTAGAATTAGCAAGAAGGAAAATTTTTCCTTTTTTACTTTTTTTTTTTTTTTTGTAAAGGCTGAACATTATGCCCATAGAGAATAAAATGCCTTCCATTCTCTTTTCTTTTATGGAGATGAGAAAAGAACAGAGGGAAGCCGGGAAGAAAAACAACTTTGTTTTAATAGCAAAAACCCCACTCACAATAGACCGCACTATACACAGGCAATGCTTTAATACCAAAAGAATAAACCAAAAATGAAATTTTAAAGACACTAATTAAAAAAACCCCAAAGAACACCCAACTAAAACCCACAAAATAAAACACACCACCATCCCTCCCACAGATCATCATAAGGAGAATTGTTGCTTTTGAGAAATCATAACTTATATTAGAAAAATCAGGTCTTCAAATAAAGTTCTGCATTTTTATCATCCTAAATTATACAGTAAAACCTGCAAAAGCCCATTATATCTCCAACCCTACCTCAATAATGGAAGGGGTGGAGACACTGAAACACCAAAAAAAAACCCAACCAAAGAAACCAACAAAACACACACACAGAGAAATAATTTCTTAAAATTACTGTGTATTACAACCTTAATAAACTCAAACTAAAGAAATCCCAGGAAAATTACTAAATAGCTAATTGCTGTCAAGGAATATTATGTCATATTATTTTCAGTAGAGCTTTTAATATATCTTAAAAAAAGGTTAGTGTATCTCCAACACCATATTATACTACTTTTCATATTCCTACAATAACATCATATTAAAGCCCACAGAACCTCTAAAGTGTGCAACATAATTTGTTTTCTCAGAAGCTTCTGGTGTGAACCTTGCAATCCACATTACAACTTTGAATCAAAGGAAATCTCCCCATAGGGAACAAAAATTCAGCAATGGTAAATGATGTTCATTCATTATGAAGGCAGGCAACACCGAGATTCTAGTCTTAACAATTTAGCCCCAAATACTGCAGGCTGTAAGATAAGTTCCCCCAGAGTTCCTCTTCCAATTCCTCCTCCCAAACAGATGTTCTAGTTCAAACTAATTAACTCAGGAAATGCTTAATCAATTCCTGTTTGACCAAATACACACTCTTTACATATTTCCCAAGGACTGAGAAGCAAGACTGAGGTCTTTGACACCACAAGACACATACTCCAACCCATTGTGACTTTATCTCTTTTCTGAGCTTTTAACAATTTATTGACATAATCTGTGAACTCCAGGCACATACAGTGAACAATACCAAAGACAATAACCTAGAAGCAGACATGATACTGCCAAAACAAAGAACTACAGTATTCTTCCGCACTTAAAACACAGAACCAAAAAACCCTGAGCTGACAGCCCTTTCATGTACTAATTAAAAAAAGCACAATCATAAGAATCTTCTGAAATATAAAGATCAAGATAACTTCTTATTTACCTGCATTTCTCTGAACAAAGCTGTGTAACTTATAGCCTTAATGAAAGGAACAAGCTATTTTTAAAATATAATGTTTTTAAAGGCAAATATATAAGTAGAATTTAAAAATTACTGACACTGGTTAGGTGTGCCATTCATATTGCATTTCAGCTGTAAGACAGTATTGGATGTGTCACTAGCAGATGATTCCCACGAGATATAACTTTGGTCAGCTTAACATTAAAGAGTATGTTTTATCCCCAAAACAAAACCAAAAAGACAATGTAATTTCTAAGCGTTCATTTGCCTTATTGAAAAACATAACATAATTTTCCAAGTCCCAGTAAAAACAACTGTTCATAACTGAAACAATCTGTACATTCAAAAGATTTGCTGGCCTCAAACAGTGGTGTCAAGTTCTGTGAGGAGAACAGTTTGCATGTGGGGGTGGAGTTTGCCTGTTTGCTTAGCCTTAGGACAGGAAGAACCACCTACCCAGTTTTTTCTGAAGATCTGATTATTTCTGACAGCTTACTAGCACTGTCCTACCCCTCAAGAAATGTGAGAGTGTTAAACTTAGGATCTTAACATAATTCGCTATCAAAATATAAGCCTAACTACAATTTACATAGAATTAATTTCCCTTTTCCCAGTTCAACATCAAAAGGATGAAATCCCATTTTCAAGGAAGTGAATGAAGGTTTTCCTACAGACTACTATACAGAGTCACATGCTACTCTTGCACTCTCACTTGCTCTAGGTCTCAGAAATGACTCCCTTACACTAGACTTCCATTAATACTTATAACTGGCTGTGCTCTGCTTTTCTGACCAGGCAGAAAAAGAAAACTCTCACAGCAGAGCTCAGCTAACATCCTGATCTACGTGTACAAAGCAAGCCTCACTAGTACTAATCTAGCTTTTTGTTGATGATGCTGTGGTGTGCCCTCTCAGTAGTCCTTTACTTGGGGAGCAGAAGAGGAGAACTGAAATAAAAAAAGAAATAATATACCAAAAATTACTTAAAATAAGGGACTTAATAAAATCTGGTTACATTTCTGCTTATACTGCAATACTGAGGTTGAACTTTAAATGAAGTTAAGTTCAAGAATGCTTCCTTTACAGAATAAAACACTTCGAGACTCAGTTCGTTTTAGCCCTCACTATTAACACAAATGCACGGACTGCTTCATACGCCTTTCACAAGTTTCAGGCAGCAGTTCAAGAGTGCCACCTACAGAGCAAGAGGGAAACTGCACGCCTGTATATTTTAATCACTTTAGCTGTGATAGTGGATAGTGATAGCTGGATCAGTGATAGCTGGATAGTCAGTTCTTGCCCCTGAACATATCCATTACAGAGAACAGGTACCATGATTCTACAAAAAGCAGCGTCCAATTACATTCCGCGTCCCCACCAAACATTAATTCATCCTTGATATAGAACAATATAATTGTAATTCTACTATTAAGCCTCCCTACCTCTCTGCCAAATCTAGAGTTAAAACAATTTAGGCAAAAATGGAAGGTTTCACGTAATATGTAAAAACCCCTAAAAAACATAAAAAACCCAAACCCTAACACTAAAAAAACCACACACAAAAACAAACAAAAAAATGAAAAAAAAAATCACAGTTTGCCTTAGGGCGAACTGCAGGAGCTTACTTCTTATAGCAAAAACTGGAATTTAACCTGGTCAAAATAAAAAAAAAAAATAAATCACATGATCGCTTAGTATTCCATTTGAAAGACTGCCCTTAAAACAATACATGTGCAACGCTGTGCTTGGTAAATCAGTTCACTAACAAGTCAGAAGGAAGACCGTGACATCTTATAGCACGAGATCTGCCTGACAGGTGCATTAGTCCCAGGTCTCATGCTATGGCTTGTCATTTTACTGGTTAAATCATAAACATAAAAGAAATACATCTTATGTCATCCTAATGAAGACTATTTTTATAAATTTTTAAAAGCAATTTTATAAAATAGTTCTCACTGCAATTAGCCTAAATTATAAGATGTTTTAATTTTTAATATCTGTGTCACTACAGTATTAATAATTCTCACTCTCTGACTTAGGATGTTGACTGTGTGTCCGTCCCTGCTCTGATACAATTTTGTAGGTATTTCAGCAGAACCCTACATATTTCCCCCTCACACCCCAATACCAAGGCTGAGATGATTAAGGCCAAAATTGTAACTAGTGACCAATTCCAGCAACCTAACTCTTCCATGTTGTAACTGCTCTTACACCTCTTTGCGTCAACATAACTGCTGACAAACTTGTTCTCAGAAGTAAATGCCAAGTAGCTAAAAGAAAAAGAAAGAATTGCTAGGTCTCATGTATAACACTTAGGAAAGAGACATATTTAACAGCCATCTGTGAGAAAACTGGTTAATATGACCAGCAAGAAATCATAAGGACTGGTTGGCAAAGACAAGAAGAGAACACAAGTTTTTTAAAACAGAGAAGTGAGAAGGACTGCAGGCAGAAACACACCTATTGCACCCATACTCTTAAAAACTGGAAACTGTGCAGGCAATTAAGTGACACTATAAGCCAGGCTAACATTCACTGCCTCTCAGCAGAGATCATTACCTGAGAGCTGTGCCAACCAGAAGTCACTTATTTGTGGTTAACAGCATGTGTGAACAGAGAGAACCTGTGCAAGTATCATTCCATACATTAACTGCTATTGGGCATGTCGCAAGCCTCCCTCGAAGCTTCAGAAGAGAAAATGGAAGACTACAGAATACAAAGTAGTAAGTCCAGCGAGCAACTGACTGGTAAAATTAAATAGAACTTCCTTGTTAAGAAGTGAAGACCAAAACCTGTGCTCCTTCACAAAGCAATACGGGCTGCAGTTAGAAACTCTATCAACAGGAAAAAGCCTTTCTCAGACATCTGGGATTCACCCCTGGGGTCAGAAACGTGCCTTCAAATTATCTCAGCTGACTTTTTTACTGTGGTTTACAGAACCACTTGTTTGCCACTCATCAGTACATGTTAATTCAACTTGTGAAAATGGAGAAACGTGACATAAAAATCAGCCAGCGAATAACAGAGGGTGGGATTTGTTGTCAATCGAAGCACAGATGCTTACAAACAGTAGTGAACCTGACCTGTAGACCAAAGACTACTAGGACATTGGCAGCTGGGGCGGGGCGGGGGGGGCAGGAATAATAATAATAATAAAGTTCTGACAACCTCAGATTCTGCCTCCAGTATGTGTCTGAAAGACTTAGTATTGGGTAGAGCAAGGAGGGACAGAACTGCATCCTCATGCTACATGGTGTTAGGAGGGAGGTATGACAGAATTCATACTTGTGTATAACTTGTAAGACTTCTATGTTTTCTCAGTGCTCCTTGGTGCTGCTTAAGCTTCTGTAAAATTCCACTACTTTTCTTCAATCCCTTCCATACATTTCTTCTTTGAGATAGTGTGCACTGACTACCTCCCCCAGCAAAATTACCAGTAACAGCCCTGATCACACCAGCATGTTCGCTGAACTCTAGTAATCTGTATCTACCATTTCTTGTGCTGTTGCAGAGCACTCGTTTCCATTGCCTTATTTGTGTTCAGTCATTTGTTATGCCTTGAGTATTTTAAGACAGGAAAGGGAAGAGTTAAAGTATCCATCCTTTTGTGCTAAGAGGGAAGATTCTGTCACAACTGGCTGATGGTCTGTGGCAGAGGCCTCTTATTTCCCAGAATTGCAAGAAATTAGGCCTAACGTTTTGGGTTTTTTTTTAAGTCTCTTCACTTTTACAAAGGAAAAAATTTTAGCTCCAGCCACTTCTGCATATTCTATAACATTTTAATCTATTTTATATCTGTTTTTTTCACTTCACCTTCTTTGCTGCCATTTTAACATTGGAAAACGCATCTTTGCCTACTCCAATGTTCCTTAAATATTAATTGTGTTTAGACATAAAGGACAAATTCAAAACACTGCACTTCTGAAGCTCACAGGAAAAATAATGCAAGTGAAGCAGACCACAGAGACTTCTAGAACTAGCACAACATAAAATATGAAATAAAGCATAAATGACAACATTAAATGGAAACTTACCCTGCTTGTGGGTTCACCATTCCCAATGAGTTTTTATGAGCTGGTGATAATGTCTGAATTTTGCTCCCACTGGATCCAGATGAAGATAGTGCTTTACTTGAAGAGGCACCTTGCAGTTGAAAGCAAGCATGGAAATACCAGAAAACGTTAAGATTTTGCTGTTTGAATGATATAATTCATTATATATTTTTAATTGTAAAATTCAAAACAAGAATTTTAGAAATATCAAGATATGAAAGCATCAAGATACTAGTAGTAGTATGTTTCCAGAAATTTACAGAAAACATGCAATTGAGACAGTGTTCTGTTCTAATAAAACACACTGGATCTCAATTACTTTCTTCAGAAAGAAAAAGGAAATAAAGCCTAGAATGTCAAAATATGTACAAACAGAACATGTTTGCTATCTGATGATATCTGAAATCAGAATAAGACCAGGGTTTGCGTAATTATAATACACGTGGCTTGACCATGTATTTTCACCAATTCATGATCATATTCAGCGTACAGATTAGAGTTAAGCAACGGAAAAATCTCAGGTGAGAGATCAGTATTCAATACAATTACGCATTATCACACAGAATGATTTTGCAGGTTCAATTCAGAAAAAAAACCCAACTATTTTGACCCAATATATAAACCAGAAGACAATCCTATGTGCTCAAGAGTCTTACTGGATAGATGCCAATCAGTGCCCCTCCAACTTTACTTTGATTTTTTTACAAACTGCTATACCAATTTCAACAATAAAGTGCATAGCCATCATATATGTAAGTTAAAATAATATGGTCACAAAAACATTGATTAAAAAATTGTACTATGAAAACCAGATACCATCTTATCCACTCACATAACACTGAACTCCTATGATTTTTTTTTTTTAATTTCATCAGTTTAAATCACTGGGCAATATCATAGAAACCCTTCCAGCTATTAAAATTGTTACTTTTACTGCACAGTTTGAGAGCTAATATTTAGAAAGGAAATGGAAAATTTATAACATTCATTTCATACCTACAACAGTTTTGCTAACACCACTTGGCTGTGGTAAGCGTGATGATGACGACGGTGCTGATCCTACAGAAGGCATCTTCTTAACTGCAGCAGGTTTGTACTGTAACAAAATACAACCTAGAAATTTAAGCAATGAAATCAAACTATCTATATAACTCAATAGGTAGTTATCTCAGGTACTACGGGAGAACAGAAAATGATGACCTGCTAGGTAAACTGTTTCTGGTACAGTATCATGCAAATACTTTCCACTAGTCTGCATTCTTATACATCCAGACAATACTAGCAGGAAAGACTATCTAACTCAGTGGTTCTGGTTTTTTGTTTAACTGTATGTCTTTGTGTATTTTCCGCTTTTCTACAGCTCTTGAGCTTAACATTATCACCCCATTACCAGTTAATTTTAAAAAGAATAGTCAAGGGCAGGATCATTTTTGTCTTTCAAATCTTACTTTCACCCATGTGCTCTGAACGAGTCCCAGCACTGATTCAGAACACAGTGCAAGAATCACTAAGTAACTATTTGTGTCTGTTGAACCCTTCACGGCTTCCAGAAAAAAGAGCATTACACCCAATGAAAACACAACTACACGTTAATCCTTCATTTCTTTCCATCGTAAGTTAACTACTGCAGCTCTTACCTCAATATGCCCAAATTTCTCTAAGTCTCTGGTCAGCCAAAATATTGCTGTCAGTTGTCCTTTAGTCATGTACCTTTGTTTGTTCACTTAATGAACAGTCTTGAATTGGATTCAGAAGACTCACACAACAAAAATTCAACTTTCTTTACAATTATTGCATCTCTGCTTCCTGCTGCTACCCTTACCTGTCTTTTTCACAAATCTCTGAATTAAATTCATGACTGTTTTTGGCTTTGTAACTGCTGCCATCTGATTTATGGATCTCTGCAACTCTCATAACAATGCAAAAACCTCTTCCATGCTTAGTGCCTAATTTCAGTCTAGCACAAATAAAATTACAGAATAAAATAGTTAAATGCATTTAAAAGCAACACACTATTTAACAAGCTTGATTAAGAAAAATGTAGTTTACCTGTGTTCGAGTAGGAAGCTTCCCTTTGGTATCAGCTGCCAATTTCCCCTTATTAGTAATACGCGCTGCTTGCTCCTTACAGAAATTGATATGCCTGTCAGCTGCATTTTCATTAAATCTCCTCTGACAGTATGGACACTGAATGTAATCTTAAAAACATAAAAACCAAACATTAAGAGACTTTAAACCACTTTATTTTTTAAAAACAGTTATTGACGACCAGCCCCTGCCCCACCCACAGAGAAGATTAAGGCCTCTTGAATCTGAAAATGAAGCACATATTGCTGGGGAGAAGAATGTTGTCCACATGTCAAACAGAAGATGTTTCTTGTTTGATGGATAAGAATGAGTGGTTGAGGATCAGAAATAACCTCAGCAAAATCAGAAACACATTCAGAGATGCCATTCAGCAGAGAAGGTGGCCAATGAGCATACGGACACAGCAGAGATATCAGGGAAGAGAGAAGGGGCGGCAAAAAGAAAAATCAAACACAGTTCAGTTTGTTCAAGAAATGAAAATTAATTAAAACCTTTCCCATACAAATAGCAAAAGACAAAATCTGTTTCCTCTGGCAGTTTTGAAAGGACTGAGAAATACCAACTGCAATATTGGAAATGATCATTAAAAAAAATAAAATTGGAAATTTAACAACATGAATCAGCCAAAATTAGGAGAAATCCATAGAGACATGCATGCAAAACAGGGTAATTGGTAGCTGTATTATTTTTCAAGGTTAATTTATTCACATTGCAAGCAGTACTACTTGCGGGAAACATTATTACTAACATTAGAGAAAAACCAGAAAGGCTAGCTAAATGTTTTAAATCTTAAAAGATCCCTCATCTGTATGCTGGAAATAGACCCCTTAAAATACACTGCCCTTTGAAAGTAAAATGGTTGCACTGCAGTTTCAGGTAGACATTTTACTGTCTGGAGACATGGATGTTGATTTCCCCACATTACAGTATTCAAAACCATGTAAATATCAACTTCAGAAGAGCTGGACACTGGCAAAACAGGTTAAATTAGTACTTTACTAGGTGTTTATAGGAATGTACTGAAGAAAATGAGGAGCGATTCAACAGTCACTGCTTCCAAGACTACAGTTAGATATTATACAATGAAAAATAAAATTTTGATTACCTTACTACTCCAAATGCAGCAGATCTGGCTTAAGTAGTTATCCCTTTAAGTTAAACAATTTTTAATAAGTCAAATGAGGCAGTGGCCAAACCATGAGCTGTGACCCAAGAAGCGTGAGCAAAGGACACAGGAGTCCTTCACAGAAGCGACAGCATGGGAATCTCATGTGATAACAACAATGAATTTTTATTCATTTGTTTTACACGAACTCCACTAGTGTCAGAGTACTCAAACATAAACTATATCTTAAAAGATAGAAACTCGGAAGAAAAAGAACTTTATCTATACAGCCAAACCAAGATAGGCCCAAAGGTGGAAAAAAGTAATAAAAAAGCAAAAGAGATTCACAAAGGAGCCATAGTAGCCCCTAGTTAACAAGAAGAGGCAGTTCTAGCTGGGGCACAGCTCAGTTCCCACAGAAGACTTTCAAAGCCCACTAAACTAAATGGATCAGACTGTACAGGATTAATGTACACTCTTAAGGATCAGGGACTGTATCTTCATCCTTTTGTAAAATGCTTAGCACTAGTCAGCCACCTGGCTATGTGGAAACACTGTTTGTACTGTCTAGAAGAACTGTTAGGATTCAATGTAAGCTTTATAAAATATGAACTAATCAAAATAAGCGGGCAGTACACATATGCAGTCAAGTTCAATGCAAATGGGGTAAATTAAAATCCTTCTTAATATCATGAGGCTATTCTGCACTTCTAAAGAAAAGGTGGAACGGGAGATCAAAGAACCAGCAATACCACTTGTTTGCAAATTCAAAACGTTCAGTTAAGAAATATTAATACAGAATTCTTTTCTTTTAAAGGAAAAAGACTAGCAGCTACTTAGAAATAGGCATGCCAAAGACAGAGCTGACTAGGAGGGGATGGATATACTCCATGATAACCTCTCTCCTACACGTTAAATTGGAAAAGGAGCAAGGGTAGCTGCTCCACTCTATTTTTGTTCTGTTCGATTTGTGGGAAGAGACTCCATTGATCAATTCATGCATCTTCTCTTCATTCCTGGTTCACTCCTCCTAAGTCTTACCCACTTGTAATGGCTTTGGCTGAGATAGAGTTAATTTTCTTCACTGTAGCTTATACCGTGCTGTGTTTTGGATTTAGTATGCAAATAACATTGATAACACACTGATGTTTTAGTTGTTGCAAGTAGTACTTACACTAGTCAAGTACTTTTCCAGCTTCCCATGCTCTGCCAGGTGCACAAGAAGTCAGGATGGGAGGAGGCACAGCCAGGGCAGCTGACCCAAACTGGCCACAGGGATATTCCGTATCACATGACATCATGCCCAGTGTATTAACTGGGGGGAGCTGGCCAGGGGTGGCAGTGGTCATGGCCCAGGGACTGGTGACCTCAGCTGGTAGGTGGTGAGTGGTTGCATCACTGTTTTGTTTCCCCTGGGTTTTGCCTCTCTCTTGTTATTTTGCTTTTCATTATATTATATTATTATTACTTTAATTAAACTGTTCTTATCTCAACCCACGAGTTTTTCTTACTACTGCTCTTCTGATTCTCTCCCCCATCCCACTGGGGTGGGGGGAGCGAGCAAGCAGCTGTGTGGGGCTTAGTTGCTGACTGGAGCTAAACCACAATACCACAGCAGCAGCACGAAGCCAGGAGAATACAAACATAAGACTCAGCTTGGAAAAGGTAAAAAATGGAAGGAAGAGAAACAGAGGCACAATATCTTTCTCTTCCCTTTACCTGCTATCTGCTTTCAAGCAGGCTGAATAAAGTTACTTGCTTTGCTTCAAACTTATTTGCAGTCTCTGGAACTAAGGGAGCACATTTTAGTAGCTTTCTAAGCTAGACCTAGTTGTATAGGTACTGCATTACAAGCAGAAGAGCCCAGAACTAAATTATTAACAGTCCTTTCCATGACTGAGCCTTATGTTTCTTATCCACAGTATGCTAATAGCTACACTGGTTTTACTTTACTTTAAAATGCATCTGGCATTTCAAGATAGTGTACTGAATGCTAAACAATATGACTTCACTTCTTACTATGAATGTACAATTACAATCCTAATACTGGACTAACACGTTTCCTGTAGAGAAGGAAGGTAGGGAACACTCGCATCTTCACTTGACCAGACAGGCAGAAGCAAACAAATTATTTAGTCCTGGTTTTTCCCAATCTTTTTGAAAATAGCCATTCACCTGATCAAATGGTTTAGCTCCTGCTGGCCGTGGCAGGGACTGCGCTGGGATACACACTTAGCAAAGGCCACCTGGTTAGTCAACACTAGGGGATCTGCCAAGCGAGCTGGCCCTGCCCAAACAGAACCCTTACGTACTGTGGAAGGGGATAGAGTCCCTGTAGTGCATGTAAAAATATGTTCGGGAAAACAGTCTGGGTTATTACTGCCTCAGGCAAAGGCAAGCCCATTCATGGGACTGCATTTGCTTGAGGACTGGGTGCACTTGGTGGGTGATGTGGGAGGATGGAGGAGTCCGGTGTGTAGCTCAAGGAGATTTGGTTTTGGGTGAAAACAGCCAATGAACTGAATAGTATGCTGTTAATTGCTCTATAATGTTGTATGTCATCACTACTATGGTTGCTATATGCCATATCAATGGTATCATGGTGGGAAACTCCCAAATCAATAAAAAAAAAAACCTTCAATTGAGCCAAGCAAAGTGCAGCAGTGATAGAACAAGGACTAACAGTGCAGCGGTGGTGGAACAAGGACTGACTTCAGCATGCAACAATCCAACACCACACACAGCACCTCTCTGAAAGAATAGTACAATAGATGGAACCCAAAGTCAAGGACTAAATGAACTCAATGAACGTTTCACAGTTTACAGGGGTGGTCCATAGACTAGGGGAATGATAAATGAAATCTGTATGTTCTGTTAAAGGATGAGAAGGCGGGTAGGGGTTACTGAAATTGTATTGGATAGTATGGGACCTGAGCATGATGTAAATGATATGGAATAAGGGGTGGCTACTGTCATGGTTTTAGCTGGGATAGAGTTAATTTTCTTCACTACAGCTGGCATAGTGCTGTGCTTTGAACTTAGCATGAAAACAATGTTGAGATAACACACAGATGTTTTGGTTGTTGCTGGGTAGTGCTTGTACTAGTCAAGGACTTTTCTAGCTTCCCATGCTCTGCCAGGTGCACAAGAAGCCAGGAGGGGAGGGGGCACAGCTAAGAGAATGGATTTAAACTGACCAAAGGGATATTCCATATTATGTAATGTCGTGCCCAGTATGTTAACTGGGAGGGGAGCAATCACGGCTCGGGGACAGGCAGCATTGGTCGGCAGGTGGTGAGCGGTTGTATCGTTTGTTTCTGTTTTTTTTTTTCCCTTTTCCATTTTATTATTTTATCATTATTGTCATTATTATAATAATCATTATTATTATAATTATTATTTTATTGTAATTATTAAACTGTGCTTATCTCAACCCACAAGTTCTTTTGCTCTTCTGAATCTCTCCCCCATCCCACAGGGGTGGGGGGAGTGAGCAAGCGGCTGCGTGGTGTTCAGTTGCTGACTGAGGCTGAACCACAACAATTCTCTAACCTATTACCACATCAGAAGCTAACTGAAAAGTGTATTTTCTTCTCACTAACATCAGACTGCTTCAATGCTTTACCCAGCCTCAGTTCTGAAGGCACCCAAGGACTGTTACTCCCTTGTTAATACAAATCCCACACATCTCACATACCCAAAACACAAGTACCCCCACCACCACATGAGGAAGGATCACATGCACACTACAGCACACACTGCATACATGAAACTAAATGTGAATTCAGCAAGAAATTGGAGAGACTACATTTGAAGAACATAGTCGATGAGCATTCCTACAATGTAAATCGGTGGTGGGTGTCCAGCGTCAGCAGCTAATTAAAAAGGTAGTCTGCTCTTTCTGAGCAATTCCACTGCTGTGGACAGAAACAAGGTCTTGAAACAATTTTTCCAGCCTATGATTTATACGACAGCAGCAAGCTGCAAGTTGCCCATAACTACCTTTTGATGCATGAAAAAACAAGTCACAGGCTTTGAAAGCTACACAGGATGTTAAGCAGCCAGACCCACAGTCACAAACCAGCACCTGCATAGGGATAATCAGATAGTCATCTTCAAGAACTTGTCAATATTGTAGTCCAACAAATTCCCTTCCAAATCAATTTCTTAAAAATTAACTTACAAATCTCTAAGGAACTCAATTGTTTTACATACCAGGGTCATATGATGGGGGAGGTGGTGGAGGCAGTTTTCCACCGTCTTTGAGATTAAGTCCTTTGGCTGCTCGTATGGTTGCTATAAATTCCTCATGCTTTCTTCTCCAATTGGAAGGTTTTTTGGGTGGTTCTGGCTAAGAAGCCAAAAAAGAAAGTTTTATACGTTTGAAGCTCTTACTTCAAGCTGAGCACAGGCCTTATTTTAGTACACAACTTTATCGTTAGATTTCTTCCAGATCCTAGTTGATCTAATGGTTACAAATTGCCAGCAAAAATAAGCCTTATTATAATGCATACAGTTTGCCTAAAATGTTCATATGCAGATTAAATTATGACATACCCGTGGCTTAAGAGGTTTTACTGTGGGAATGTCAGTTCCTTCTGCTCTCTGTCGGCTGGAATCAAATGTCTTCCTCTTCTTGGCAGAAGTTTTTTGGCAAATGGGTCCATGCTTTTTCTACAAGCAGAAGAAAAACAAAAAGGAGAATAACGAACTCAGTTTTGAAAACATAAGTTATTAAAACGTTAATTCCCTCTTTCTCAATGTGACAAATTGGGAAACAAGGCCCAACTCTTGATGAATAAGATCAGACTGTTTTCACTCAAATATTTATGCCAGACATTGCTTTTAGACAGAACTACAGGAATTAATGAATGCATATACATGGTAACAAAAACTTGAGTGATGAGGAAGAAAAATAGTGGGCGTCTGTATTTGTTCCTTCCAAATAAAAATTGATGCTAGGTAGGCAGCATTTGCATTGAGTGGGAAGACAAATCAGAAGTGCCTTAATTTCATATTCATATTTAAAGACTGACCAATCTCTATTGAGAACACAGTATTTTGAAGGTGGCTAACAAAACACTATTATTAGCTGAGACTGCCTGATGCTAGGGCTTACATCTGCAGAGGCAAGGCATGATTCTATGACCATAGAGAAGATGCTTTTAGAAGCATGTATTTTCAGAAAATGATGGAATGCTGAAATAAAGTTAACCTCCTTCTAGAGAGTTTCAAAACTGAGAAAACTAGAGTCGATAATTTTTTGGGAAAAAACCCACAAAAGACCTACCAAAACCAAGCATCTAGATATACTTTATTTAGCTATACTGAGCATTGTTTAACTCCTGTATCAACTTATCAGATCTAAAAGCCAACAGTGCTCATACCACTTACAAGTGCTGCTGGAAAGAAAGTCCTTCCGCAAATCCTACACGGCAGCAAATCTCCAGTTGGTACTGTAACCTCACCTTAAAAACAAAACAAAACATACTTCTGTAAGAAAATGTTTGAGTTTGTGATAAAAATATCTTCCTAGATTGCTAACCGCATATACTTAGCAGCAATAACAGCTGTTACTGCAAAAGTATACATTCTTTGAACTGTGCAGAGATTGTGCAGATCAGAAAGGAAATGATACACAAGTGCTTATGTACTTTTGGATACAGGCAGGCCCAGTAACATGTCAGCATCAATGCTGATAATTTACAACACCTAACTCGGCACCTTTAAAGGGACACCTATATGTCAGCATGCAAATGACGGATTCACTGTAAGTCACAATGACAGCCTAAACACACACCAATAATAACAATATTTAGTGGGTATTTCTGTGTCTTTGGAAAAGAATCATCTGTTATAGCAGTAAGTCACATCCCACCACTTATTTTTCTCTACCAAGTTAAAGTGTTCCACTTTCTCTTGGAGAGAAAGTCTCTTCAACATTATATTTTTATTCAGGCTATTACTGAGTTTACAAAAACATTTCTGATGTTGCCATTCAACCATTGGTAACAAAAATGTAAATGGTATACTTGACATACAGCAGATTCACAGAAACAGATAAAAGACCAACAAATCTAAGTATCCAAGCTTATGCAAGCAAATGTATTCATAGAGTACACATTATGCAATGGAGTCACAACAGAGATTAAAAACTCCATGAGGTTTCCCAATAACAAGCATCTATTATATTTAGTACTGTACCAGAGACACAGGGATATTTTTATATCACACATGTGAATAAAGAGGCAGTAAGTTTGAATTAGTTCTGAGAATTACTAGTTGTTTTCTCTGTACTCAGTCTGACTATTACAGACAATACAGCTCCCTCTATTTATACAGAGTTAAAACAAAACCACTTTGGACTGACTTGTGTTTTAGGCAAACCAGTGGCTTAAACTAACAAAGTTACAAACATAGCAACGTTCAATGATTTGATCAATTTTTGTTCCCAATTCCACAGTGGAAAATAACTTTCCATCTAAACATACATACTTGTCAATTAACTGTAGGACCAGTCCTAAAGAAAATGGAAAATTTAACAAAGTGTTTCATGGTGAACAAATGTAGATTCGGGCAGCCATGGTTCCCCCTGAAAAACTTATTTTTCCCCAAATGTAAAGATTAAAACTGAGTGAGATTTCTAGTACCAATATGTAATCATTACATCTATTTCTGCCTTTATCAATTACTTGCATGAAGTTCATAATCAGTATGTCACTACATATAATACATTAATACACTACAGAGCACAATCCATTTTAAGAATCATAAATCATATGAAAAGTGTTCTGCAGTTCAAAACATTTATTTTCATATCTTTAATATATACCTTTTTCATGTAAACTTGAATAGGCCCTTGTCACAGCGTAGCAGGACCATACTGACAGTAACTTTCAGTTTTACAACTGAAGTCATCATCAAGCTTCCTTTTGTGTCATCTAAATGTATGTGTGTTTAGATATACACAAGTAGGGGGAAGCAGGAAATACAGAAAATGTGCAGATAAATCTTGATTTTCTTCTATTCTTGCATCTGAATTATACTTGGATATTATCAACATTTACTAGAAATTTTTATTGTTAACTGTATTTTTGCAAGCTCTATTTTAAACAATCACATCTGAAAGTTTTTCCATAGACCTGTTTTCTTAAATTCACAAGCCTGAGCATAATGTTAACCACAAGTATTAACATGCACGCTGTCATACATAGCTTTGATGGATGGAACCAGCCCTCACCATTGTCCTCAAGGGTAAGCAGCAACGGTTGTAAGCTTTCCTCAATTCTCCCACTCAAAAATACAAGGTATGGACAGATTTCTTTTGTTTGTTTAATTACTTCATTCTTCAGAGTTCTCAGCACCCTCAATGCTGACACCACTGCAAACTCACTTCTGCTTAAAGAGTTCAACTTCCTTGTACCACATTATTCTAATACAACCCTCAGCTTTGCAGAAACGAGAGAGGCATTTCATAGAAATACAAAGTGACACTGTGTCTTTAAGCAAATAACGGAAATAAATCAGAATTAGTGATTTTTAAATCAGGTATATAGTATAAAATTAAGGGTTTGATTGAGAGAAGAATTCTTTCAAATATCTGCCTTAATAAAAGAAGCTAAGCTACGTTTTCCACCATATTCTTCTGTTCATTGAACTCTGGAATTTGAGCTTACGTTTAAACTCACCATTAAAAAAACAATAGACTTGTGAGATGTTCACCTGATTGAGCAGTATTTACATATGATATACCAATGCATAACTAATGCCAATTAACACTCATTGCAGCTACAGTTACACAGCTGGATTACCTTACAGCATTCCTAGCCCTCTTCTGCTGCTGGCAGGTACTCAACCACATTTGCCAAGAGCTATTTCTACTTCCAATACACCCTCCTTCCTAATACAAATCACTGACCCAAAACAAAAAAGGAAGTTATTTTGAAAAAAATGAAAGTTCCTTAAGTCTTGTTGAAAATGGGAAGCCTACAGCCCTTTACATTTACACACTTATCCTTTCAATTTCTTAATCATTCCTGTGAATTTCCCCTCCTTTAAAATAATGCCTTTCCCCCCACCCCCAAAACCACCACAAAGCCAAAAATTCCCACCACAAACAAAACCAAACCATAAAATCTTAACATTTCTCTCTAGGGGTCCATAGGCCTTCCCTTACAGGAGGGTTAGCAATGTCATCAATGTTAAGTCTGATAATTTTAAAATAAAACATGGGAATCAAATTGTGAAAGTTGGAAAAGAGGAGTTCTGATTTTTCTTTTTAAGAAAAGGTATTCATGCATGGAATCTATTGCCATCAGCATGCTTGTTATTGACATTGCTTCTGCAAAACAAGTGACATAAATGCACAACATAAAGGGGAAGGAGTTCTTACATTTTTAGTAGTAATGAAAAAATTTAGTATTTTTAAAGTCAGCAACAAATAGGGTAACTTTTTGGCTATAGTTTACGAGGATAGTAACTATAAAGGGTAATAAAAATTGAAAAAATCTTATTCTGAGTTATTTTAGTCTGATAAAATTAAAGAACAACAACAAAAAAGCAGTGTCTCACATTGAAAACTTTGGGATTTGTTAAAAAAAGGCATGGACTGGCTGAAACTTTCTCTTGATCAAAAGCTAACAAAAATAGATCATTAAACTGGGATGTATTGGATGGGGGAGAGGAGGTAAAAAACAGAGAACACTCAAATCAAGAAAAAGAAAGATTTGCTTGGCAAATGAGCCTGAGAATAGAAATTGGAAGTAAGATGGTGTCATAGCAATTTTCTTCAGTCTTCTTTAAGTCTAGGAACAATCCAGGGATTGCCCTCGTTTTGCTTATACTACCAAAGACCATTGAAGATCCAGCAGCAACACTTCTTTTTTCCTTTTACCATCTTTAATAGCATTAATTACCAGCAGTTTACATGCCTGCATTAAACACTAATACATTAATCATGTATTAATAACATGTTAATAATGTATGGACAAACATTGATATATTAATCATGTATTAAACATGAATGAATATACTTAGAAAAGGACAGACATAATTATTACTGTTTATCTAATCTAAACACACTTAAGGAAAAGAGAAGTATGTTCAAAATGGTTACATGCATAACAAAGGAAGAAGTGGCTTCAACAACCCAGACATATGCTGGAAAAACAATAGGGCAGCTCGCATGTCATCCACCAAGTTCCTGGAATGCTTAGAGGACTGCTTCCTCATACAAGTGTTAGATGTGCCAACCAGGAATGAGGCACTGCTGGACTTGCTGTTCACAAACCAAGAACACCTGCTTTGGAATATCTCGGTTAGTGACAGCCTTGGCTGCAGTGATAATAATATTGTGGAGTTCAGGATCCTGCTGAGCAGGCTGAAGGTCAGTTCTAAGACAAGGGTTCTGGATTTTAGAAGAGCAAACTTCAGCTCGCTCAGAGCTCAGCTGGGAGGGATTCCGTGGGAAGCTTCCATGGAAGATAAAGGAGCTAGTGAGTGCTGGGAGTTCTTCAAGAACTCTCTCTTGGAAGCACAAAACCAGTTTATCCCCTATAAAGGAATGGGAAGTAGGCGAAGCAAGAGGCCCCCTTGGATCAACCATGACCTCCTCGGTCTACTCAAATCCAAAAGAGAAGCATACCAGAAATGGAGAAGCAGAGGGTTATCCATCGAGAGCTACAAGGGCATTGCCAGAGCATGCAGAGATGCAATTAGAAAAGCACAAGCCCAGCTTGAATTGAAACTGGCCGTAGATGTCAAAAATAACAAGAAAGGGTTCTTCAGGTATGTCAACCACAAGCAGAAAAAGAAGAAAAACATAGGCCCACTGTTAAACAGAATAGGAGAGCCAGCCACCAACGATGCTGAAAAGGCAGAGGTCCTCAACGCTTTCTTTACCTCTGTCTTTACCAATACTGACGGGTCCCAGGCTTTGGGAATGACATTCCCAGTTGATCCAAACACCGACCCACCATCAGTGAAGGAAGCGTTAGTACATGAATTACTACAGGAGCTTGAACCCTACAGATTGATGGGCCGTGATGCCATCCAGGCGTTGAGAGAGCTGGCTGACGTCATTGCAAGGCCACTCTCCATAATCTTTGAGAAATCATGGAGAACGGGGGATGCCCCAGAGGACTGGAGGAAGGCAAATGTTACCCCTATCTACAAGAAGGGCTCGAGGGAGGATCCGGGCAACTATAGGCCCACGATCCTTACTCCAATCCCTGGGTAAATTATGGAATGAATCCTCCTGGGGGCCATCACAAGTCAAATAAAGCACGTGATTGGGAAAAGCCAACATGGCTTCACTAAAGGCAGATCATGGTTGAGAAAGCTGGTGGCCTTCTATGACAAAGTGACTTGCCTGGTTGACATGGGGCGGGCGGTGGACATTGTCTACCTGGACTTCTTCAAGGCTTTTGATGTAGTCCCCCACAGCCTCCTCCTGGATAAATTAATGCGTTATGGCCTAGACAAGTGGTCTGTGCAGCACATGGCTGACAGGCTGCACCTAAAGGGTGGTGATAAATAGCTCTTTTTCAAACTGTCAACCTGTCACAAGTGGGGTCCCCCAGGGGTCGATATTGGGCCCACTGTTATTCAACATCTCCATAAGTGATCTGGATAACAGGATCAAGTGTAGCCTCATTAAGTTTGCTGATAACACCAAGTTGAGTGGGGAAGTAGACACTCCAGAAGGGAGAGCTGCTCTGCAGGGAGATCTGGATAGGCTGGAAGAGTGGGCCAGCAAGAACCTTATGAAGTTCAACAAGGACAAGAGTAAGATCTCGCACCTGGGAAAAACATAATCCAGGAGTGCAGCACAGACTGGGATGTACTTGGCTGGAGAGCAGCTCTGTGGAAAGGGACCTGGGGGTCCTGGTGGACAGGAAGCTCAACATGAGCGAACAGTGTGCTGCTGCGGCCAAGACAACCAACAGGATGTTGGGTTGCATCAAAAAAGGCATTGCCAGCAGAGAAAAAGAAGTCATTATCCCACTCTACTCAGCCCTTGTCAGGCCACACCTGGAGTACTGCGTACAGTTCTGGTCCCTGCTCTACAAAAAGGATGTGGACAGGCTGGAAGGGGTCCAGAGAAGGGCCACCAGGATGATCACAGGACTGGGAAGCCTGTCATACAAGGATAGGCTGGGAGAACTGGGTTTGTTCAGCCTTGAGGAAAGGAGGCTTAGAGGGGATCTCACCACCATGTACCAGTACTTCAGGGGTAGCTACAAAGAAGACGGGGACTCCTTTTTTACACGGAGTCACATGGAGACGACAGGAGGGAATGGATACCAGTTACTCTTGGGGATATTCCGATTGGACATGAGAGGGAAATCTTTCACAGTGAGAAGGGTCAACCACTGGAATAATCTCCCCAGGGAACTGGTTGACTCGGCCACATTGGACACTGTGAATAGTCATCTGGACAGTGTGCTGGGCCATCTTGTCTAGACTGTGCGCTTCCTAGAAGGGTTGGAGTAGGTGATCCCAGAGGTCTCTTCCAACCTATGATTCTTTAAGTATTTCAGTTGAAGTGATGCCAAAACTCATATACAGCTTTATACTCTGTTCTCCCACTGTCTGAGACCAGGTCTCAAAAAACCCAGAGTTCAACCTAGTAAGATGCTGGGTATCTGAATTAAACAACTAGACTGGCAGTTTTATTAGCTGCACTACAACAATCTCACCACTTGTGTTTCTAAACCGTCCCTGTCAGAGCACTTCCTCCTCCAACTACTTCCAGAGTACAATCACCCTTCCAAATTATTTTTCTCCTACCTGCAAATGAGTAAGTTATTGCACACATTCCGTTTGAATACGGTCACAGTCCAGTTACCCATACTTTCTGTTTTTGGAGTTTAGCTGTGAAGTTCAGGTGGAACTCAAAGTCTGACAGTCAGTCTCAGACATAGCATAGTACTTTCAATACTCTTATAGATGAGTTTAGACTTCCTTGAGACCTAGATTTCCAGAGAACAACCTTTTTTCTTTCTACCTTTCATATTCAAATACAGCAACTGCTTACAGAACGTGACACCTGTGAGTTCTCAGTTTTATCTTTCTCACTACAATGTGTGGACCCACTTATACATACAAGTTTGATCTGACAGAGTCACAGGCATAATGCTCGCTCTTGCTGTCACGTTTACAAGTTAAGCAGTTGTGTAAATAGACCCCATGCCTAGAGGGAGCAAAATTCTTCAGTATTGCTGAAGAGCTATTAATTGAAGTTTTGTTATGTTTTGTCTTTTGGAGATCTTTGTATATCCAAGTATGTGTCTGCACTTAGATATGAAGTATAGAATGCTTCAAAGAAACAAGACTGCACTTAGTCTCAGTAACAGTATTTTGTCATGTGGTAAGATTGGTTTGACTGCCCTTCAAAACCTTTTATTAGCATTTACTGTCACAGCAGTGACAGCACTAAATTGACTTTGGCGAGACAACTGTGATAATTAGAACCATCAAGTGTCACTGAATTCAAACTTGCAGAAACACTCTGGTATGATTTCCAGTCTTGATACCAGGTAGCTATTTCAAACCAGCAAGTAATCTACTACTGTTGAAAGTTATTACTTGAAGAGCACTTGCCAAATTCTTCTCCTGCAAAACCGTGTTTATTGCTTTTAGCAAAACTCCCCTTTCATCTCCAACAGGAGGGTATCTTCCACTTAAGAGTTCCATAAACATACTTCAGGTACAAAAAAAAAAAGTGATGCAGTGCATTCCCCGCATTAATTGGAATCTATATCATCAAGCCGCAGCATCTAGTTCTTTGGGGGCTGTCAGTCTCCAACATATGTCCACTAATCAGTACTGACTGGGTTATATTTTTTAATCAACACATTAACTAACAACAGTCTGAAAAGCCTAATGACAAATACCATAAAAGAGTGTCACTTAAAAATGAAACTGATGCAGTGACATAGCTAGGGAACACTTCTTTGAACAAACACAATTGAAAGTATTAATTTCTAAGGAGTAATTTTAAAGAGCATTAAATAAAATAAAGATGAATGTATAAGAGTAGGAAAAAAGTATACCGATAATGGTGTAAATTTTGCAAGTTGTCACTATTTTGCCAAAAGGAGTCCTGAAATGCAAATGAAAGTCAGAAAAATACATCATACCACTTAAGAACAGGAAGTACTTGCCATACTTGGTAAAGTCTGCTTGATAACTGACATCATGCATGATTTACCCCACCAAGCAAATCCCTTCTTGCCTATGCTATTCGGCAGTTATTAGGAAGAGTTAGAGAAAGGAAGAGGAAATCATAGTAAGCTCTGTCTCTTAGTATTCAATCTTTCACATACACTGAAATTTTTACACAATTAGGTTAGTCACAATTGTATAGCAAATAGCAAACCAATCTACTTTCATCTACCTACCCCTAATTTCAGAGGAAAGCTTCATGAATTCTTTTCTACTTCTGTATTGACAATGCAGTCTAATCTTGTATAAACCTGTCAGCCTTCCAAAAGATAACAAAAAGCAGCATAACTTCCATTCCTTCAAGCTGAAAAGCTTAAGTAAGACTTTCTTAGTACCTCTGCATGTTTTTGTATCAGCTCTTCAGTCTGACAATCCAAGTGCATTATACTTGCCAAAATTACTGTTGTTGCACTGAACATGAGACTGATGATGGTGGCTTCTGTATTGCTTCCTTGAGAATAACATACTGAGGAGAGCCCCACCACCTCAATGTGACAACCTGGAGGAGGATTCTGTGAAGGGTTTTTTGTGACTGAAAAGATTAATTGCATGCACTTAAGAATGGTTGTAATCGCAGCACACGCACAACTTGCACTGCAGCGTACTCCCCTTTTCTGTAACTGCCTGTCCTCCTTGCCTCCCTTCGTCACATGAGCCTAACTTTTAATGTGAAAACACACCAACATCACACTACACATCCTTAAAAATAACCTATAGATAGCACATCCCACGGGATTCTTCAAAGCAGATCCCTAAACAAGACAAAGGCTGCTCCCCTGAAGTCCAGGGTTGAGATCCTGCTATTTGCCCAGCCCCCTCCTCTCAGAATCCTAAATTCAATCATCCCATGGTCACTGCAGGTACGGCTGCCCCTGACCTTCACAAAACACATGCCTGTAGGTGTGAAGTCCAGAATTGCCTCCCCTTGTCACCTCCTTGATCACCTAGTCAGGAATTTGTCATCAATGCATATCAGAAGCCTTCTAGATTGTTTGTGCCTTGCTGATTTGTCCCTCTAGCAGGTATTGGGTGGTTAGAGTCCCTTACGAGGGCCTGTGAATATGAGGCTCCTTCTAATTATCTGAAGGAGGCCTCATCATCTTCCTGATCAGGTGGTCTGTAGCAGACACCCACAACAACATTTTCCACATTGGTCTGCCTGCTAACCCTGATCCATAAGATCCCAGGTGGCTCCACAGCAAAGCTCCATGCATTCTCGCTGCTCACCCACAAAAAGGGCAACTTCCCCCTTGCAGTCCAGCTGGTTCTTCCCGAAGGGCCTGTATTCACCTGCGGCAACACTGCAGTCCTGCGAGCTGTCCTACCACCTTTGCATGAACCCAGCAAGATCGTAGCCCTGCAACTGCACACAGACCTCCAATTCCTCCCATTTGTTGCCATACTGTAAGTGTTAATGTACAGGCACTTGAGAGGCACTCAGTCGTGATGATTATCCAGAAAAAATTTAAGAAAGCTTCCCCGATGTAGGGGAATAGACAGGGATCGGCAACCAGAAGATCACGGGATGTGACGGAAAGATAGACTCCTCCCCATAGGAGTGGCAGGAACAGGAAGCGCAAGAGCTATATAAGCGTGTGACGCAGTTAAATAAACGGACATTTTGTATCCATCATATTGATGTCTGTGCATCACTGTCCCCAGGGTGGGTAGAGCCCTGTGTCCCGGAGATATGCGGCCCAAGATAAGTTCTCCCATAGAAGCGTACAGCAACACCCTGTAATGCGTATGGAAACACAACCAAACCAAAAGCAAATAAGCAGCACTATCTGATCGATCTGACTTCCAGATACATTATCTGGTCTTCTATTAATAAGCTTTAAGATCAACTAAAGCACTAGAGAGCATGTGACCTGCAAAATCTATGTACATGTTACACAATTCTGCTTTGGCATCATAAACTCACTATTCTCCTGTATTAGGCTACAAGCACCGTGATGACTCTAAGCAGGTAGTCAGTTGAAGACCAGCCTTCTCCCAACAGCCTTAAACCAAGACTGCTTTGCACCAGTGACCCCCAAAGCAATTTGGAGCTTACATATTCTACTACCCAAATATAATTGGACAGAGCAATCCCAATCTAAGTCTGCTTGCTTATCAGAATATTACTTGGCTAACACATTATTTTTAATGTGTTAAAAATAATTTTTATAATAAACTTCATTTATAATATATTGATTCCTAGTTTCCCACCCCCTGGAATTTCTTAAAAAATTAAGTCCACTCCTCACCCCCTCCAGTCAACTATTTAACATACTTCTGGAACTAGATTTTACTGAAATGCAACTGCTTTTGATAACTACATCATATGTGTGTGTGCAGGTAAAATACATTCATCTTTCCACTATATTCAACCAACTGAATTCAATTACTAGAACAATATCATTTCTGCAACTTAAGTTAAAAATGCAAGAATTCTATAAAACTATAGAAAAGGGTATAAAATCTATTAATTCTAAGAAGCTGAAGAAACTAACCTGAAACACTCAAATTCCTGTCTGCACATATTACTTCCTTTAAAGGTGAAACACATTCTGATAATGCACTTCCCATCGTATCACCCTAAACTTAGCTTTCAGAATTCTTCCTTAAATAAAACATTTAAATTTCTTTCCTAAAACATAAGCACTTATCAAAAAATAAAAACATAATTGCCTTAGAAAAAGTAAATACATTGACCACAATTATACAGCATATTAAATGCCCAAATTAGACCACTTAAAAGAGGTGCAAGAATACCTAGTGAAACATAGCCGTTTAATGCAAAGTAATATTTATCATCATGTTTTAATGGCTACCGGAGACAAACAACTTAAAAAGAAAATACATTAATATTAGTTTTGCATTTCAATCTTTAATAGTTTCCAACTTGCTGATTTAAGAACAGTACTGCAGAACTAATTCTTCCTTCTGTTGGACAGATAAGATGCCTTAAAAAAAAAAAAAGCCTAAGTGTTCCAAGAAGTCAGGAGCCTCTCTCAAATGGACCTTAAGAAAATGGCTGCCAAATTAAGGAAACTGCTCCACGCATCTAGTGAGGGCGAAGATGAACACTAAAGGCAAAGGAAGACTCACATTAATATTATTGTTTTCAAAACAGTAATAATTTTCTACACTATTAGGGGAAAAAATAAGCAAGACTGGGCACTAGCTTATTCAGAAATGCTGTCAAAGCAAACACAAGCACTTGCTTTCAACAGTCACATTACTAATATAAAACCCCAAAATAGAATGCTTGAACCTTTGGGGTGGAGTGGGGTATCTCAGACATTATCAGTGCCTGTGAAGGCTCCAGGGACAAATGCTATTACAGCACAGATCTCAGCCCTCAGCAGAAAATGCTATAGTGCGAGCCATAGTCTTACGAGACCTTGAGGGCACACCCAGACTGCTCGGAGTCTGAATGCTTAACCACAGTAGTCCCTACTTGGCATCTGCAAGGGAGAGCTCTGGGTTTGAGACTGCAGGCTATCCTGAGCAAGCAGCCACCCATCCCCTCCCAACCACAACCAGCCTTCCCTGGCTGCTAGAGCGCAGGCTGAAGGAGAATGCTGGGCTGGGTAAGCGCTGCCATTACCTACCACAGAGACCTGGACTTTTGCCCTCAGACACAGCTGCCCCTCTGCCCTTTACTCCTTAGGCAGCAGCAGTCCCGACCCGCTGGGATGGGCTGCAAGCAAGTGTGGGAAGCGGCATTTAGTCAGCTCAAGCAGCTGCTGCCGGCATCCTCCCAGAAAAAACAACAGACTGGAGAGAAGCCGATCAGACACCACCATTGGGCTGCTCTGGCTTATATGAAGTCAGAACTCAGTGCGTGGATCCCCTCCTCCATCTCCTTCAAGCAAAAACATGCCAATGTGACAGCTTTTTTCTTGACATCTAGCAGTGAAAGCAACAAGCACATGTTAACCCATCAAAAATGGTGCTGAGATTCTACACATGAACTATGCAGGAAAGGAAACTCACCTTAGCGTTCGCTACATTTTCAGGCACAGATGGTCTATCACTCTAAGTATTTTCATCAGTAGATTAAATAAAAATTGAAAACCAGCCAAATAGCACATAGGCCGCAAAGTAACAAATGCTGAGCTAGCAACTTTAGAGTTAACATCAAATTTGTCACTTGTAATTACAAGTGTGCAATGATTCCTTTTACCAAACTTCAAAGTTACAAATTTGACTTTCAGTATTCATCTAGTAATATAACAATACTGTTATACAAATAAAATAATAGAGCCACAGACTTTAAAAAACCAACAAAAGTAAATTTTAGAAGAAACTTTTCTTCACACAGAAACGTATGTTGCCATGTCATTGAACATTTAAACTTGCACATAGTGGGGAAATGCAACTGCAACACTGGAAAAATTTTTTAGCTTTTTAAATGTCACTAAGGCAGCTTCACAAGCCAACTAATACACATCCAACTCTCCACATCATGGAAAAAATCATTATAAACTGGGTACAGTTCTTTCTTATTAATAGCATTCTTAAATAAACAGCAATAAAACAGATCTTGCATTTATAAAGCTGAGCTTCAGAAAATCAAAGCACCACCTTCTGAGGGTGGAATGTCCAGGCCAAGAGTCCTGAGACTGAGGACGGGGGTCTGCTGCTGTCGTAAAAATGCAGCAGTAGACTGCTGCCAAAAGACAAAGTCCTGCCCTCCACCCTAATCACGTCCCTCACACACACAACTGCCAGGACCTACTGTAGAAATCAGCTCTGGGAATTGATTTTGCTAAACACTAACATACAGAGGGGGCAGGCTGAGCCAGATTTCAGAAGCTGCCCGTTCCTCCATGTCAGATGGATATGACTGTGCAACTGTGCTTCTGAACACAAATTTAATCTAAAATTGCAACCAGCAACGTTGTTATGAGTTTCCAGTGGAACAATGACTGAAAAAAAAGAAGCATAGCACCCAATGAAATAATTTATTACTGTTATTGGCTTTGCCTACATTTTTCCTGTCTTAGGGATACCTTTCTATAGAAACTTCATCGGAGCCTAACCTCATGTGCATCAAGAGAGGCAGCTTAAACTGAAAAACTGTAAATAAAAGCAAAGTCACTTGCTTCAAATGCTTTGAAGCAAAAGAGGAATGACAGGGAACTGCCCCAGCAAGTCCAGCAGAAAGCTACCAAGATGATCAGGGGACTGGAACATCTGCCTGATGAGGAAAGGCTGAGACACCTGGGTTTGTTCAGCCTTGAGGAGAGAAGACTGAGGAGGGATCTCATAAATGCTTATAAATATCCGAAGGGCAAGTGCAAGAGGATTGGGCTGGACTCTCTTCAGTGGTGCCCAATGACAGGACAAGGGGCAACAGGCACAAGTTGGAACCCAGGAACTTCCAGCTAAACATGAGAAAAAACGTCTTTCCTGTGAGGGTGACAGAGCAGTGGAACAGGCTGCCCAGAGAGGTTGTGGAGTCTCCTTCCCTGGAGACATTCAAAACCTGCCTGGATGCGTTCCTGTGCCCCCTGCTCTGGGTGTGCCTGCTCAAGCACAGGGGGTGGGACAAGATGATCTCCAGAGGTTCCTTCCAACCCCCACCATTCTGTGATTTTATGCTGTGGCGATTTGTTTAGAGAAAGAAAAACATAGTACAAAGTGACCCACAAAAATGCAAAATACTATATTCTTCAGTTTCAAGAACTTTAGCATTTAAGGATGCTAGGTAACTGTGGGATATGAGTGTTCAAAATGCAAGGGCATCTGAAGTCTTAGAATTAGCTTAATACCTGTGCTATTCTCAAATTAGTCTCATGTGTTCAGAAGGAATATTTCAGATCATGGAAAAATGCTCTGATAAGCTGTAGCTTTTTAAAGTACTTTCAAGAAATGGTTCACAGAGTAAACATCAGATTTCACCTATGACTTAGCTGTTCTTCCTGCCACCACTCCCAGTATCCACCAAAACAGAAACAAAATGTAAACTATTTCCAGCAAAGTCAGAAGTTGGACAAATTCTACTGCAAGAATGATATGTTTTTTCAGGCTTCTGCTGTTATCTGTAGATCTGCTTTCTTCCCACCCTCTATTATGAGGGTGCTAGAGCTTATACAACACAGCTGGCAGAGCTGGCCTTGGTAAGTTAGCTCATTGCTAAATCGATTGATAGATGGGCTGCAGATGATATGCAGTCCCAACGGCAGTCAAACACACAGCTGACTCAAAATTACAGCAAGATTTCCCCTTCTGGACAGGCAACATACGATTGTCACAGGGCTGTCAGGAAAGTCAGAGTGCCTGATAAACCATTACTGGGTAAGCCACTGGCCACCACCTTTCAAATTCAGAAGGCATTAACAGTCAGCAAAGCTTACAGAGTAAATCAAATAAAAGAGAACCTCTTGGGATTTTAATGCCAAATTACATTGTCCCAATTTATAGCCTTGATGAAGTCACTAGGTATAAGAACAGAGGCTGATGACTGTAAAATCTACTAAGACAGGTATTCAGTGAGAATTACATCCCCTTCAACTGCGCTAGAAGAGAGAAAGAACAAATGCTATCTTGCGCTCACCCCTATTTAAGCACTCAGTTACCTCTAGTGAGGTAAGGCATGGAAGACTTAATGACTGTTTTGTGATAGTTACTCAGAACAGGTCTGTATCTTTTCTTAATACAGTTAAAGCAGCTTGCAGAACACAGTAATGACAGGCCTACCAAAACGCTCAGATAGCAGGCTGTAACTTCACAAATTCCAGGGTGATACCTAGGCTATGATGGATACTCTGGAGGGTGACAGCATCTTCATGAACACAACTGGCACACGGTAAAGTTGCAAGTATTCTGTCAGCAAACGTATAGCCTTCGCTGCAGTAAAGTCTTCCACAGCATTGTAAGCATATCCTAACACCCACCTTAGCCATTAACTGGAGAAAAAAGGCTGCCCGGCAAAGATGCCGGCGCGAGTCGATGCCGCACCCAGCCGGGGCACCCGCTGCCTGTGGCGGATCACCGAGCGGGCTCACCGCCATCCCAGCTCAGCCGCGGCAGAAAGGGGCCGGCAGGGAACGGCCACGGACCCGCACCTCGGCTGCCGGGGCCGAGCAGCGCCCGAGACAAAGCGCAGCGAGGCCGGCCCTGCCTCCGCGCCCGCTGGCGCTCCCCGGCCCGCCGGGCTCCGTTGCCCCTCACCTTTGTCTGCCACCCCAAAAACACGCGGCCACGCCCAGCACCCCCGGCCGCGGAGCGAGGCGAGGCCGCCGCGCCGCCTCAGGGGACCCCGAGAACGGGGAAGGTGGCTCCCGCCGCCGCACCCACGCACGCCCCGCCGCACCACAAAGCATCGACAGGACCCAGCCCAGGTGCCCGCCGGATGCCCCGGGCGAGGGGGAGGAGGGGAGGGAAGGGAAGGGACCCCCCGCCGCTGCCCCTCACCTTCCAGCCCCTCCATGGCGCTCCCCAGCCGCTGTCCCTGGCCCCACCGCTGCTGTGGCAACGCCACCACCTCCCGGCCCGCTAACAAGCGCCGCTCCCATTGGCTGGGCGGCTCCGGGCGGCCCCTCACGGCCACAGCCGCCGGGCGGGCGGGCGCGCCGGCCTCCCCTACGAGCACCGCCCCACGGGCACCGCCCACGCGACGGGCACCGCCCCACGGCGCGGGCACCCCGCCGCGGGCACGGCACCCCGCCACGGGCACCGCCCCGCGGCAGCCGCCGGTGGCGGGGAGCCCCAGCTCGCCCCTCGGCTGCGCCCCCGGGGGAGCCGGGTCTGAGCCCCCGCCTGCAAAGCCCAGCCCCAGCCCAGCCGCGCTGCAGTCTGACGTGTCGTGTGGTCCGTCACGCTGAGGTCACGCCACCGTCAGGACCTTTTTCCTCCAAGAGCAGCGTCTCTCTCTGAAAGCTGACGACGTAACACGTGGGCAAGAAATCCCCGCACTGCTGAAAAAGCAACAGCGCGGCCAGCCCCTGCATGGGCACGGGAGGCGGCCCAGGCGGTGCCGGGGTGCCCCGGTGACAATGCCCCCACGTAGTGTCAGGCTGCAGCCCGTGCCCCCTTGCTCGTGGGAAAATGGACAGTCGGATAAAACACCCTGCCTTTTTTCCTTCTGTTATTTTCTTATGTGAAAGTGATGATAATATAAAATTAGTATGTGAGGGTATCTCCTGCTGCAGGACAACATTTAAGTAATGGATGTTTTTGGAACGTAGCACTAAATTGCTGTTGACTGATGGGTATGAATAATGCTTGATACATATTGTCACAGAATCACAGAATCCCAGGTTGGAAGGAACCTCAGGGATCACCTACTCCAACCCTTCTAGGAAGAGCACAGCCTAGACAAGATGGCCCAGCACACTGTCCAGATGACTATTCACAGTGTCCAATGTGGCCGAGTCAACCAGTTCCCTGGGGAGATTATTCCAGTGGTTGACCCTTCTCACTGTGAAAGATTTCCCTCTCATGTCCAATCGGAATATCCCCAAGAGTAACTGGTATCCATTCCCTCCTGTCGTCTCCATGTGACTCCGTGTAAAAAAGGAGTCCCCGTCTTCTTTGTAGCTACCCCTGAAGTACTGGTACATGGTGGTGAGATCCCCTCTAAGCCTCCTTTCCTCAAGGCTGAACAAACCCAGTTCTCCCAGCCTATCCTTGTATGACAGGCTTCCCAGTCCTGTGATCATCCTGGTGGCCCTTCTCTGGACCCCTTCCAGCCTGTCCACATCCTTTTTGTAGAGCGGGGACCAGAACTGTATGCAGTACTCCAGGTGTGGCCTGACAAGGGCTGAGTAGAGTGGGATAATGACTTCTTTTTCTCTGCTGGCAATGCCTTTTTTGATGCAACCCAACATCCTGTTGGTTGTCTTGGCCACAGCAGCACACTGTTTGCTCATGTTGAGCTTCCTGTCCACCAGGACCCCCAGGTCCCTTTCCACAGAGCTGCTCTCCAGCCAAGTACATCCCAGTCTGTGCTGCACTCCTGGATTATGTTTTTCCCAGGTGCGAGATCTTACTCTTGTCCTTGTTGAACTTCATAAGGTTCTTGCTGGCCCACTCTTCCAGCCTATCCAGATCTCCCTGCAGAGCAGCTCTCCCTTCTGGAGTGTCTACTTTCCCACTCAACTTGGTGTCATCAGCAAACTTAATGAGGCTACACTTGATCCTGTTATCCAGATCACTTATGGAGATGTTGAATAACAGTGGGCCCAATATCGACCCCTGGGGGACCCCACTTGTGACAGGTTGACAGTTTGAAAAAGAGCTATTTATCACCACCCTTTGGGTGCGGCCTGTCAGCCATGTGCTGCACAGACCACTTGTCTAGGCCATAACGCATTAATTTATCCAGGAGGAGGCTGTGGGGGACTACATCAAAAGCCTTGAAGAAGTCCAGGTAGACAATGTCCACCGCCCGCCCCATGTCAACCAGGCAAGTCACTTTGTCATAGAAGGCCACCAGCTTTCTCAACCATGATCTGCCTTTAGTGAAGCCATGTTGGCTTTTCCCAATCACGTGCTTTATTTGACTTGTGATGGCCCCCAGGAGGATTCATTCCATAATTTACCCAGGGATTGGAGTAAGGATCGTGGGCCTATAGTTGCCCGGATCCTCCCTTGAGCCCTTCTTGTAGATAGGGGTAACATTTGCCTTCCTCCAGTCCTCTGGGGCATCCCCCGTTCTCCATGATTTCTCAAAGATTATGGAGAGTGGCCTTGCAATGACGTCAGCCAGCTCTCTCAACGCCTGGATGGCATCAGGGCCCATCAATCTGTAGGGTTCAAGATCCTGTAGTAATTCATGTACTAACGCTTCCTTCACTGATGGTGGGTCGGTGTTTGGATCAACTGGGAATGTCATTCCCAAAGCCTGGGACCCGTCAGTATTGGTAAAGACAGAGGTAAAGAAAGCGTTGAGGACCTCTGCCTTTTCAGCATCGTTGGTGGCTGGCTCTCCTATTCTGTTTAACAGTGGGCCTATGTTTTTCTTCTTTTTCTGCTTGTGGTTGACATACCTGAAGAACCCTTTCTTGTTATTTTTGACATCTACGGCCGGTTTCAATTCAAGCTGGGCTTGTGCTTTTCTAACTGCATCTCTGCATGCTCTGGCAATGCCCTTGTAGCTCTCGATGGATAACCCTCTGCTTCTCCATTTCTGGTATGCTTCTCTTTTGGATTTGAGTAGACCGAGGAGGTCATGGTTGATCCAAGGGGGCCTCTTGCTTCGCCTACTTCCCATTCCTTTATAGGGGATAAACTGGTTTTGTGCTTCCAAGAGAGAGTTCTTGAAGAACTCCCAGCACTCACTAGCTCCTTTATCTTCCATGGAAGCTTCCCACGGAATCCCTCCCAGCTGAGCTCTGAGCGAGCTGAAGTTTGCTCTTCTACAATCCAGAACCCTTGTCTTAGAACTGACCTTCAGCCTGCTCAGCAGGATCCTGAACTCCACAATATTATGATCACTGCAGCCAAGGCTGTCACTAACCGAGATATTCCAAAGCAGGTGTTCTTGGTTTGTGAACAGCAAGTCCAGCAGTGCCTCATTCCTGGTTGGCACATCTAACACTTGTATGAGGAAGCAGTCCTCTAAGCATTCCAGGAACTTGGTGGATGACATGCGAGCTGCCCTATTGTTTTTCCAGCATATGTCTGGGTAGTTGAAGTCACCCATAAGGACCAGGTTCTGCTGGCCAGAAGCTTGCTCTAGTGCCCCAAGTATCGCTTCATTGGCATTGTCGTCATGGTTAGGAGGTTGGTAGCTGATGCCCACTGTGAGGTCCTGCTTGGAGACGACCCCTCTGACTTTAACCCAGAGGCATTCAGTGGAGCAGTCGCAGTCACCATAGTTGACTTGAAGACATCTGAGGTTTTGCTTATTGTAGAGTGTGACTCCTCCGCCTCTTCTACCCTGCCTGTCTTCACAAAAGAGCCTATAACCGTCCATCATGATCCCCCAGACGTTTGAGTTGTCCCGTTTCAGTTACTCCTATGATGTCATAACCTTCTGAATGGGCACGGAGCTCCAGTTCCTCCTGTTTGTTTCCTAGACTGCATGCATTTGTATACATACACTTCAGGTGATTACTCTTCTGTTTCACATCTTGGGCGTCATCTAAGGACATTTGTCACAGCACTGGTTGGCCTGACTTACTCCCTCTTGGATGTGCTGGTGTGAGCGTTTCCATAATGGATCCCAACACCCCAAGTCCTTCAGTTTAAAGCCCGCCTCACCAAATTAGCCAGCCTACTGCTGAAGATTCCCTTGCCCCTTCTAGACAGGTGGATTCCATCCCTCCCTAACATGTTGTGGTCATTGAAAAACACCCCATTGTCGTAAAAGCCAAACCCCTCACGACGGCACCAGCCATGTAGCCAGGAGTTGATATACATTATGTGCCTATTTCTGGCTGCCCCCTTCCCTCAAACTGGCAAAATGGAGGAGAAGATAACTTGGGCACTAAGTTATTGAAATTGTTCTGTTTCTTTTACAAAAACTCTCCACCTTTTAAGCAACAAAATAATTTCAAGATTTTTTCTTCAAGATACCATTTTAGAATTAATTCTTAACAACTTTTATTTGTCTTTCTTGTGGCATTATGCCATCAGTGACTAATAAAGTTTTTCTATATAAACTACAAAATATCTTGTAGAAATTACTACTGTCTTTACTGGCACATGCAAATCATTTGTCTTCTTAGTCTAAGCAAATTGGTTGATACGGATTTGCTTGCCTGTAGAATCACAGTTACCACCCGAATCAGGGTACATCTGGGAATGCAGCTCAGAGAAAGCAAAACAAATACATAAACCCAAAATTAAATCAGAGATTATGATCATGTTGTCTCCTCTGCATCCCCTTAGCACAGAACAAATAGATCCAGATGCTACATGCCAAACAGCCAGCATGTAAACCACAATTAATAAATGGTTAAAATCATCCTTTGAGACCATAAGCTTGAATATATACAGTAATTACAGCTGCAATTTCTCTAGGTAGTTTAGAACCATACTAAAAATACATATAATGTTTGATCTATAGAGCATATCCTTATAAAATTACAGGATATGCTAGAAGGAACTAGTTTGCCACCATGTTGCAGAGTCCTAAACTTTGCAAAATATCCATTAAATCTTTGACATAAAACTTAAATGAGCCCATAGCTAGCAAGCATTTGCTTTTTAACTAACCATTAGGGTAGTGCACCAGAAGTGCACTTCCTTCCATGGTATTTCTGCACTTGGACTGCAAACTCAAAAACAGAGGCCTAGGATAATTTCATCTCGCAGCAGGCAAATCCTTTATAATGAAAACATAAACATAATTTTTGTCTGTGTCCTCAATTTAGTGAAGGGTTTCACATTAGAGGAGCATTTTGTCTGGTTTTGTTCATTGTTTCTCTTTGAAATTTGTGGTTATTTTTGTTTAAAACTGGGGCAGGAGATAACTTCAGCTCACCCATCTCTAAATGTCTCAACATGGTGCTCACATCTGAGCTACCTGTCAAGTTTTCCAATATAATCTACAGAGATTTGTCTCTGTAGTTAATACAGTCTACAGGACTGAGGGTGCAATCCGTCTGGCCAAATGTAATGCCTGTTTCAGGATGAGAGACAAGTAAATAGTCAACACCCATATTAGAATAGTCAAATCCTACTCTAGATTTCTTCAGGCTGAATCCTGTACTGAAAACAGACTTAATGCTTAGTTTTGCCCTGCAAAGGTGCCATGGATTGACTTTGTCATCCCGTTACTCATCTAAGAAGTGAAAGAAATTGGAGCTGGCTTATAAAAAGAATGGGCAAGTGGCCACTGCTGCGAAACTAAAAGGTGCTCCTGGCTCTTGTGGCTGGTGTATGAACGTTTGTTATATAACTATGCATATGGACAAGCATGTCTTAAAAGACTCCTGGTGCTGAAGAGTAGCTGTCTTTTAACTGTGGTGTCCACATGGGGAACAGGGGACTAGTCCTCTACAGAGCCACTGTGCTACCTGAATGCCTTCAGAAATTTGCCTTAGCTCCATACTGAAAAAACCCAAGCCTGTGTTATTCTGCAGTAGACCTACTACTCCAAATGCAAGTCTGTTCTGCAATGACATTCCTATAACATCTAGGGTTTTTTTTTCCAAATGCTATGCTAAATGTATTAATTACTGGTTTGCACCATGTACGCTTGTGCCAACCCTGATTTCTGGCTTAAATATTTTCCTTATTGTTTACCTCTCTGATGTATTTATAGGCAATTAGCATGCATTCTGTTTCAGTATTTGGCTTGTTAGCCTAAACAAAATAGAGCTCACCTGAACTGTCCTCAGAAACTGTGTTTTCCATTTCCATAGTCATCATGGTACCCTTTATTTGCACCTCTTCCATGTTAGTTCATATTTCATACATGATCAGAATCTTAACTTGTCTCTCAGAGGTGATCTTACTGCATCACTTAGAGTTCTTCACCTCTGCTGGGAATATTTTTACTAATGCACCTTAGGTTCTGTTTGCTATGTTATGGTGTTGTGGGCTTATCCGTGGCCACACGCTTTGAGGTGCTCCAGCATGATCTCATACACAGCCACAGATGCTTTGAGGTGTACCTTCTTCAGCATGGACTTATCCTTGGGCCACAGTCCCTTCAGAGGTATACCTACTGCGGCACAGACATAACCACAGCCACAGATGATTCGGAGCATCCTACTCCCACATGGACTCATCCACAGGTCACAGTCCCTTCGACTTCAGTTCACACTGGAGTTCCAGCCTGTCCAGTACAGCAGCACAGAAGCAGCAGTGGTGCCGTGGCCATTGGCCAGCCCAGGCGCCTGGCCAATGCTGTTATCAAAATATTCCCAGGCACAGCAGAGTCAGATGATCAGCAGCACCGCAGTACAGCAAACAGCGAAAGCAAAAAGCAGCCACTAATGAGCACTAGACTCTAATACACAGTAAGGCAAGCCAGCCCCATGGCAAGCACAGGAGCCTGCCAATTAATAGCTAAACAGCAATAACAGTTATAAATTCAATCTGGCATATTCCAATCAAACCTGTCATTATCTCAAGCCTTTTAAGTCCCATGTTTGTCACCAAAATGGACTGTCATGATTTAACCTCAGCCTGCAACTAAGCCCCACACAGCCCCTCGATCACTCCCCCCTCGGTGGGATGAGGAAGTGAATCAGAAGAGTAAAAGTGAAGCAACTCATGGGTTGAGTTAAAGACAGTTTAATAGGTAAAGCAAAAGCCACAAGCACAAGCAAAGTAAAACAAGGAATTAATTCACTACTTGCCATCAGCAGGCAAGTGTTCAGCCATCTCCAGGAAAGCAGGGCTCCATCACACGTAACATTTACTTGGGAAGACAAACGCCATGACTCCAGACATACCCCACTTTCTTCTTCTTCCCCCAGCTTTATATACTGAGCATGCCATCATATGGTGTGGAATATCCCTTTGGTCAGTTGGGATCAGCTGCCTCAGCCATGTCCCCTGCCAACTTCTTGTGCACCCCTAGCCTGCTCGCTGGTGGGTGGGGTGAGAAGCAGAAAAGGCCTTCACTCTGTGTAAGCACTGCTCAGCAATGATGAAAACATCTCTATATTATCAAGACTGTTTTCAGCACAAATTCAAAAAAGCCCCATACTAGCTACTATGAAGAAAATTAACTCTATCCCAGCCAAAACTAGCACATATGATAAGCTTGTAGGCACCAGTATATATTTAGCTCCTTTTCCATATCAGTTGTTTTGCAGAAGCAGCAATGACGATAGGAATTTTTGCCTCTAAAGAGTAATACAGTCTGAACACCTTCTGTTCAGAATCTTCAGCATCTCTGAGAAGGACCAAGAAAATATGGCCCTAAATGCAAAATTCACATATTCCTTGCTCACACTTGTATTAAAGACTTGAAATACAAACACTAACATAGGCATGACTAGCCATGACCAAATTCCAGAAGGTAACCTGCAGTACCTTTAGCTCAGAAGTTAAGCAGGAGTATAGAGATGCCACCTGAGATTCAGACACAGTTTCCAGAAAGGCTCAGGTCTTTTTCTGCTGACCAGTAAAGAGATGGGTTTTTCAGTTTTAGTTGGTAAAAAGGAGGAGTCGGCCCACAGGGTTAAGTTGAGAGTGATAAGTTATGAGTTTTTGATAAATTACAAAGAACTGTTTTCCGTATGGTTTGTGGGCATGGCTAAAAGTTACAGCTTTGTCTGGATCTTTCGTTGCATAAGTCAATATTTTCAAAAGTGCCTAGAGATGTGGAATCATGGTCTAAGTTTTGAGAGGTCCTGAATTTCAAAACACAGGGAAGCAGTGATACCAAATCTTTCTGCCCGAATCTGTCAAGGCCTCTTGCAGAAGAACTAGAGGACTGTACTTACAGGTCCCAGATGTATTACTGATATGTAAGGTTGTCTCTTTCCCTGGCCGTGATGCTCATGACTGGCAGAGCATGACAGGTCACACAACGAACTCGAGCCATCTCCTATGTGTAAGCCCTGTTTGTCATGCAGCTCCTTGTGTGATAGAGATACCTGGATTTGCATAACGTGAAAGGCACATATTGATCACAGGATATTTTCAGTAAAATGCAATGGGGAGAGTATTGTGCCATTTAGAAATATTAATATGGCCAGCAGTCACCCCCAGGAAGGAGGGCTGCTGCGGGAAATGGACTATGAGTCTTATATACAGTTCAGACAGGCCAATAGGAGCTGTGGAATAAATATGGCTTCCTCTATAGATCAATATAGAAAGACTCCTAAACTGAAGCATTCAAAATCATTAGTCTCTTTAGAAAGTGTCTCTGGGGTCTGGAATTTGACAATACATTGCCCTGGATCTTTGCAAAGCTGTGCAAATCCTTCATTTGGGGCAGAAGTGTCATGAAAGGACTAAGTCCCGCAAAATGATCAGAATTTCGTTAACATTTCAAACACTCTTCACCATTTGAATCCCTGTCACAATGACTAAAATCTTTATAAAAAATCAAAACCTGTTCACTATCTTTCATGTTAATAATGAACATTGGATAAAGAAGGATTTCCCAAAGCGGCATTTTAATTAATATGCTTTGCACTATAACGACCTTCTGGGAATTCAGATACGCTTGCACAGGGGGACTTTAAAATTTAAATATTCCTAATAAGCTTTTTCTTACAATTAACACTAATTGAGGACTACAGACAAGAATGATGGCTCTCCTACTAAAATAATTCCTCAACTGGATTACTACAAGAGTGCCTTTTGTTCTTTTGTGGGTTATAGTCCCAGTTTATATTCAGGACTGGAGTATTGTGATTTTGCTATCAATCTTTTTAGCAACTCAGGTTTTTTTCTGTACACTTTTACAGTTTTGTTTGCTGTGGGACTCCCAAATTAGACAGAACAAGACCAGAGGCCACAATGAAAATCAGTGAGCAGTGCTGGAGTGAAGAGTTTTTGTTGTCTCCAAATTTGAATCGCTCAGTTTATAAAGCTGAGTCTTAACTAGACTTATTAGAGCAAATGGGATGTAATAATGCCCAAACACAGATAAAATAATAGTTTAAATTCTAGGATACCATGCTGTTAGATATATTTTCTCAAGCCCAGTAGCCAGTAATATGGGGAGGTCAGGGACTGTGACTTTATCCAAGGCTGTAATTCTTCAGTGGGATAGCAAACAACAAAGGAAAGACTATTTTTTCCATCAGACACTCTACTGCTGGGGTAATGCCATACCTTCTTGATCACTAAACCATCATTGCCACCAAAACTGGTTGTCCTTCTCTGACAACCGTGGTTTCTCAGCTCTTCACTCTGACATCCTTCTTCTCCTCATTGTGCTGGCCCAGATGTTCATGTGCTCATGTGGCTTGGGGACTTACCCAGTTCCAGTACCCCCCTCACTGATCTATGCAACTTTCTGGCTACGTGAACACCTGTGCTGGCACAGTGAAGGATGTCTGCATCAAAATCAGAATGGGTAGCCAGGGTCTTTGTGGGAGACGGAACGGACACTTCCATAGATTACATTGGTTTAAAGAGCAGATAAAATTGAGCGTCACTTTAGCTCAGCTTGTTGGACACAATGACAAAATGTGGAGGTTTTTCTTTAGCCTGAAGATCTGCAAAAAGACTGCAAATTTATAATCTCCCACCTCTGATATTAAATATCCTTCCTGATCTCTGATTTGGATTGGGTGTTTTTGTTTGTTTGGGTTTGTTAGGCTTTTTTTAAACATCTCATGCCCACTAAAATGTCTTGTCTTTTTCTGATCTAAAAACACAAAACCCCAGCACTCAAAATACAGCCCTTGTGTAGGATTGGGTTGTGCTGTCTCTAAGATGCTACATGAGACCTTAATGGGTCTATCATACAAGTCTCACAGAGCAAATTTTTTTATTATTTAAATGAGCTCAAATCCTTTCATGCTTTTGTAGCAGCCATTTCAAAAACAAAATGAGGAAAGCAGGCATTCCTGTTTGTTCTTTTTGGTCTGGCTGAAATATGAATTGTTGCATATTACCCTTTGTTCTTTGTTGCGTTTTCAAGAAATCCTGACATTGTGCTCCCCAAATAGATGAATATTTAGAGACTGGACCAAAATAGCAGCTGTGGAAAATGCTAAACTGTTGGAACCGTAGGAACTTCTGGACAAGTTGCTTTCCCAAATTGTTTCTGCTTCTGCCAGACATGTTCTCCCATCAGCCTTTTTCCACTCCTCAAAGTATCTACCCTGCCCTGCCCAGAGCATAGGGGAGAAACCAGACCTCCAGGAGAGAGCAAGACCAAATCCATCTTGTTCAGGGTACGGTGTCAGTCTCCTCTGGTTAGGATAACAGGTTTCTTCTGCAAACTAAGATTTGCTTGTGGTATCTGTAAAGTTGGTACTGAGAAGCTCAAATTTCAGTATTGAAGAAACAGGAGGATTATTACATTCTTTGCTTACATATTTCTTACGTTTTACATATTTGCTTACATTTTCTCTTTTAAAACAGGATTGCCTATGTATCACCCCCTCACTGCCCCAGCTGCACCTTTCTAGCTGAAGAAGCTTTATTTACTTTGCAAGACCAATTCGGTAATTCTACATTTACTCACTGAATATGAAATTCTGGTCTTCTATGACTCTGCATTTTTATGCTGAACTTTTAAATTACACAATAAACTTAGTTTTTCTATATAAGCTGCTCCCAAGACCTGATCAGAGACATAGTTAAAGTTTTACGTCATGTAGTACCTCTGCTGCTTTCTTATTTCCATATATTGGCATCTGCAATCTATAAAACAGTCTTCAAATGTAGGGGTATTAGTTTTCGCAGTTCTACTAGCAGGGTAGTTCTTAAAAATATGTGGGAAAATCAGAGTGCAGAATATGTAAGCCAAACAGATTGACTTTTAGTAAATCCCCTGCAATGTTTGTGTTTAATTTCCAACACACTTCCACTCTTCAGATTGTTGGTTTAGGACACAATCTTGTTTTCTAAGGCACGGCATAAACCAGCGCTGAGAGATTACTGAGAAACAAAGCAATGCTACAAAGCTGATTTTGCAAAGCCGTTTTATATGAGGGAGCTCCACAGAGCACTTTATTTGCTTCTCTTCCCTAAGTGCTTGCTTAGAAGATGGACTTTGCTGGGTAGGCATGTGAAAATTGATTGCATCTATGTATTGTACAAACAAATTGATCACACTGCTGGTGAAATATTCTACTTTTCTGGAATTCGCCAAATGCTTTGTATGGCAATTAAAATTAAAATTATACATATGTACAATGGTCCTGTGGGTGGGATGAGGTGGTTTCACCCTTTTAGATTTTTTCCTTAATTGATAAATTAAAATGGCATTACAACCTAATCTATATTTATAATAACTTGTTATTTTAGTGTTTTTCTTCAATATGCAGAGGAAAAGTCTATATTAAATTGTAGTAAGTGTGGGATTTATTGACTGAACTTAGGTTTTGTTTCAGAATAAAATATTTTGACATTTTGGTTTCATTTTTTATTTACCACTTAAAATACTCAGCTTCTTGCTATTTTCTCTCCCAGAATGTGATCTTGTGATTCTTCTATTCTTAGACAAAAAACTAGACAGATTATGCAGTGCATATCATCCCTTATCACCTTGCGATAAGTGACTAAATTTGCACTTTTGCAGTTCTCTTTGGGAATACGTAGTCTTGGATATGGTGGTAAAAATCCTGCTTAAAGCAATGCATTTTTACATAGTACAGTGCATATTTTACATAGCAAAGAAGGAAAACATTAAAGTTTCATCTACTTTTAGATGAACATTTAGTTTCGTCTAATCCAAGTGTGATTAAATTGGATGTGCTTTCCTTAAGCTAAACAAAAAAAGCCCCATCAACGAATTCGCCAGGCCTGTTCCAGTTGTAGCTGATCTCCCAGTGATGGTCTCTTAGCATTTTTCCTTCCAAAGCCAAAGCCTCACTCCATGTGTCTTTGCCCTTTCTCCCTCTATCTCCTCTTACCAGTAGCAATGCATGGCCATGGTGAGAACTCGCTCTGTATCATAATGATTTGTGATTTTTTTTTCCCCAAATGCCAGATATTTGCATGCCCCATGTTGTTTTCCAGTATTAAGAAATACCAGTGATTACATCTACTTATGTACATAGGTGTGGGGTGAAAACTGACTCTTCAGCCTCTCTAACACCCAGCTCAACAGGGTATTGCAATAAATGGCTTCTTAGGCATAGATCAGTATACTGAACATTATCAACAAACTGAAAGTTATTCTGGTAAATGTGGTGGCTTTCAGTCTGAGCAACTGTGTACAAGTTGGCTTTGCAATGTAGTTAGACATTTGGATAAAAAATTAATTTCACCATGTGATCCCACTCCACTGATACTTCCAGATTCAAGATTCCTGTGAATACTTAAGGAAGAGTCTTCACACATTTGGCACAGACTAGATTGCAAAACATTATTCATAGTGATGAATAGTTGTTCCTAAGTGGCTTTAATAATTACCACAAATTCTAATATAAAGAACTCATACAATGTTGTGTTTTATTTTTTTGACTTGGATTTACCATCTGGTGTGAAGTTTTCTTTTCTGCATCTTTATAAAAAGTCACCAAATATACATGGCCTATAAGAAACACAGAAATATTAGGCAATGCTTTCACTTTGAGCAATGGGCCTGTCACATTGATGGCATCATACTGAACAAATTCAACAACTGGGCTGTGGCATACTTCTAATCATAGAAATCAGAACTGGAGGGGACACATGCTAGCTCAGAATAATTCTCACAATATATTCTTAAATACTTCATGTTATTTGACCAAACTGTAGAATTTAGATGTGCAAAAATCTTTGATTATTTGATTCACTGGAGATTATTTGATTAGGCATAGCTTAATGTTTTGACCTCTTCTTTGGTTAACTGTGAAATTTCATATTGATTTATAAGATTTATATACATTGGTCTCAAAACTGAAATTGAATGAAGGTTTCTGCTTTTATCCAATGAGACACACTTTGAACTTAAGCTGATCTTTGCTCTAAGATACTCAGTCTAAAAAACCCTATTTGGATAAGAAAATAATGGTTAGCAACTAAGGGAGTCTTCTGATCTCAAGCTGGCAGTGTAAGACATGGAAAGGGGAAGTGAAATCACACAAAAAATCACACACAGAATTAAGAGTTGAAAATATGTCCTCTGGCTCTTACTCACAATCATATAAATACAAAATGTGTGCAAAATAAGAAATTAAATACATGAGTTTGTCTTTCATTTAATACTGGATACCAAAGGAGATTTTGTGAAGACAGTATTCCACATTGATTGCAGTACGGTGGGGATTTGGGGTTTTTTTCCCTCATATCACTTCCATGTTATTCTTGAGGAATTTGTTGATTTTAACTGGGATTTAATTTTATTTTCTCAACAGATAATACATAAAATAAGGTAAAACAGGCAGGGCAAAACTCCTCACATAAATATTTTTTGTTTTGTGTGTGTGTACATCCATATCTCATATGTGCCTCTTCTTAGTCTTTAACCAATGAACATGTTTTAAGTGCTCTGTTTCATAGATTTTTATGTACATTTGGGAAGGCCATTTAGGTCTTAAATGTATCAGATGGTGCCAAGTGTTGTCAACTGAAATGGAAAGGAGTTACTCAGAAGTCAGCCATAGGCAGTAATGAGAGGAAAAAATGGATGTTTTGCTGTCAGGGACTGCTGGGTTTTCCCCTCCTTATTGATTCCTTCCTTTGATTTTTCTTTAAATACTTTTGGAGAACTGATTCTTTGAAAGGTCTGGTTAAAACTGAAAAGGAGAAACAAGGAAATCAAACTGAGCTTTAAACCCAAATTCACATTTTTGAAGGGGATTGTATTAATGTCTATAAATACCTGAAGGGAGGGTACCAGGCTCTTGCCAGTGGTGCCTGGTGACAGGACCGGAGCCAATGGGCGCATGCTGGAACACAGGAGGTTCCCTCTGAACATGAGGAAATGCTTTTTCACTGTGAGGGTGACGGAGCACTGGTACAGGTTGCCCAGGGAGGTTGTGGAGTCTGTATCCCTGGAAATATTCAAGAGCCACCTGGCCATGGTCCTGGGCAACCGGCTGTAGGTGGCCCTGCTTGAGCTGGGGGGTTGGACCAGATGACCTCCAGAGGTCCCTTCCCACCTCAACCATTCTGTGATTCTGTAATTCAGTCCAACATACAAGTTCAACAGAGCTCCTGGCAGTCTGAATGTCCCCTTACACTAGTATTTCCATGTTAGAACTACAATGGATGAGTAGACTTCTCTTAGGCCTTTCAGTTCCCCTACATTAAGACCCCAGACTTTTTGCACCTTGGGCCTTGGATTTGAACTACCATTTTAGCTCTTCCCAGTTCTGTGCTTGCTATAAGTCCTCCACAGAAATCCTAAATGTCATTTCCAGCAGCTGATGTGTTTAATCATCCATTATCTTAATCAGTCATCTTTTGTGTATTTTATCCTATGGTTGTTTATATGCCAGTTCAGTTAATATGCTTGATGCGTAAACATCTGGTAATTGCTGACAAAATAATAATTATTTTTTGCCATAATGGAAACAAAAATTAGAAGCAAATGCTGCCACTGACATTCTTTGAGGTAATTGGGTTTTTCTTGCCAATGATGTACAATTACTGTGTAGCTATTTTTATATATAACAGATTTCTCAGTTCTAGTAGAAGGGCTGAGGTCCCTGTTTCATATCTATGGAGATATGGATCAGCATCCAGACTCCTACTTGTTACAGTAATTTACGGAATCTCTGCGTTGTTCCTATTTGCACTGTGAATTCAGATACCTGTACTTGCTATCAAAATAGCATATGCACGCTCTGCAAGGCAAATTCTCCTCTTTTTTGTTTGCTTGAGAGAATGTATTTCTTTCCAGGTCCTGTCACAAAGTTTGTGTTTGCAGTTCCAGCCATTCCCAGTTGATAAAACACTATTTTAATATAAAACATTATTTAGTTGTGAAACATCCCCATTACTCCTACAGATCATTAAAACACTATGAAAACAGCAGAAAGGCTGAATTTGCATGCTGCTGTGGTACAGATGACTGAGGTCCTTATCCTGCTCTCAGTAATTCTTTGGGGGTTAATATTGACAGAAACAAGATTTTCTAGAGGTGTAGGAAACCGTGCAAGAGGATCTGATTGTAGGCATTGGCAAGGAAAGTATTCTGGCTTCATTTTCAGAAAGACAGATTCTTCCTTTGCCAGGACTCATTTTTAGCTACAGTTCTTTTAAATGGCCAGTAGAAAGCTTTTTTTGGTGAATGGAAGCACTTCCTGGTCCAGCTGGATGCCAAATAATACAGACAAAAGTACTGTCCAGCCATGAAACAACACTAGGTGGCTCAATATGGGCATGCACTGTCATTGAACATCAGAACAATAAACCAAGCTTATTCTGCTTTTTCCTCACAGCAACTCCATAATTCCAGGAATATTAATAATAAGAGGGTATAGATTTTTTTTCCGTGCTTGAGAGTAGGTGAGAAATATCAGTTTTATTTGTTTTGATCATTCTATTTATGGCTATTCATCTACCTGCTACAAGGCAGAAAAACAGACTGAGAAGTCTTTTTTTTTTTCATAAGGTAGCTCTTTTTTAAAATGACATTATGTTAGCTCTGTAAAAAAGAATCGAATGCGTTTGTATGCATATTGTGACTAATACAGAAATGCTGTGGAGTTTGGTAAATATGTTAAAGTTTTTTTATTATTATTTTGCTTTCTAAAGAGGTGAATGAGAATATTGATCTATTATTTGGCTCTGCCTTTCATTTTGCAAGACGTGATTTTTTTTTCCCCTTACTTATTAATAACTGAAAGAGTGGTATTGGTTTTTAAAAGGTGTTGACCTCAGTGCTTGACTTTCTGGCTAAAGGAGGTTACACCCATATAATTGGTGTAGATAAAATGTGAGCCTTTGTCATTAGTACCTGCTACAGCTCTCTTTTATCCTTTCGTGTGTTCAGTATGTACTTCCAAAACCATCAGCCTAAGATCTGACCTCACATTCTTATAATTTCTTACATTATTCTTCCTTCTTATAGTTGCTATGCAAACCTCACCTTCATTTCAAAGAGGATTTTGCCTGAAGGAGTTGTGCAAAAATGCCCCTATGCTTTATTCAAAGATTAATTCCTAAAATTGTGAAAGTTCAGCTCAGTTAGGAAACTTAGGAGTAGAGAGTGAAACACAGTGATGTGGTCAAATGCCATTTTGAAAATAGTAATGCTGTTTACCTAACAACCCTCTTAAAATTCTAGGCAGGTCCTGACACAGTACTCCTTTTGCTTCTTATGCAAGCTATTATAATATTACATTAAACAACAAAGGCATTCACTCGAGCTTTTTAGTACTGCATGAACAGATTGCTACATAGTCTTCTATTTCTACATTGTTTAATTAACCAGTAAGACTCAATTACTTAGTAAGGTTTATCATTCTCTATCAAAATCTCACTAAGGGTTGCTGAAAGGCATATATCACCAATTGCAATTATAATAACTGTAATAATTTATCATAGCTTTTTTCATTAGCCAGTCCTTCCAAATTTGTTCTGTCAGGACGTGTGAGGAGAACAGATCTCTCTCTGCGGTATCCTCTTCCGAACAAAACTTTACAAAAGTGATAACAGTAAAGCCTGTGCTGCCACATTGATGGTCCAGATCTCTGGTGTCTGACAGCCTCCGCTCTGAGGGGGCATTCTCCCTGACCGGCAGTGCTACCTCTCCTGTCTATTCAGGTCCCCAGGGGTGTAAGTTGCGATTGTTTTGGGTACAGAGCACTGGCTCACAGGAGAAGCTTTCTAAGTGTTCTTTCCTTAGTGCAATACAGTCAAGCAAAATGCCTAAAAACCTTGAAAATAAATGTTTTTCTTAAAAAGGAGGAAGAAGAGGAGACTGTCGTGATCTGTGATTGTCTTAATAGGCATCCATCTGCTATGACTACATAAAAGATGACTACAGATGGCTTTCTGAAACTGCTAAAGAGAAGTACCTCCCTCCACAACTCAGTCTTGCAGGACTTAAAACATGAAATGGGACAAGGTGGAGTATAAAAGAGGGAAAATTCATCTACAATTATTCAGGAAAACAAAATTCCAACTTGACTGTACAGTTCTTGGAAGATGCCTCAGTCTGGGATGTCTGGCTGCTTCACACCTACCAAGGCGCTGCAACAGAAAGCCTAAAGCCTGTGTGCTCCCAGCTGGAGCAGAAAGGTAATGCATTCTGTGACCAGCAGGACTGGGAATAAAGATCAGCATTTCTAGAACAGGAGTTGCTAATGACACACTTCAAAAAGAAGAACCAGTCTGGGAAAGTCTGAGGAAAGATATTCACAGAAGTGGTGAATAAGACATGTCCTTGCAGATGAAATCTAACCGTCCTACCCTCTTAAAAATACTGCTGTAAACCAGAAATTGAACGAGAAGCATGGTGTGCATCAGATTTTCAGTCTTTGTGCACACTGTCTGGCTGTCTACTGTGTTCTCTGGCCTTATAAATTACCAAACGTCCTCTGCAATCCCCCTGAAAGCATCCAAACCATGAAGAATTCCTCCAACAGATCTCACATGTATTACTATAATTATGTTTAATTGGACAGTGTATGGTCTTGACAAAGTTACCTTCCTCTTTACATACTTTGAAGAAAAAATGTTCCACAATGTACCAGACGTAGTATCTTAGTAAGGATCTGGTTTGTAGGGTCTAGCAAGCATGGGTGAATGCTCCTAGAATACAGCACTGAATGTCTAAATTAGAAGACCTAGGCTTGTGCCTGTGTGCCCCTCAGCCCCACAGCGAAGTAAAAGATTTTGTGTGTAACAGCTCACCATTCCCACTCACTCTAATGGTTTCCTTAGAAGGAAATTGCAGCCGCTAGCCTAAAAAGCCTCTGTTTTGGACAATGAGAAAGCCAGGTGTACTGAAGACAGCACTTGACTCCAGCAAATACAGTTAATAAGTTTCAACAAGCACCATGTCTCAGGTAAAGATGATCCAATGTATGAGACCTTCCCCTTTTCCCCTCCCAGTAAAAAAAGGTGAGGGTGAAGTAGAGAGGTGGCATCACCCATGTTCACAGGTATGTCAGTCACCAGGGTGGATATGTCCTAAGGATAAAACTTGTAGGCATGTAGGTGTCATCTATTGCTGATACGTACCAATAAATTAAATGAATTACTTGCCATGTATTAAATATATGCATGCAGTTATTTTATTTCTTACCCTTATACGGATGATACCATGCTTCTATTTGGGTGACTATTTTGTGAGAAAGTCTTGCAGAGTCAAGCTATGAAGAAAAAATTGAACTCAGGATTTTATTTTTATACATTATTATTAATATTCCCTCCTCATGACTTCTCAAATAAAGTTGCAAAGCTGAATGGCAAATAAATAGTACAGAATCATAGAATGGTTTGGGTTGGAAGGGACCTTTAAAGATCATCTAGTCCACCCCCCTGCAATGAGCAGGGAGATCTTCAACTAGATCAGATTGCCTAGAGCCCCATCCAACCTGACTGTGAATGTTTCCAGGGGTGGGGCCTCCACAACCTCTCTGGGCAACCTGTTCCAGTGTTTCACCACCCTCATTGTAAAAAATTGCTTCCTTATATCTAGTCTAAATCTACCCTCTTTTACTTTAACACCGTTACCCCTTGTCCTTTCACAACAGGCCCTGCTAAAAAGTTTGTCCCTGTCTTTCTTATAAGCCCCCTTTAAGTATTGAAAAGCTGCAGTAAGGTTTCCCTGGAGTCTTCTCCAGGCTGAACTACCCCAGCTCTCAGCCTTTCTTAATAGGAGAGGTGTTCCATCCCTTGGATCATTTTTGTGGCCCTCCTCTGGACCCGCTCCAAGAGGTCCATGTCTTTCCTGTGCTGAGGGCTCCAGAGCTGGACGCAGCACTCCAGGTGGGGTCTCATCAGAGCTGAGTAGAGGGGCAGAATCACCTCCCTCGACCTGCTGGCCATGCTTCTTTTGATGCAGCCCAGGGTATGGTTCACCTTCTGGGCTGCGAGAGAGCACATCATCAGCTCATGTCCAGCTTTTCATTCACCAATACCCCCAAGTCCTTCTCCACAGGGCTGCTCTCAATCTCTTCATGCCCCAGCCTGTATTGATACTGGGGGTTGCCCTGACCCAGGTGCAAGACCTTGCACTTGGCCGTGTTGAATCTCATGAGGTTCACATTGGCGCACTTCTTGAGCTTGTCCAGGTCCCTCTGGATGGCATCCCATCCCTCAGGCCTATCAACCACACCACTCAGCTTCGTGTCGTCTGCAAACTTGCTGAGGTTGCACTCAACCCCACTGTCTGTGTCATTGATGAAGATATTAAATGGTACTGGTCCCAGTACAGACCCCTGAGGGACATCATTTGTCATCAATCTCCATCTGGACACTACGCCATTGACCACTACCCTCTGGATGTGACCATCCATCCAATTCCTCATCCACCGAACAGTCCACCCATCAAATCCATATCTCTCCAGTTTAGAGAGAAGGATGCTGTGGGAGACCGTGTCAAAGGCCTTACAGAAGTCCAGAGAGATGACATCCATAAGTCTTCCCTTGTCCACTGATGTAGTCATTCCATCATAGAAGGCCACTAGGTTGGTCAGGCAGGACTTGCCCTTGATGAAGCCATGCTGGCTGCCTTGAATCACCTCCCTGTCCTCCATGTGCCCTAGCATAGCTTCTAGGAGGATCTGTTCCATAATCTTCCCAGGCACAAAGGTGAGGCTGACAGGTTGGTAGTTCCCAGGGCCCTCCTTTTTACCTTTTTTAAAAATGGGTGCAATGTTTTCCATTTTCCAGTCTCCAGGGACCTCACCTGACTGCCACGACTTTTCAAATGTCATGGAGGGTAACTTGGCAACTACATCAGCCAATTCCCTCAGGACTCTGGGATGCATCTTGTCAGCTCCCATAGACTTGTGTATGTTCAGGTTCCTCAGGTGGTCACAAACCTGATCTCTTAGAGTGGGAGTGATTTTGCTCCCCCAGTCCCTGCCCTGCAGTCCATCCATTCAAGAGGTGTGGGAAGAGAGGTTGCCATTGAAGACTGAGGCAGCGAAGTTGCTGGCTCAGATGGAGAGAAGGACTCAGCCTTCTCTTTGTCCATTGTTACCAGTTTGCCAGTCTTGCTCATCACAGGGGAGTATGCTTTCTTTGGTCTTCCTTTTCTGGATGACATACCTGCGGAAGCCCTTTTATTCTTTGCATCGCTTGCCAAATTCAGCTTAAGCTGCTCCTTGGCCTTCCTGTCCCCATCCCTACACAACCGGGCAGTGGTACCTATACCCTTCCCAGGATACCTGTCCCTGCTTCCGCTGTCTGCAGTTCCTTCTTGCCCTTTAGTTTGACCAGTAGGTCTTGACTCCGCCATGCAGGTCTCTTGCCTTCTTTGTCTGATTTCTTACATCTGGGTATCGAGAGCTTTTGCACTCTATGGAAAGCATCCTTAAAGATCTGCCAGCTCTGTTCTGCTCTCTTGCCCCTGAGGGCAGTTTCCCAGGGGGACCTATTGACTAAATCCTTGAAGAGCTGGAATTTTTCTTTCCTAAAATTCAAGGTCCTGACTTTACTCTTCACGTGACCCATATCCCTCCAGACAGAGAACTCCATCAGTGAATGACTCCTGCATCCCAGGCTGCCTCCAGTCTTGACATTACTGATTAGCTCACTTGCATGAGAGGAATAAAAATAATCAAGGTTTTGTCTGAAGGGTTGGTTTTTTGTTTGCCTTTCCCATTTATCGTTTGGTCTTCTGAACTTTCAAAACAATATGCTATTCTCAGATGCTGCCATACGGCTCTAATGCTGTATGTAAGTAGTAACAGTACTGTATTCACATGCTCAAAGAAAGAACTGAGCTCTGAAATACCTTTGCTGGATTCTGCTACAGATAATTTTTTAGGATAAAGACATTTTGCATAAAAGGAACTCCAGTCCAATGTTTGAACCCACTTCCGTGGACCTGAAGTAGCAATTATGCAGCAAACACACCGTAGAAATAAATACATCTATACAGAGATTTAAATCCTGCTAAAATATGAGGCTGATTTACAGCATGGGCTTGATGCAGAAATTATAGGGTACAGTTGATTCCTGCTCTCAAAGCCTATAAATAAGTTTAATATTCACTTCAACACTTTTGATCTAGATTTACATCATAGGAACTGAATTTGCCTTAGCAGTCTCGCATCTACTAAGGGTCAATGTATTATGGAGAGATGGAGTCAAGGGAAAACTCCCACTTGTAATTTTCTATTTTCAGGTGACTACTCAGTTTCAGTGTCTGATTTCATTAGTTTCTCTAGTCATAATTATAGATTTACGGTATACTTTTCTGTCACATATTTTCCTGCATACAGATATACTTTTCTGTTAAACACAGCCATATAAACTCTATTGTTTTTTTCTATTTGTTTGAAGTATGTTTTCTTAGTGAAGAATAAGTCTTTATTTATATAAGTCTTGTAAAAATATTTGTTCAGAGTACTGTAAAAGCAACTCCCCAAGTCAGGGTAGGACTAAGTACAATGATTTTGTAGATTTTTTTTTTCTTCCTCCACTCCAAAATTTTATTCATCCAGTTGTATGATTCTCTTGCTAAAGGGTGTTTTGGACTTTTTGTGAACTACCAACACCATACACGAAAAAGGCAGGTCGTGTTATAAAGGCAAAGACCCTAGCATGGGGAAGCAGCAGTTAACTGACAGCTTCAAAAGCAGCTGTTTGTCACTAGCCTCTCCCTAAATTAGCCTGGAGTATTAATGCCAAAATGAAATCTGATCCTAGATGCCACTGATTGGTTGCATATCTATAGTTTAAGGAGTTTTTACTATTCTTGTTGTTGGAGAGAAAATGTTGATTATATCTAGATTTCATCAGTCATGCTTTGTGATCTCTCCTGTGAGAGATGAAGACAGTTAAAAAATGTTGGACTGTGTTCGTGAGGAGGATGCAAGTATCGCAATTCTCTGTCCTTTGAGGATGCCGAGACTGAGTCTGGATTATGGGCATAGAAATGGGATCTACAGAAGTCATATGCCTCTACGTAAGCCTGTAAAGAATAGCACAAGGTGGTGTTTAAGACCTGCTTGTCAAGGATGTAAATCTCTTCCTTTGGGCTTGGGGTGCCTTTCTCTTCTTTGGCTTGACTGCTCTTAAGCATGTAAATATCTTTGAGTAGTTTCCTTTGAAGATGAGCTTATCAGTCTTTCTCTTTTTCCTTAAAGAAAACAATCAGCATAGTTTTGGACCCATTGTCAGGTAGTCTAGTGGTTAGGGCATTGACCTGGGAGAAGGTAAGGCCTTTAATTTCCTTTTACACAGTGGGGAAACGCTTTAAAAGGAAGGCTTGAGAGTCTCCATACCAGAGTACTTTCTTGCCTAGAAGGGAGATGATGAAGATTCAAAGCCTCAGACAAACGATGGGATTTTTTTCTGTACCTTTGATGTCATGGATCAAAGATTTAATCTTCAAACCTTTGGGTAAACAGTCACTGTTGCTACATCTTTTGACAAAGTGGTGTTATAGGGAGAATGAACATTACACTAAGACACAATATACTGTCACAATCATCTGGCCCTTGTTTTGTTTCACATATGCTTGAGGTACTTTCTTTAAAGAATAAAATTTCCCAAAGTTTCTATGGCTTTCAACAGGAAAGGGGAAGAGATCTCACCTTCAACCACAAAGCGACACAGCATCTAGACCTTGAACTATATTAAGGTCCCTTATTTAAGGTTTTGAGTTTTGACTTTAAAAGATCAGCTGGCAAAAGCGATGAATAGCTGTCTAAAAGAGAAGGAACCCAACTTTCAGGAAGAATGAAGGTTTTAGGAGGCAGTTCTGCCTCGGTAGTCTCATACTCAGTGTCTGTCATACTCAGAGCCACTAAATAAGCTTAGTCAAAAACAATCTCTCTGGGTGAACCCTTCCCTCCAACATTTATTTCAGATTTCCGGTAAGGATGAGTGAGCATATCAGTTTACGGCTAAAAAATGATAACTGAAAGAAAAGACTAACCATTTTAATGTGTGAAGCTTCAAGGTTATGCGCTGCCTCTTCAATTCTTGTACAGTGCATTTCCACTTCCTTGCGATGCAGCCTGACAGACTGGTTCATAGAAATCAGATTTCAAAGCCCAAGCTGTCAAACTACAGCATGAAATCTTTTAAGATAAAATTGCTTACTTTTCCTGTAATGTATCTGCAAAAGGCTTGGTGTATTATCTTTACTGGAATATAAACGCTAACGTACCATTACATCTCCATAATGTGCATGTGATCAAGCATACAGCTTTGAATTAAGTAGTTCATCTATTTGAACAAAGACAAAAATAATCTCAGCCTGCCTGGACTAGTTAGGTGTTATAACGCTCGTGGAAAATGGGCTCTGCTTTTCCTATTGCTGAAACCGAAAAAATAATGACAGAATGGCCATGTGATTGAGGTTGGTGAGTCAAGAAATTTTTCTGTTTGGGGAAATTGTACTGTTCTACTCATTATAGATTACAGAGGTATGTAATATATATCTCTAATATCTATCTATATATGATTATATCTGTAATATATATCTATAATATCTATCCATATAGGATTATATCTGTATAAATGTAGTTAGTATATCTCCGTATGGCTATATCTAATCCATACGATTAGATGGAGATATAAGTGTAGATACAGATATAAATAAAAATATATAGGTATATAGATACGGATATTTTATTGATGAACCACATGGTTCAAGACACAAGTAGTAAGAAAAGAAGCCTTTCACTGGTCTGAACTCATTCAGATCTTAAGTGGGCAAAACTTACTGCTCCTGGCTGAGGAGTGGAATAGGTTGATATTCGTAGTTGGTATGCCTCCATATTATGAAAAAAAACCCCACCTCATCAGGATCTTTCTACAGCCCTTCCTAATTGTTCTTTGTGCTGTAGACAAAACAGCAAAATAATAAAACCTGAATTGTCACCTCAAAGCTGTTAGCTACGTAGTGCACATGCTTCTCTGAAGCTGCATGTTTTCTATGTTTTTACATATGTTTGAGAGGCCAAAATGGACTAATTTTTAAAGTATTAAAAGTAGATGTCTCAGGCTCAAACAATCAATGTATTCAGTCTTCAGAAAGTGGCAAAACAAAGTACAGCGAGAAATGTCAGTATATGGTACATAACCGGTAAAAAAGAAAATCAGTTTACTAATATGTATGAAACATGTAGTGGTAAAAATTACAATAGATTATATATAATTATATTGAAACTTCATACTAAATATGATATTTAGTTCCAGACATCACCACTGGTCTAATTTGTTATGAGAGTTCCTATGTTATATTCATTTTGCAGCACTATTAAAATCTTAAAATAGAAAAGAACATGGTAGTAAATGGAAAGAAAATATGTTTCAAGGTGACATATATCTCCCTCCTCCTTCTACCACGTAAGTGCAGAGAAATATGATAATATGAAATATAGTATTCTCGTCGTGTCCCTTTAAAATAAAATCATTGGCACAACCCAATAAACAGCTTTTTCATATATCAAAACAACTTTAAAGTTTTCATGTAGGAACAATTTTCAAATTCATATCAAATACCACTGCAGGATTAAAAGTGGCGACTTGTAGCTGTGACCACTGAAGGCACTTGTCAGCTCAGTCATGCGCTTTCATGGGCGATACAGCTGCTAAAGTCAACAAACTCCAAATGCCTGTTACCAGAGTTATTAACATCCTCTCTTTAGAACCTTGCAAAGCTGGTCAAATTAGTCTCTTTTGGGGTACTGCTTTGACTGCCATTTCCAAGGTTTTTTTCAGCTCAATAGATTGTTATATGTTGAGTAGTAGTATCAGTGTTTATCAACTGCAAATTCATTGTAAATCATCTTGTGTCTAAATTTGCAAAGCCTCATTCACCCAGAGAGCAAGTACCATAGCCCCACTTTAAATATTTTACAAATTCAAGTGGTTTCTAAAACATAATGGTGAATTATAGTGAAACTGGAGCGTATTTTTGGAATAGCTGATCCACTTTGGATATGGGCCCTTGCTATCTCATTTCTTGAGAAAGGACAAAATGTGTAGAGAATTAAGATGAAAAGACAGGCTTATGCATCCTGATACTCCAGTGTATAGGTGTAAGGAGAAATTCATGCTAGAAACTGAAGGGAATTGTCTGTTTAACTAAGCCAGGAATTATTTTTGTAGGGGGAAACTCAGAGAACCTAAACTAGATTGTGTTTCTCAATCATCCCGTGGAGAAACTTCTCTCTCTATTGACTATGCACCTAGAAAATTAACTTTATCCCAGCCAAAACCAGTACACTTGGTTAGATGGGGGATAAGAATCATTGGTTTTAAATTGGGGCAATTTGTTTAATGAAACCTCAGGGCAAAAAATACTCTATTAATTCTCGTTGTGATTCAAACCGTCACCAAAAATTTATCAACTGAATCTGCTTCTGATAGTCGGTGTTCCTCGATATGAGTTTTATACTAGTCCAAGTCTAATGTCTTCAGTGAAGGGAGTTTTTATGAGATTGCTCTATAATCTGTATAAATCAGATCCTCCCTTTCAAAAAAATTGTTATTTTTGCTGAATGAACTGAGCACAGTCTACTTATTACTTGTGTATTTGTAGTGTGTTGTAAACCTCAAAGTAGTTACTTGCTTCTTTTCTAGCTTGAAATTAACTGCTCAGTTCTTTTCAGTCACTTACATTCAGTCTTACTATGAAAATGTTTAGGAAACTGGAATATCTACTGAATAGTCTCACTTGCCCTAGAGAAATAAAAACAGTAGAGAAAAATAACAATCAATTTTAATATGGGGGATAAAAATATTCCTTTACGTGTGTGTGTGTGTGTGTGTGCATATATATCTATCAGGAATGTACCTAGTTTTCATCAGGGAATTTTATCGTTTTCAGCTTTCAAAACCAAGCATGTTTTAGGGAAGAATGTGTTCCCAAACAAAAGAAACAGAATCCACAGGTTCACAGCTGGCTAGATACATTTAGGTATACGGGGAACTCCACTGGAGAAAGCTGCGCATGTGGCAGCACTGCGTTTGGAATAGTTAAATAGCATTTTCTACTTCTTGAGTGATACAAGCATAATATTTTTGCGATGCTTGGGAGTATCAACGTACAAGATCTTACCAACGCTGCAATGAATCATAATATTACAATATTATGTGGATCCTGAATTTGTGAAAGCATAGATAGGCTACTTTGAAGCAAGTCTAATTCCTCTGTGTGCCTTTGTCTCATGCAGAGCTGTTTCATAATCCTAAAAATGATTGGTCTAAAGACTTGGTTTTGAAGAAGGAACATGGTATAGACAGCGTAATGAGAAGCTTGTTGAAATAAAATGGAATTTCTACACTAACGTTGCCTAACATGGGACCCACTGCAGCACTACATCCCTTTTCAGACATCAGAAAAGATGCCAGAAACTAGGTTTCCTCACCAGAGTTGTGGCAATATTGATTACATGTTATCATAAGCAAACAGTACATGGTTGAGGGGAATGGACAATCCTTTCACTGGCAAATTTTAGCATGGCAAGTATTGCCTTTAGAAAGACAAGTATTTTAGATTGTGGACTTCCCCAGAGCTTCTAAGACCTGCCAAACTTTGAAATGTGGTGGAATTAACACTGAAACAAAGAGGGAAGCAATAACATAACATCATGGATTAAGAATGATCCCCGAGAGAGCAATTTTGGACTGGAGACAGTAGGAAGCTTCCATCTTCTTAGCTATATATATATAAACATGCACTAACGTTGGTGGAGTGAAGAAGTTTCTGAGTTTCTTAAGTGCCTTGTCTACATTAGGCATTTGAGATTGACAAGCTATCTCAGGACTCTTCAGATCTTTTGTAAAAAACATGTTGAAAACTTGTATTTCTTTGAAGAAAGAAAAAAATAAACCCTAGATGTGCGACTGTCAGCAACAGAACACAGTTTGGCAGGTGAGGTGGAAGAGGTGGTAGGACTCTGTGTTCATCTTCAGAAAAGCAGCTTTCTGAGACTTCTGCACTTGTATAGCATAGTAACACCTAAGTGTGTTTTACCGGCCTTTCCTGGTGTCATGCCTGGGATTTGTGATATAGATTAGTAGCACATTGTGTCCTTTCACATCCTCCAACTTCATATCCTCCTCTCTGTGAGGAAATGGCAGGCAGGCTTGTTTAAAGAATACTAAAATTAAGTGGCCTCTCATCCACCTTTCCATATGATCTCTTCTGCACTAAAAGGCTCCTTCTCTCTTTGAAACATTTTGGGCTACTTATTGTAAAAGCCACCAAATCCCTTCATTATTAGTCTCTAACGTCTAGTTGCTTGGCCCTGATCATGAGATTAGCACCAGGAAAGAGAGTTCTATCATAAGCACCCTGTAATGCAACCTTTGGAATATCTCTCTTCTGAATTTTCCTGAGGACATTCCTGGGTTGGACTCCCGCCCCGCCCCCCCCCCCCCCCCCCCCCCCCCCAGGTATTCCAGTAAACACAAATTTCCCACAAATGTCAGAAGAATATTCTTTGGTTTTGCTATGATGACTTCTTTTAATTTGAAGCCTATTTGATATACTCAAGTTCTTAATTTCCTGATAGCACAGGTCACCAGGGAGGTACACTGTTTTGACTGTGCTGTCAGACTGGTGCATCCAGGCTGGGATTCTGTGGGCTGTCCTCTTAGCAATCAGAGTTTGCATGAAGACAAGGGAATAATGCACTTCTGATTCCAGTTAATCTGCTGGAATCAGTTGCAAGGCCTACTTTAAAACCCTTTTTATTTCCAGTAGTTATGGAGATCTTATTTGTGGGGTATGGATGCAGATCCTGGGGAAACTCTGAAAATTAACAGGTGTTTTAAGAGATTAAGGACAAAAGCCAAGCCTGTAATTCAATCATATAAAAGATGCATTTACAATACTTTGCTCTCACGATTTCCAAAGAATTTTCCCAACACCTTAATCATCCCAGGTCCACCGTGGCTGTTTGGACCTTTGTTTCTATAGGTCGGTCTAGTTTCTCATCGCTTTACTTAAGATACTACCCAGTGCCACCAGGAGGTGTCCGTGTGCTATTTATCGGTTCCTTTCTGAGGTGCTTGCATCTTTTTAATTTTTTTTTGTGGGGAGGGCTTCATAACAATGCCACAGTGGTAGCAGTTTCTATGGAATCATTATTATTATACGGCATTGGTGCTTGTGCTTAACAAACACCCAGGATGTTGTATTTGTGTCTGGAGAGAGTTCTTAATTTTTTTCTCTGGATGAAAAGAATTATAGATGAAAAGGACCTGTTAAGTCATCCATCTTCTCCCCTTAGAGCATGCCCTGTTCTCTGAAGTATACTGTATAATGTATTGAGGATATCAGTCTGTTGCTAGGGAAATGATGACTGTAATGAGATGTTACAGAGTCTACATTTTGACTGCATCGCAGGATCAAAGATGAGGCTGTGGAAATGAAGATCTTTTACTAAAACACATAAATTGTGTCCTATTTGCACTTGTGTATAACTTCCAGGATTAGTAAAAAATGATGAGCGTATACTGCAACAAGCTAAATATCATACAGTATTTATATGTTGTACATTCCCATTTGGTCTGTGATATTTATTTGAAAAATATATAAGTGTATTTTCAGTGTAAATATAGGCATGAACTATGTACAGATCCATAGCGATCCATAGGACATTATGAATGGCTACAAGACATGCATTTACACTACAGCCTAAAGTAGTGCCGTATTTATTACCACATGGATATTTAGAAGCATTCATTAGAGTGAATAGTAAATCTGATTTCATTTGAACATCAGATAGGAGAAAATAATTAGTTGATAAAATATGATCAGCCCTGCCTAGTGATATAACGTATGGTTCATATGTATTCCACAGGGTCTCTTGAAAATCCTGTTCCAATCAAATGAATATTCAGTGTGTTGCAACAGTCACAAGCACTACCTGCAGATGCTGTGTGAGAGGGAGGGCAGCGTGCAGGAGTGACGCTTTTTCGTATCTGTAGTCACATTGACTATTTCTGTTTTCTGTTGCATCCTGTGATCAACGTGTGTTTTGATGAAGTGCATGCCATCCTTGTTGAGGAGAAATCATTAGCCTGAAAAAGATTTCCAAATGCAATGCTTTTATGGGTTATGGCCAGATTTCTTAAAATAGTAAGAGATTTATAAGTTTGCCAAATCTAATTTAGTAGTCACATTTCACTGAAGATATGGTTTTCAGGCTACCTCTGTAAAACTGCAAACTTAACTTCCCCCACCCCCCGCCCCCAAATTTACCTGTAGTATTGGTCTTTTATATTAATCTGTAAACATAACACCATTCCACCAAAAACCTAGCATAGCCTCTTCCAGAAGTAGTTACTGCATTGCCACCTGTGACAGCAGCTCTGGAATGTTTCCCAGTAGCTCCTGACCCCAATGACTCACATATGTCCTGTTCTATTGATAGAGAAATATTAAAGCGGCAGATAGATATCATTAATGTACATGAGTGTTTAACTTTCACAATACACGTTCTAACATCAATAGCCAGCTAAATCACTGAACTGAAATGAACATGGACAGTGGAAATAATTTTTCAGGCAAGTAAGTTCACTGAACTAGTAGAAACCACAGTGAACCACCACTGAAAATGAATGCTAAAACATTTTCACATCAAAGATGTGGCTAATACATTGGCTAGGTACTTTCCATTTGAGGTCCCGAGTGATAACAGAGTTCTGTTACGACAAATGGATGGTTCTGCTGATGTGCATATTGCAATACTGAATTTCTTTGCACAATCACACCTGTGTTCTTGTTTTAGTGAGAAAAGGTGCCTACATATGGAAGCATACTAGTAATTAAATGGATCTGTCAGCATGCTACATGGTAAAAAAAAAAATCTTGTTTTCTCCTTTGCTGTCCTGGAAGCCACTATTTATGTGTTCATTCTTAAAAACTGCTTCTGTGTACGTTTGCAATATCCATGTTTGATGAACACAATGAGACTTAATTTACATGCTAATACAACAAAACAGATGCAGAATAGATCAACTCACCTGCTAACAAATGGATTATTTGGGCCACACTGGTATGGATTGAATGACAGGTAACTTTAATCCCTGATAGTGGCTTGCAGAGCTGCTCCTACAAATATCTCCCATCCAGCTCTCAGATGATATGTCATTATTTCCTATAAATTACTGCAAAGTTACTTCTTCTAAAATTTCATCTCTCACCCATTCGTATGTTAAAGACTGATTAATTTTTCAGGATGAAAAGATTTTTTTTTTTAAATGGAAATAGATTTAGGCATTAACTAATTAACCATTCATAGAACAGGTTTATTATTTAACAAATACAAAACTCTGTTATTATCTGTCTTTGCTAGTGCCAGAAGGAAGTGTGGATATTTTGCAAATATTTTTGTCTTGACATTTTGAGAGCACTCAAGGGAATCGGCCTTGGTCAAGCCTGTATCAGGCTGTCACCTGTTACACCACGCATGGATCAGCAACAGAGAATTTCTTAAAGGCAAATGGGATTGAAAAAGTATATTGATGGCTAATTTGCTAAAAGCTTACTTAAGGACTCATAAACAAGTCATCACTAGCATTGGTCTTTATAGAAACATTTGGTTTCAGGGTACTGAAGCACGATGTGTTGCCTGAAAAAAAGAGAGATCATTTGTACACACACGTCACAAGGTGACAAATCTGTCCTGCCCTCCATCCTAAACCATGAGCAGCTCTAAGCCATAAAGAGCCAGTGTAAAAGGGTAGAGTGTGAAGCCCTGCTGCTTTCAGAAGAAAGGGATGCTTCTTGTCAGTACAAGTGCACTGTATTTGTGTTTAGCTTTACTATTTGCTTTTATAAGATGTGTTCGTATTTTGTTAACTTACAATTAGATTTATTAGTCACACACAACAGTAGGAACTGATTCAGTACCCTGTTATCTTATTTTTCCAGACCATTGTTGACCATTATTTTCTCAGACAGATATTGGCAGTATGTTACATAAATAAAATAATTGTGGAAATGTATCAAACATCCATCTTGAGCATCTCTGTCCTTATTCTCTTGCATTCATATCCCTAATCATTATCAAAAAAGCAGGAAAGACTAGAGTTTGGCCTGAGCCTGCAGAGAAGAGTGAGAACATTCCTGCTACTACCTTGATTTCTATCATTTTCCTAGCTGTTAAAAGTTGCTGCTTTTCAGAGGGGATCCTGTATTCTACTTAGATAAGAAATCTCTCATTCTCTTTCATTAGAACCTGGTGATTCTCATTTGTCTCAAGGGTAAGGGCCACAGATTTATGTATGCTTCTATTCCAGAGCACTGCTGAAAATTTCAAATTGGTTCTGAAATCAAAATATCACCTAAGTTGAAAAATTTATCATCTTTTTAGCAAAGACCAACACATCCTGACTGTTCATCATTTGATGGAGGAAGCTATTTTCTACATTGGGCTCCACATGCTTTCCTATTAAGAAAAGATATCCTCCTTATATTGCTGGTCTATCTTCTTGAATTCTCACTTCCTTCCTGGCTCTGTTGCTTCTCTCATGCTGAGAACTTTGAAGGAGATCCCCCTTTGTGCACTGATCAAAAAAATGAAGAGAAACAACCTTTCCACGACAAGACTTCAGTCAGTGAAATATATAGAAAATCCAGTACAGCACTCCATATCTGTATATTTCTAGGGTAATATTTTACATGAGGGAAGCACGGGACAGAAAATAAACCACCCAGGAAGAGAGGCAGAGCAAAACAAAGAAACAAATTAACGTAGGGATAAGTGCTGAGGTAAGGCAAACATTGTCAAAGTTGAGGTTACAGTACTGCGCTCAGTCTCAACAGCAGCTCTCAGTCTTTCCTTTGTAAAAAATTCATTGATGTTTCTGAAACATAAAGTATAAACATTAAGCACACCTGGAATTCTTGACTGTTTAGCTGAAGAAGGCATTCATAAGGTAGAAGTTCCAGCTTAACCACTTTGGTAGTCGCTCCCTCCTTCTGGACACCAGATAATTTAATTATCCACTTGCATCAATCCTAACTCCTCAGGACCTGCCACCAGGATATACTTCTCCCCACTTTAAAATTGTGGAAAACACATGGCAAGGGAAATAGCAGGGACGAGTAGCAGGTATACTGACTTTGTTTTCATATTTATTTAATAATTGTTGTTGTACTTGATGATCCTAGAGGTCTTTTCCAACCTTAATGATTCTATGATTCTATGTATGGAAGGTCATAGCGAACTCTTGGCTTAAAACGATAGTTTGATGAAATAACAGTATGTGCGTGCTTGCTGCTGTCTTTTAATAGCTTTTTGAAGCACATGGACAACATTAATGGAAATAAGCAGAAGAAAAATGCCAATATCTCTGTTCAATTCCAGTTCTATATTCTTTGTGTTTCAGGTGGATGGAGAATCTAAACTCTGCAGGTGCAATTCTTGCGAACACAGTAATAGATTTTATTAGGGGTAACAAGAATATGAGTACAGGGACTATTTTTTGAAGTGATGGGACTGCCAGGGTGAAGGAAACACCTAAAAACATAAAACCAAAGAAACAGTAAACCAAACAAAAACCCACCACCATCAAAGAAACCCCACCGAAACCAAACTTTTAAGGAGTATTCTATTAAGCTGATAGTCCATACCTAGCTTTGTTGAGTTTATATAGCTTTTGGAGAGATTTTTGTAAGATAATCCTGGATTAAACCAACATTTAAGCATTTTACCTATCATGAGAACAACAAAATATAAAGAAGATACTGGAACAGAAGCCAGAGTGGCAGGCTTACTGAAAAAGATAACCAGGAAAAGGCAAAAATAACCTAGTCAAAGTCCGATTCTGCCATCAGTGTCCCTGTTATGTGACACAATTACACAGAAATAAAGGTGTGACTATACTACAACTCTGTCTTTTGTAATTGCTTGGGTAGTAGTAGCACTCAAGACACAGTGCTGTGATTTGGCACAGACTAACCACATGTTTACATAAAGCGAGGCCTGCTTATAGATGCTACAGAAACACCCCAAATAAAGACAGCGAGCAGAGTTCAAGTGATAAAGCAAGCATTCACACACTTTTGGGGGATGAGGAACATAAACATCCTTTTACTCTACTAAAATTAACAACGCTATTTTCCATCAAAGAGAGATGTGTTTCAGAAACCAGCAAATGCCTCCATAATTGTTTTAAAAACAAAAGAAAACAAGAGGAGAAATAGAAGAAACAGGTACAAAATAGAGAGGAAAAGCTGAAATGAATTTTATTTCCACAACACAGAAGAATTAAGAAGGAAAGGGTACTGAAATAAAGAAAAGCACTGAAGGAAAATACGGAAAACCAACACTTTAATGTACTGTAATTACTTATTCCACTATTACCTTTTTCCATGACATTTTATTGATGGTGTTTCATGTATCGTCAATAAAGTAACACTATAAAAAGCCCTAGAATCTTATTTCCTTCTGGTGCTTGTGCTAGATTGACAGTAATTACTCCATGACAAAGGGGCAACCAGTTCAGCTTGAAGACCCGATGCAAGAGCAAGGGTGGGGGAAAAAAAGTTAAAAAACCAAAATCAATAATAAGGTGTTAACTTTGAAAGGAACACCAAGTGAAACAAATGAATAAATAATTAGTTTAAGAGAAACAGTAATTTCAAAGCAAATGGACTACTTCTGTTACCAAGAAGATAGGGCATTTGACAGCTAATAAGACAGCAAGGCATTCAGCTTCCAAACCATAAAAGGTGAGAGTTAATATTACACTAATGAGCCACAAGCATACTGCTGGCTTGTTTTTTATTAACACTAATAATTGAGCTCATAATACTGATCAGAAGTGTTTTTTTTTTTCTCCACGCATCTCACAAAAGAATTTCAGGTGACAAGTACTATGATACATATGGTAGAAACAAACAGCTGTGGCCACAAAGATGTTTTGTTAACTGATGATTAATATATTCAGGAAGCAATCACACTATTCATTAGTAAAAGTTTACAAACATTAAAAAGTGCATAACATTTGAAACCAACAACAACACAAAAATATATATAATATATATAATATATATAAAGAAAGTGACATCACCTCCTGTTAATAAAAGAAAACAAATCTTCTGACTTTGTGGTTGGTGTTTATGTGATTGCCATGGTTTACTAGTCAGTCACTCTCTTTACTCACCTTAGTCACAGAGGCGGGGGCTGCCCCATTTTGCAGTATTCAGCCTCATGTACGGCCTTGTCTGTTGAGGCGGGATGGGGGGAAAGAAATCAATCAGCATAGCTACTGCAGGATAGGTTATTAATTTGTGGATATTTTAAGAAATCCTCTGGGTGGACAAGCTATGCTGGTATATCAATGAAGGTCCAGTTTGGACTGTTATTTTGGAATAGCTGAAATGGGAAAAATACAGTCTTTTGGGTGCTAGATGCAAAGTCTCTCACTTCCCTCTCCACATCCTCGCTGAAAGGCTGCTGTAGCAGCTTCTAGCACTTGGCTGTACCTGGTGCATCAGTAACAGGCTACTGGCTGTGCAAACTCAACAGCCTGATCAACTGAGGCAAAGGCAAGGAATAGAAAAAAATAGTCCCCCTGGCTGGATCCAGCCCACGATCCACTAGTTGGACTATCCTGCAATCTAAAACTCATTCCAGAATACATAAGTGACAATAACCTATGCCAGTTTTTCTCCCGTGTGTAAACAAAGGCCCATCTTTAACAACGTGAACCAGGAAAATCTCTAGCACCGTGGAATTTGTTTGAATTTTAACCCATATAAGGTTGTAAATGTATTCTTAAAACTACCATAACAATAAAGTACTTGGACTAACAGTTTAAAAAAATATCTTGGAGAAAGATTAAGAAATTGGGAGTAAAATTAGAAAAATGGGGAAGAATAACATAAAAGATTCAATTTGCGTCTCTGATATGCAACTAACTACAGGCAAGTGGCAAAACTGTACCAAGGACACAAAACACACTGAAGTATTCACATTAACAAATCGTTTTGAAGGCTCATCTGTAACAAATTAGAGTGTTGCTGAGTCATTTAGGTTTAGGCATAATCAATGTAACGGTTGACGTTTTAAATCTATCATGTGCACATCACCACATTATGCAAAAAACCAGCCCTTTCAAAACGCGTGGTAGAAAAATTCACAGTAACAGAAATATTCTTCATAAGCAGTTGAGAAGGGGCAGTGTGGAGCATCTAAGTCATACAATACAAAAACCATTGTAAATAACAGAGCTGTAAAACAGACGCAAAGTTCTAAAAACAGTGCTTTCTTTACAGTTCTTTTAATGGGTGAACACTTTGGCCAAAGAATTTTAAACTCTGAGGATCACACAAGCCTTTTCTTAAGATACACAAATAGATCCTCTGATGTTTCAAAGGCCATTTGCTACGAGATTTACCTGTTCTACTTTCTAAAAGTGTTCCCATCAAGTAGTCGTTATGAAGGGATCCATCTGATGACACTATCCCAAAAAATCAATACATGTTCAACCATTGCTAATGACAGAGGTAGAGAAAATTCTGTCTTCTGCCACAGCTTGTACCCCCATTTTTAGCATTGTGTTGAGTGGGTTCCAGCAGTGAAGACACATGCACTTTCTTTTCCACCAGCTTGCTCATGGAAACAAATTTGTTCCAGCATGCTCCTGTAGTCTGAAAACATCCAGCAGCTGCTCCAGTCGGTCAAAGTCGGATGTCAGCTTTCTTGCTTTGCTGCCTCCCCTTGGGCCTCCCCGGTTTGCTCACTTGGATTTCGTTGTGCATCTCCTTCTCCTTCTATAACATACAAGAAAAGGATGAGTGATCCACCCTAAAACAAAGCGGTCTTGCTGCCAGAACCCCAGCTGTTCATCCACCAGTCTCAAAAACAAAGTAAAAAGAAATCGAAACTGAAATCTTGCATTAAATACGAAACCTGTTACTACTAAGATAGCCATACTTTGCCCCTCAAGAGGCACCTTCAGAAACAAATTCCTAGCTGCAACCACCACTATAATTTTAAGTACAGACCTAAAGTAGTTAGGAATGAAGGAATTTTTAAAAAATAACGGTATTTTTTGACAATTTATTCACTATGATACTACAACAATATAAGACAAAAAGCTCACTACACCAGGTCTGAACAGAGTTTATTCTAAGGAGATGCAACTTCAATGCAAGCAATAGCTTGTTAAAGCTGTGTTTGTTCTGTGCATCCCTTTTCAGTACCATGCTCCACGGTGTTCAGTTCAGCTGTTTCACTGCAAACCACAGAATGATCTGAGGAACAGAAAACATCTTACAGCGGCACAGTGAGCTGATAGCTCATAAAGCTATCTGTATGAAGAAGGCCAAGTAGTGCACTGCAATGGTCTGTTAGCACCTATATGCAAAGTATTGTATTTCACCTTACGATTAAAGACCTAACAAGTTCAAACAGCTGGAAGCTAAGTGCAAGTAAGACAGAAGTCCCTGAACACTGGACTAATCAGCTATAGGTATGTATTAAGGAATAAGGTTAGGTAAGGAATAATGTTAAGACACAAGTTGTCTCTTGTATCTTGTGAGGATGAGTAATTTCTATCAAACTGGCTTGATACAGTAGTTAAGAATGTTCCATGGACTAAGTTGTAAAGAGGTCTAAGCAGAGGTAGTAGTGCCTCTTAACTTTATAGATCTTTAGAATAAAGGTAGATTCTCAATACAGATTTTTATTGTTTCCCCATTTCAAATCACACTGTACATCTGCAGCTTTATTTCTGTGTATAGAAATAAGCACAACACACACCTTCTCTGTTCTATATAAAAGAAATGGCATATTGCTAATGGAAAAAAAAAAAAGATTCTTTGCATTGCAAAGAACATTGCAAAAAGCTCAGATGCGATAGCTGTGTTTTGTGCCTGCGCTGAGTATTTAGCCAGCAAAATGCCTCAGAGGGTATTGGCAATTATCAGGTTAAGCCTGATGAAAAGTTTTATGGAAGGTTGGTTAACCTATCAAACAGTGATGTTTGTTCGGTTCATTAGGGGTTGAGTAATGAATAAAAATTTCTTTTGCAAGGCACTTTCTCAGAAAACTCTTTATGTCTCAGTTTTATCTCCCACATTACAAAGGATTCCATCAGGATGGATCTACATGCAATTATTTCCTACTGGACAGAAAACCTTTTAGCCCAATTTGTCCAAACACTTTCTACAAAGCCTCCTACATTTGTTCTGATACTGCAGAAGTCCATGTGAGTGGAATCTGATTTTTTAGTTCCTTTTTTGCCTGCTCTTTACTCCATTTATTCTGACTACTAGGAAGTCATTAATATCCCTCATACTGTCTGTGCAAGTCAAGCTTTCCTGAAAGAATTCTTATTTAAAAAAAAAAAAATACAGACAAAACTGAGGGGGAAAAAAAAGCCTTGCAAGGTATTTGTGTTTAAAAGAAAAATCATCCTGGACGCGAAGCCTAAATATTTCACTACCTAAATGTTAAACATAGGGCACAAAGATTCAGAGAAAGAGCACTAAGGTTCTAATATACCACTTCTTAAAAGATTTTCTCAACTCACTGAAAAAACTCACTGTCTAAATCCATTTAATCTATAATACACTGCCTTGGTACTACAGACTTCATCTTTCTGCTGTCCTACCAAAGGCCTTAAAATACATTTATGGAAATAATTTTGCTTGTAGATTCTGAGAATTGCAAAATTGCCTAAGCACACTCTTGAACTATTCTTCCTTAAAAACATGATGGCTATAAGCTCTTAAGAGTAAGAGTTGCCATTCTTACAAAGCATTTTGAAGGCGACAGGCAGTATTAAAAAAACCCAAACCAAATAATATAATATCGTAAGTTGCGTGAGTTGGTAAGCTAGCAATAGTTATTCCTTACGCTAACGTGCTGCTTTTAATTTTCTTCCTGTAATATTACTGACTCTTCAGTGTCTGTGTTCCTTGTGCTTACACCTAACACATTTCTACCATGAACTAAAATCTTTTAATCACAGATTTCTATAATCAGTTGTTCATTCCAGTTCTGTATGACTAACACCTCTACTATCCCCGTTTTTTTGTAGATGGTTGGACCATTACAACTTTTACAAGGAAGTCTGCTTTGCACTTCTCCACTGAATCTGTGTTCTGTGGCATATTTGCAGACACCTAGAAAACCAGCAGTTTTAGAGATTTGACTTGCAGAAACTGGTCCTCGTTCTTCATTGTGTTTTTTCCTTATTACTTTATTGAGCTACGATCACCTGTAAGATGAACCAAATATAAAGTTTCTTGGAATTCCATTCGTTACCTTGAGAGAGAGTTAGGCAGGTGAGCTACCTGCTGATTGCCCTACTAAAATCTTTCTTTTCCCTTTTGTCTAATGATTTCTGTTGCAGTTTTCTACTTATCAGATGTACCCAGTGTTGCTTTTACTAAATTTAGATATAATGCATTGCCACAGAGTACTTGGAACCTGTATTTTGAAGTTTGGTAAATATGTCCATTCCATAGATATTAGCAGGTTGTTAGCTTATTATGGACAAAGAACACTGGAACAGTTGTTTTGAAGGGAGAGTATTATACAGGAATTATATGTATTATACATAATCATGCAATGAACTCTTGAGTCTCTGTTGTTGGCTCATGAATGAGTGGATTACCCAGCACTCGTTTCAGGTATCAAATATTGCATGACAGAAAATATGTGGTCTTTGAACAAGGCCTCATTGGCTAGTGCTGTTCAAAGCTGTTCCTGTTCTTCACAGGAAATGTATCTGCAGGATTTTCAAAGTGAATGCACTAAATATGCTTGGGTGGCTTAATTTACATATGTTTCATAATAATATTTTTTTAAAATCTGCATTATCCTACTCTGCCATTCCTCCACGCAGCTGAAAGCAAATGTACTTGCAGTTTTGCAAGAAAATGCATATAGCTGTAATAAGAATAAAGAAAAAAAGAGAATCAGACATGATGTCTAATATTTGTGTAATAAGGTAGTATTTAGCATAAATTGTTTGACATCCAGCTTGAAAGAAATAAAATATAACCCCCAAACATCTGTTTTCCTCTTAATCCTGTCAGGTGTGATGAATAAATGCATCCCTCAAGCACTAGTATATTATAAACTGGAATTTGGGATGCAAAATATTTTTTAGCCTCTCTTTGGTTTGGAAAGACATGATGGGATAATACACTAATACTCATATGAATGATAATATAATGCATTTTCCAATATTTGTGGTTTGGAGGCTTTTATCCGGCACCTAGGTGTACTAATAATACAAAATTTAACTATATTTTCATTGCATCCAATTCAAACTGCATAACCTCATGAAGAAGCATGCAGGGGTTTTTTGTGTATCTATTACCTAAGGTAATTTTATGAGCATTCTGTACACTTTACTGCAATGATTAAATTACCCAAGCTGCAAAAGAGGTCTCCAAGAAAAATCAGATTCCTGAATTATGTGTTAAAGATTATGCTAACAGTTATTTAAACCATTCTCATCACTACAGAGTTAACCGCATGTACAAAATGCATAACAACATATATTACAGGCACAAAGTCACATTCTTTTTACAGCTCACAAAAGAACACAGTTCTGGTTTACAATCACTCCAACAGCTTAACCTAAAAAACAGGGATTGTTTATATCTTCTAAATGGACAAGACCAAAGACAGTTTTGATAAGTGTAAATTTGAGACTGAAGAAAATGAAAGCAAGAAGGAAGGCTGGCATTATGCATTTCAAATGCCACCTACTGTATATTTTTCCCACGTTTTACATGTATCCCCACATTAAAATAAACATATACACCTACACACATACTAAAGCAGCTTTTTTTTTTACATAGAAAAAATTAAAGGCCCTGCCCAGCTAGAACTGCATGCATCTAGAAGCTATAAGGCCCCAAACTGACAACTGCAGAAGGAATGACTTAGGATGTACTTCAGTCTGAAAGCCAGAAAAAGGATCCTCCCCCTCCAAACAGCACTACAACCACCCAAATGTCACGCTGCCCACATCTGATTGTTCAGTGATGAGACTGGCTCTCAGAACTCTTGCCATTGTCTCTGAGAAAAATACATGCACAAGCAGGGCAGCTGCTTATCAACAGTTTTGTTCTTCATGTGTTTGTTTTCTTCTGCTGTTATTAAAATAAGCATAAGACCTTTTTCCATAAGATCTGAAAAGGGCTTTCAAACATCTGTAAGATCCATTCGCTAACGCCCACCCATGTAACATAAAGATAATTATACAGCCATATTACTGTTTTTATTTAATGTAAGGCCCTTCACCATATACTCTTCCTCCTTCCTCTTAACTGAAGGCGCACAACCAGCTAAAAATTCTGGTAATATTAGAGGTGAAGTAAGATTTAGGATTGCATTAGTGCTAATCACCTTAAAAGAAGGACAAAGTATCAGCAGAAAGGGGAAAGAGACAATTTACCCAGGAACAAAGAGCCAAGTAAAACAAACAACAATACATTGCTATTGCTCTGCCCTCTGGCAGCTGAAAACAAAATTAATTTCCACAACAAGCTTTCAAGCAGACACATGGCTTCTCCTGCAGGCTTCAAATGAAAGAACTTCCATTAAAGGATATTATGACAAGTTGGGTTTTAATACAGACTTCCGTATTTTCTTCCTTATACTAAATTTTCCATAAAGTTCATCCTGACATGGACCCTGCCACTAGGCACTCACTACAGAATGACTTTTGTTTTTTCAGCAATATGTTGTACCTGCAAATAATCACCCTCCCCGTTTATGAAATCTGGGCTTCTCACTGCAGGCAAACCCTGCTGATCTTCCATTATCAGAAAAAAATATTTTTGTTGCTGACGGACAAGGGAATAATGTGTGCACATAAACCACATCTTGTGTACTACTCTTCTCATATTAATTTTAAATAGATATAATAAAAGCCCAAAATGTACTCACCTGCTTTGTTTATATCAAGTTCTGATAACTTTAAGGCCAGTTCACTAGAGTTCCCACCCGGAGAGGACACAAGTATGTCATGTAACGCATTTCTTCTACCTGTTCTTCCTGAAGCAATAAAGTCTGCATATGTAGATTCCACATCAGTCATTGCTAACAAATATCCACATAGCAGTACCTGGATGGGAGAAAAAAAGAACAACACTTAGAACACCAGCAAAACAGATGCCATTATGGAACAGGAATAGAAGAACTAGAGGATTCTCATTGTGGAGTAGATTGGCTGTGCAGTAAGCAGCAAAAGAAGATGCCTCAATCTCAAAATTTGGAGAAATTAGAGAAGAAACAGAGTAGAAAGCAAAAAAGGTGTGTGGATTTTATACAAACCGTATTCAACAGTACTTTAAACAATTTCATTTTTCATACTTCATAGAGTGCTGGTGAGTACTTTATAAAAGCAATGACCTCAGCAACATAATTTCTTTATAAAGCTGTCTCTGCTTTTAATATTAGCTGGGAAGTAGGAGGTAGATAGGGGGTGGAAGAAAGTTCTTTTCTGCATAAAATGCATAGTGTAAGGAGTAAGAAAGTACAAATCGATAACACTTCTGTGTGCAGAACACCGCGCTCATACACAGGCACACCTATGTTTTGTGTATTTTCCTTTCTGTTAGTATTATTAGCTTTGGCATTGTATATAGACCTCTTCAGACTGAACTGATTTATTTTGGTGTCATCGTTGCAAAGTGAACGCATTACCATAAAATGACTGAAACAAGCAGAGACACGCTAACAGAGCAAGCAGAATAGCTAAACTGTAATACAGAGGTTAGAATGCAATGCTCTATAAGCTAGTTATAAACTCAATTATCTTCTAATGAAAAGAAGTTCTATTTCTTATGTTATTATGGAATACTGTGATGATGTGCATTAATGTAAGATCTGCAAAGATATACAGAAATTCCTATTAAAACCTCAGTAAGGGAAAGATTTTCACCCCTGCTAGAGTATGTGCTGTCTCTGCTCTACATCTAACTTGTTCGGATTTTTTTTCTTAATTTATAGAATTGTAACCAGAGACTGGGGGCATAAGGGCAACACTGCACAGCTGCATGCAGTGAGAAGCTTTAGCTATTATTGCTAAAGTAGCTGAAATGTCACATTTGCATAGTGTACAAATCTTTTTAATCCGTTCCTACTGCAGTTGCTGGACACTGATGAAGCCCCTAAAGTCATCACAAACACTTCAGAGCAGCAAAAGATTCAGCTTTCTCTCTTTAAATAAAAAGAAAAACCTAATTCTTTATAAACATTTTTATTTTAAAAATAGATGCATAAGAGGTGACAGCCAACCCTTCCCCACCCTCATCTGAATAACTTCAAAACTCCTGTCCGGTCTTTGTCTTCATTCTAGTCCTCATCGCCCCAGCTTCAGTCAGGTGTGTGATGGTGTACCTATGATGTGTCCGAGAAGCCAAGAAAAGGGTTCCACACCATATTTTATTTAGTCTAAATATAACTATATCAAGTATCATTCCAAGACTGACTTAAAAAGATATTCATTGCTATCAAGCTTTGGCGTCCCATGCCAAATACTGAATGGCTGACAAGATAGTTTTACTCCTATGAACAACCACTATGAAACAGGAAACTGGTTAAAAACAAAACAAAACAAAACAAAAAACCCCAAAACAAACAAAAAAACAAACACCAAACTCAACCCACAAAATCTCTACAATAAACCTAGGGAATGGAAAGAGATCAGCATTAACTGAAAGCCTGCCTGACACACATAAAATAATGTAGTCTCTCAATTAACAAATGCTTTCACAGCATGAGGCCATGTGCATTTCTTCCCATGAAGCGCCCTCTTCCTGAAACACAGCAAGAATATTGAAGCAAACGAGAAGTCTACCATTTGTTCTTTGCCCATGGTGCAGACGTCTCAATGCCAGATGTATCAACCATGTAGTAACGAAACATGTAACTTGCAAAGGTGAAGGGAAACTGTGAGGACAGTTGCGCCGAGGTAAGAACACAGCACAAGTTTTGGAGAAGACCGTGACTGAGGTGGAACAAGCTTGAGGGCTGTAAGGCTGGCAAAATGAGCAGTGTTGTACTCTATAAGCAATTCCCTGGGCTGTACAAACTGCACTCTACAGAATACTCTTCTGTAAGATTATATTCTTCTTGAAATATTCCATCAAACACGGAGAGCACTGAGGGAAATCTCAAGCTTATTTAATTTTAGCTATGAAACAAGCTACAAAGCCATAGGAAAATATGCTTGTGGAGAACTTTTAAAGGTTCATTTTCTATAGGCTCAATATGGTATTGCTAACAACATTCTGATCAAAAAAGAATGTTACCAAACATACATTTATTAACACTTCCAAGTTTTTCTGTCTGCGTCTTCTCCTAAATGTCAAGCACCATTCTGTTTTGTATTGGCACTATCTTGAGACATTACTGCATAGATATGGAACTCCACTGACATCAACCGAGAGCTCCCCTTCCAATGAATGGCTCAATGCCCAGCAGTCTGTAATTATTCACTGAACCAGTCATTAAAGAATTACCATTCACTTCAAAAAACCTTTTTTCCTTCAGCCTCTGTAGAAGGAGTGGAACTTGCTAATAATTCTGTGAAACATTATTTGAATTTCTTAACTATTGCATTAACAGATGTTCCTACATTAAATATTGTGGTCACAGTCCCACTGGGTCTAGTAATTTAATTTTGTTTTTTTAGGTGGCAAAAAAAAATACTCTGCTACATGGGATTGAACTGAAACAAGGAGGCTGCAAACCGCACTTCTGCCAACTGAACCAGCAAACTCAAGAAAGCAGTTCTGTGAGCATAAAGACTAATGAAACCTTCTGTTGCAGGGTTGGATTCCTTGGTAACTGATAAGATACTATCCCACCTGAAGTCTCCCTCAGCTGTGCTTCGTCTTTCCCCCCATGCAGAGTCACTTTGACAAGGGGTTAGTCTGCAATACAGCCCTAGGGATTTTCATATGGCATCTTTCCTTTCCTCAGCTTCTTAGTTTCGTAAAACTCCTAGAAATGTGGGTATCAGACTTCTCTTTCCCCTCCCAACTCCTTCCTCCAAAAGTTGTACTGAAAATTAGTTGAAAGCACTTAAAGAATAATGAGTATGAGGAAAGTAGATAGGCATGGTTGCTATCTTGGATTTTAGCTAGTATTAAAAGATATCTCTGTATCACTCATTAATATTCTGGCTAACATATAACTACACCTGCAAAAGGCCTACTTCTATATCGTATGCAAATCAAGTGAGCCTCATAAGGAGTACAATTAGTATCCAGAGAATGCAAGAGGAGAAAAAGGTGACAAGAACAGTATAATTTAATAGGTACAGAAATAATCAGTATTTGTGTTCTCACAAAAGTTCCCCAAATACTCCTTGGTCTCCACAATCCAATTTCAGTGTTAAACTTTCCATTCCTATGCTATATATAACAAATCTTATCCCCCAAGTTTCTGAAGCTAACTGTCAAATTTCTACAATTGTTTTCTTTCTTCTGCGTACTTTGGTTTTATTGAAAGAACTCTTAAAAAAACCTAAAAAGTTAATGATGGCTTCACAGACGAAATCCCAATTTGACTGCATGCTGTAATCATTCAGTGAAACAAGGTGCTACACTGCGCCATTCTTCTCAAGAATTTGGAAGTGAAAGTACGGGAATTATGTAGCACACCAGCATGAATTAGAAATCAGTTACTATACAGTTTATGGGCTAGAAGTACCTAGGTATGTTCAATTTAGCCTATTTAAAGGACTAGCTACCTAAAAGAACACCAGACACATTTAAAGTACCTCCACTAATGGGTATTTATTATTATTTTAAAAGGAAGACAGAGTAAGAACGGGCAGTTGACACATGGCTTGTCTATGGGTTTTGGCATACGACGCTGGCTAGCACAGGAGAGCTGCCATTTTCTTGGCAAACCTGCAGGGTAAGACTAAGATCCTTCAATGTTTACTCCCCCTCCTTCTCCACACATGCTTAATGATGGCATTGAATAAGGGATTTTCAAATAAATCTCTCCCAGGCTTTGGCTGCTAAATGTTGTATCACGATCAGCACATTATTTAAATATAATTATCTATATTCAGCTTTCATAAGGGAACAAAAAAAAAGAGAGAGAGAACTTGTCATTTAATAGCATGTCTGCTTTAGAGAAGATGTATAATTATGCTTTTAAAATAAATTTTGGTTCCAAATCTAGCCTTAGCTTAGAGACAGGGCTCTTTCCACTGAGGAGATAGCTCTATTCCACGGCAACCTGTACCTAGATTCTCATCTCATGCATGGTCTGCTATGCTGAAAGCTGAAACAGAGCAACAATTTAACAAGTGTACTACTTCCACAAGAAATTACACCTGTTCTGCTATACAATAGTAATGCTTATATACAAGACGAACAAGAAAATGGCACTTACTCCTGAAAACCAGTTAAAGGAAATATAAATGCCCATGCCAGTTACCCAGCTGGACAGTATTTTAATCTGCACTTTGGAAATGCTTTACGTAGTTTTGTCTGTTTCATGTTTCTGAAGTGAACACCTCTATAAAACAGTAATGTAGAACAAGTCACTTTTTTGACAGTTAACATATTTTTACTGTGAACATAGTATATGTAGTACTCCTAGTGCTAAGATGATCTTAATGGAAATTAGTGGGCAATTCAAATGGTTAAACAGTGAAACAGAACAAAGAAAATGACCACTAGAGGTTTTTTTTAACCAGAAAAAAAATTAAGAAGCTGTTTTAAACCTGCATAAGAAAAGTGCTATGCGGTTGGATATCCTTTAGCCCATAACCTATGCAAAGAGATCGTTCACTGAGACAGTTAATAGGTTTTCCTTCTGCGTTATCTAGGTTACATTTTACCTAAAGAAATCTATAGAACTAAAAGCTATATAGTTAAATTCCCACTATGACCTTGCCCAGGCAAATTTCATTATGCCCATGAGTGTAAGGATTTGGTCTTTCATCTACCACTTAATTTCAGTTCACAAATTCAGTTTTGTCTTCCACTATTCCATAAAAAAGGGCAGTGAAATAACAGCAGCAAATTAAAAAAAAGGCAAATGTAATCAATGAAGCAAAACTACAAAGACCTTGGTTCTTTGCAAAGATATAGTACGGAAGTTGCCATTCCCACAGACAACTATTGATGTTATTGGAAGTAATTATAAATAACAAATGTTTTGATATTTTTAAATTAACACCCTATGAAGGAAACAAATCACAACATTCGAGGATCCACACGATGACTCTATGTTAGGGAATGGAAGAGGGTGAGTTCCCATCTACCATCATTAGTCACTGCTTAACCTAAAGAGAATACTGAATGACAAACAAAATGTGTTTGAGAAGAGAGGCATCTATTGCTGTGCGACTTTTTTACTTGCAGTTGGTGGATGCACCTCTTGGTTTCTGATGCTCTGATACTCCCTATGAACAACTAAATCCATTGTTATAGCACCTCATAACCATAAAGATGGATAAGGGCTTCAAGCAGGATGGGAGCTGTCAAGCTCCTCACGTGACACACATCTGGCAGCCCTGCGGAGCGTTCCCACATCCAGCTGAGCTGTGGGAAGGTTGATGTTACAGGGTTCTGGCAGGATGAGAACAGATATGCAGCACTACAGTTTATTTGTTTAGAATGGTGTGGTGCTCCAAAACAAGGAGCAGGATTAACACAATACTGAACAAATACAATGTTTTGTTCAAAAGGAATGGTTTCAGCCTTTGGGGAAAGCCTGTCCACTGGGGCCTCTATATGGCAATCTAGCAGCACTCCTCTTGGAACAGAGACATGACACAAGAGGCAAGCCCACAGAAGAGTATGAATGCAAAATACACCCCTCAACAGGGAAAAGGAGCTCTTCCTCAACTGCTGGATTACTGGAAAAGCTCAGTCTGTTGAGGATTGACAACAGACTGGCAGCTTGGAAATGCTTTGTGCAAAAAAAAAAAAAAAAAAAGAAAAAAAAAAGAAAAAAAAAAAGGACTTTCTGCAGAAACGTAGAGTAGATGTCTGCTTAGCATCAGGACATTTAGTGGAGGGGAGGGCAGAAGTTGTGTGGGCTTTCCTCATGAAGCATCTCTATCTTCCGAACCTTGCCCTCAAGTCAGGATTCTTGCTATAAGCAAGTTTGTTCTCTCAGATGCTTCCGTCAACAAGTGCCAGCCTGCACAGCCAGTGCTTTAAAGGTATTGATCAATGCGCTTCTCATTAGAAAACACATCTCTGATGTCTATTCTTTAGAGAATTTGTCAAGCACACTCTAGTGACTATTTTTGTAACACCCATATCTCCTCCATTCACTGCTACATACAACAGCATGTATAAGGCTTTATGGGGTAAAAGAAGAACAAAACACTGAACAGTCATGATCAGTAGTCTGCAAAGGTTTTGGGCCAAACTGCTGTGAACCACTGTAATCCTTACAGGCAACTTTTCAACTGAAAAAACTTATAGGTTTAGCCAACTTATAACTGAAGGTCTGATAGCAAAATAGCTCTGTGAATTACCTGCAGAGCCTTCTAAACAATCAGTGGTACAAAGGCAATAATGGGGAACCTACTCAGATAAAGGGTTTTCTATCAAACAGATTTCCAATTTTTGGCAGGAGCTATGGAATGGCCTAAGAATGAGATTCACTGGACTAATTTTAAATGCCTGTGTACACATATGTAGGTTAGTACCTATGAGGTGATTCATCTGATCCATATTAGGCATTTGTTTTAGAATGAATGCAATTAGTACCTTCAATGTGCTTATCTCTTCCTACTGAAGAGAAAAAAAGTCTAGAAGGTGAGCAGAGGTCTTTAGTATACATGCATTAAGTTAGGTGACTACTCTAGGTGACCTAAAAGGATTCTGGTCCATTGGATTTTTAAATTCAGCATATGTAAAATGCTTATTCACATAAGACCTATTCCCCTCAATATCTTTTTTTTTTCTCTGCAGATATACAACTTGCTAGATATTACTTTACTAGTAGTAATGCTTTTGAGGTCAAAGCAAATCACGACTTCATTCTCTTAAAAAAAAAAATCAAACAAGAAATGGCACAAAGACATTATGCAGTACATTGTTGTGTACTTCTCCAGTTAAATGGGAACCAGCTGTGTTTTTTAAGAAATAGCTCCATAGTGCAAGGCAACCTCCATTCATTTATAAGGGCTGAAATACTCAGCTGAACTATACATTTGAACGGCTAAACATCCCTAAGTAATTTTTTATAGTTACTGCAATTCCTAACAGCAAACCATGAAACCAACATAAAGATGCATGATCTTTAGCTGGTTACAAGCCAAGAAACATAGACCATCTCTTCCATGTTAAGATGTGCCCAATCTGATAAAATGCTAGGGTAAGAACTAACATGAGCCTTGCTCATCATTGTTTTAAAATGTCACTAAAGGTAATGGTTAGCAAGAAGGTGTTACCTAGCATTGCCAAGACTTATCTATGCATGTGCTGGGTTGGGGTAATATGATGGAATTACAAAACCACAATGTGGGCATGAAGAATCAGATTTCAGTATGGGAGATATCATTGAAAAAAGGTACTCAGGAGGATAAGACCAGGAAGAAAAAAAAGCAGATGGAGATGGGGAGCAAGCAGCAATTGCCTTAGAGAACTGAGAGTTCAGTTAGAGAAACCAGTTCACAGAATCACAGAATGGAAGGGGTTGGAAGGAACCTCTGGAGATCATCTCGTCCAACCCCCCTGCTTGAGCAGGCACACCCAGAGCAGGGGGCACAGGAATGCGTCCAGGTGGGTTTTGAACGTCCCCAGGGAAGGAGACTCCACAGCCTCCCTGGGCAGCCTGTTCCACTGCTCTGTCACCCTCACAGAAATAATTATTTTCTCATGTTTAGCTGGAAGTCCCTGTGTTCCAACTTGTGCCCATTGCCCCTTGTCCTGTTGTTGGGCACCTCTAAAAAGAGTCTGGTCCCATCTTCTTCACACCCACCCTTCAGATACTTGTAAGTATTGATGAGATCCCCCCTCGGTCTTCCCTTCTCCAGGCTAAACAAACCCAAGTCTCTCAGCCTTTCCCCAATCATCTTCGTAGATCTCCACTGGACCCACTCCAGTAGTTCTCCATACAGTTAAGCCTGTACAACCAGAAAGATAAAACAGCTGGAGGGGTCCACCACAGTCAAAGCTATCAAGAGGTACCCAGTGGGCTAACTTGACTCAAGGAACTCACACAGGGCCACTGATTTAAACGACGGGTTTGGCTCACTGAAAAGACATTTTATGGGAGTGGGGGGAAAGCCTCAGACATCTTATAGCAGGAAGATAACCTAGTCAGATGCTAACAATATTTTATACTAATTCTTTGTATGGCATCTTTGTATTTAATAGTCACTAAAAAGACTGATTTTAACATTGTGGAGCTTATTTACTAAGAAAACAGATATCAGTTTCCTCCTTCTGGAGGATACCATCTTAAATATTTTAATTTTACAACCTTGGAACACAGAGTATTTCCACTGCTTTCTGCTGAACCAAGATCTAACACAATTACAGTGCATACTTTGTTTCCAGGCAATACTCATATCATTACAATACCCGTTTTCCCCTGAAATTGCAGTACATGAGGTTATCTTAGAAGACCTTTTTATCTCACTGCAAGAGATTTGGCAAGAGAGTTATCTTTCCTATTACACTGCTCCCATTCCCAAGTTAACTAAAGTTTGTATTTTGTGATGTTCTGCATTCTGACAATTTGATATGTTTACAGCATCTACAACAGCCGTTTGTAGGTAACAAAAGCATTTCAAAGGAAAAGCATAGCGTTAGAACAGCAAAAAGAAATTGTCTAGATAACAGTATCATGACACCATTTAAATCTTAGGCTGTACATTTTCCTGTGTGGGCAGGAAGGTGGACCAGCATTTTCATAAGGTTTCTTCCAGACCTATTAGCTAGGATTCTTCAATGTTTCAGTACAATGTGTAGTCTAGCTATCAAGTATTCAAGATATCCTTAAACTCTTCCTTAGCATTTAAAAAACAACTGTCCCCCTCAAAGTCACTTGCCTCAAATCTTGAAGACATTGTAAGCCAGTAGACAGATGCAACATTTGTTGTATCACATATCTTTTCAGCAGGTTCTGGTGGAATAGCTCAACTGTCTGCATGTGACTACCTTTTAAAGTCATGCAGTAATGACTCATCATGAAAGTATGTGTTGCAGCATCCAGAACAGAAGAGCTTGAGTTTATTACTGTTTCTTTTTGGGTGGTGGCAAAAACAGCACTGGAAGGAGGGGATTTGCCTTTTTTAATAGCAGATCATCCACAACTGTATGTTGCCAAATATTAAATATTGGTTCCTACATTTGCTTTTAATAAAATCAGATTACCTCTTGCAAAAACAAAGCTGCTATAGTATAATATGCTTCTGCTAAAATCTTATATTTCACATGTAAGCTTGGAGTTTGCCAAGAATACCCCCAATGACACCATACTTTTCAGTATTTGCAAAGATAAATACCACTGGGCCAGCAGACAAACAGCTTTTTAACACAGGTATTTGAACCTCTTTGTGCCACAATACATTAATCAGTATTTCATTCATGGCATATTTGGCCAACTTTTTGGCTTGCCAATAATAAATTAACTTCTCCGTGCAAATTTTTTTCCTGTGGCAGGCATTTAACGTCCTCTTTACATTTGAATTAGTTTTCCCAGCCACCAGACATTCTGCCTTTCTTTTAGTTACTTATCTAGAAGCTACGAAAAAAGCACAATTTGGCTGACAGCATTTCAGGCTTTGTAACTTAAAAGCACTTGAATTTATTATATCTCACATGATACATTCACATTTTATATCACATATCATTTCACTTCAGTTTCCTTTTAGTCTCAGCCTTACATTTTTCAAGGTTTGCATCATTTTTATATTCTGTTCCCATGTGTACACCGACTACTTTAGAGTCTAAGCACTGCCTGGCTCTGTTGCTATGCAACAGCATAGCCTACTTAGGGCTTCCTGAAATAATCGTCTCAAATATGCTTTTTTTAGACTTGTTTCCAGCAGGAATACTGCTTCTTTATAATGGACCACTGATATTATTACCACAATATTAGACACTGGTCACCTGGGAAGTTTTGGTAGCTACCTAAGAGGACAAAAACCAATGTTATCGCTTGCAAAATTCAGGACATACCTCCTGCATTAGCACAGGGATGTAAATATCTCCAGTAGTGCTATATGTTTGCCACATGTTCTCCAGTATATGACAGCCATATATTTATAAGGAGAAAGAAAAAAACCTTAATTGTTGTTTGTCTTACTTTATTTCATTCAAGGGGGAAAAAAGCATTCTCTATTTAACGTAGAATAAGCCACCAGTCAGAAAAAAAAAAAGCCCTCTTTCACATGAAGCCTCTTACAAATGTGATCGGCTCAACAGAAGGAACATACATGAAAATATTCTATGTTGCAATTCATTACACAGTAAGTTGATTTCAGAATCCTTTAGGACAAGATTCCACATTTTAAAAATCACATTAAAGATGCCGTGAACTGGGGCCGCATTTGCTTTTTGAGGTACCTTTTAACAGCCCTTGAGAAACTGTCCTGTAAAACATTCAGTCTTTCCAGCCTCAAACAGCGCTTTTCTTGTTACAGCCTTCTAGTGCTGCTGCTGCAAGAGTGAACCGATGTGATTTGTTTCTTATTACTGGCTTATTTGGGAATCTTAAGTTAATTTATTTCTATAACAATATGTTGAGCAATATAAACACAGGGATCTTTAAAGCATCAATCAACTGGGCCATGCACCAGGCTGGGGGATCAAAGGAAGGAGGCCTAATAGTACAAAAGAGATTTTAATGAAAGGAAATATTTTACCTCATATTCTTTTCTTTTCCTTGTCAACCTTAGCATGCTCAGCAGCAGTTACGTCTATGGATAGCTGTGTGTTATCCCAGATCTCAGTTAGAGAGGGTAAGCATGTTTCCCAGACCCAGAGGAAATAGGAACAAGGTTTAAATTATGGCTGTTGCAGAGGCGAGTCCACCTGCAGTCTTTTAAAGGAAGAAGGGGAAGAGACCAGCAATTTTGTCTTGTTTGCAAGATCCTAAGTCAAAGATGACTTTCTTAAAAAGAGTAGACTGTGGTAGGCACAGGAACAGGCTTCTCAAACAAATACATGAGGTAGTGTAAAGAGGTAACTTTCCATATCCATATGCGTAGCCACACGCATGCATAGTAGGCAAGCTATCCAAGTATATGATTCAGCAAGGTTTAGTGAGTGTGACTCTCTCCAAGTGATAAATTTCAAGTCTCTATTCTTTAAAACCACATAAAAAGTACAGCTCAGACTCAAATTGCTATCAATACTGTTTTGAAAGCAAAGAGGTCAAGACCTGAAGAGCAGCAACATTTACAAGGATCTCCTTTATGGTCAGCAAACAGCCTGAGACATGAAAATGATGCCTGATCAGCTGGAGGAGAGAAAAACGTTAATAAGGAAATCTTTTATAACAGGGAAACCCTTTAGTATGCTCAGTCTGCACTTTAAACTTTGCAGTATTTATGAACATTTAAAAAGACAGGTTAAATAATTTCTAACATAAAAAGACAAAAAGAAAGCCCTCACATTTGCCATGATAAGTTTGAAGACGGAACCTTACTGACCTCTTTTGCATGTCCACATTCAAAAAAGTATCTAATTAAGCAAAGAGGAAAAAATGTTAAACAAACAACCTTTCTTCCTGAATAACCCTTTGTGACCCGGGATCATTTTGAACACTCGGGATTGAAAAATCTGCACTTTAGAGAGCTGTCCTTAACAATGCTGACACAGTTCCATGTGCTGGTACCAGATGGAAACTAAAAAGTGGCTTGCATATGCTAATATTTAATTAGCAATTGTGCTGCATTACACAATCTGTCCATGACATTCAGATATAAGATGCATTTCTAGATGCAAATCCAGGTGCTCTGACAAATATGATACCCAACAGCAAGTGAGGAAAATACAGGCTCTGAAAACCACAGCTACTTAAAATCAGTGCTAGTTACAGCTTTGAATCAAATATTGCTTTTGTCCCCAATTTCAAGCCAAACTAAAGCTCAAATATTTAATTCTTGTCTCTCTAATGTCCCAATTCCCCATCTAAAAGAAGAAAGGGCCAAATGAGGAAGATAACGGTGGGCAACTTACAAGAGGGGGCGGTGGAGGCATATAAACAAAGCAGAATTTCCTTGACTCTCACAGAGCTCATTGATTTCAGCCAGCCATAACAAATTGGTCAATCACTTTAAGAGATGGCCTATTAAAAAAGCATACAGTAGACATTTTATACTCATGCCAAGAAAAGTTATCCAACCAAACTAACACATTATTGCTGCAGCTCAAGCTCTTAATTCTAGCTCACAACTCTCCCTTTCACAGCAGTTGCTGAGTACTAAGAAATGTTAAGAGCCTAGGAAGAATCTGAACATAGAGTTCTTCCTACATGCATAAAAACAACAAAATGCAATAAAGTGCAAGCCATATTTTCTGGATATGAGCATAAACACACAGGTATGAGCAGAAACAAAAGAACTTACAGAAACCCTTACTACTATACAAAGTTCCTGAGAGAAATTCATGTTGTCAGACCACATGAGTACTTCCATATTTGACCTGAATATCTTACCTGACCATTCAGAGGCCGTGCAAAGCATAGAACCTCTCCTTTTATCTACCTGCTGGTGTATTACGGATAGTGAAAGGAAATACCAGCTGTCTGCTTACAGTAAGAATGTATATGTAGGCAGAATATTTCCTAAGACTTCCAATTCTGAAACCCTGGCAAAGGGGAAAAAACCTCTTAAGAACAAGAATCACCCATGGATATGAGTTTCTGGATACCATTTTTTCCATAAAAGGCAAGCTACAGGTATAACCTCAAAGAGGAAGAAGATAACTATATAAAAGAGGTTGCTCCAAATCTAAAGCAATAGAAAACCACACATGCATCTCTTACAGTCACTGCAGAATTTCCTTGTTCAAGTAAAAACTTTAGAAATAAAGATAATAAAAGAATTAAGCAATTGAGGACCAGTGAAGAGGAGAGACATACAGGTAGACCCTGGTAAGAAAGTGTGTAAAAATAAACCCAAGTAGACTCTAAAGCTGAGCAGGAAGAAACAATCAACACCAAGTGCCTCCCAGCAAAGAAGAGAAAGAAACCTCCTTTATAGCCGTTACTCCTCCTGGCAAAGATTTTGGGATGCTGACAGCTAGCTGTAAGCCTCTACCCCATCCCAAATAAACTGTCCACCTTTGAACCTTGATGAACATGGGAAGGACCATAATACCAGAGAAAATTAGTAGATACCAGGAAAGTTTCTTACACAACAGTTTGAGCGTTCAGGGTCAGGGAACTTCAAAAATTGCCTCATCCATCCGTGTAAATATACGTAGACATACCTGCTGAGATGGGTACCGTTAAATATTCACTCCATCTGCATAAGTGCTTCTATCTAGACATACTTACCAGTACAGTCCGTGAGTTTAGTAGATTTTCTATAAGCTGTATAAGAACTGCCTCATATTCCAAATATTTGTCTATTTTAAAAAGTTTTCTTTCATAAATAAAATAATTTAGCTTTAATAAAAGCTAAAACTATTAGCTTTAAAGAATCACCTGTGGGTTGACCTTGGCTGCCCACCAGATGCCCAGACAGCTGCTCGCTCACTCCCCCTCCTCAACATGACTGGGGGAGAAAATAAGATGAAAGAGCCAGTGGGTTGAGATAAAGACAGGGAAATCTGTTACCAATTACGAGCACTGGCAAAACACGCTCTACTTGGGGAAAATTAATTTACTGCCAATTAAGTTAGGTTTGGATAGTGGGAAACAAACACAAAACAACACCTTCCCTCCACTCCCCACTTTTCCCCAGGCTCAGCTTTACTCCTCACTGCTCTACCTCCTCCCCACCACCCAGCAGCCCAGGGGGATGGGGAATGGGAGGGTGCAGTCAGGTCAGTCCATACCAGTTCCTGTCTCCTGCTTCTCCCTCCTCACACTTCTCCCCTGCTGCAGCATGGGTCCTTCCCATGGGCTCCAGCGTGGACTCCCCTCAGGGTGCAGTCCTTTCATAAAATATCAGGCAGCTCTAGTGTGGCACATACTGGCAGGAAAATACCTGCTCCACTGTGGTGTCCTCCACAGACCACACAGGAATTCCTGTTCTAGTGCCTGGAACACCACCTCCTCTTCCTCCTCCTTGTTCTTCTTCAACCTTTGTGTTCCCTCTGCTGTTTCTCACTCTTTTTGTTTCTTCCTCCTCTACCCGTGTGGCAGTATTTTTGCCCTTTCTTAAATATGTTTTCCCAGAGGCACCACTGTCTTGGCTGCTGGGCTGAGCTGGGCCCTGCAGTGGGTCCATGCAGCTGACTGGAACCAGCTGTGTCCATCATGGGGCAGCCCTGGCCTTCCCTCACAGAGGCCACCCCTGCCGACACCTCACTGCCAACACCTGGACACCAACATCCAGTATACCCATCAATATGATTGAGATTCGTCACAAGATACTAAGTGGATATAAATGGCCATGAGAAGCACTTACTATGCTTTCCAGTGTCTTCCTTAAACTTCACTAATTGCTGAGACTGCTCTTCTGTCAGTTTCTTTCACTTCAGACTGGGAAGTCACAGGCACATGATGATCTCATCCCTTACACGTCCCCGATAACTCACAGCTGATATGAAGCAGTCTCGAAGGAAGGCTGCTGCGTGGCCAGTATGTTGATACCATGAGAGATAGATAATAGGCCCTATTCTCTACTTGCCAGTCTTTACCATCACAGACCAAGAAAATCTCAGTGCTCTCAAAGATCATGATCATTGTAGCCATGACTTTTATGGACACCAGAAGCAGTGTGTTTTTCCCCAAGACTGAAGCCCTTGTTTTACATGGGACGCCAAGGAATCTTTTCTCTGTTATTTTAAATAACTTAAACATGGGATTAGCTTTGACATTTTTAGGTTTCTGTACTAAGAAAGGTAGAGGAGGAGTATATACCAGCTTTTCAAGCCTATAGGCTACTTCCATGAAAGCGTTCACTGTAGAAACAAAATGACAAGTTTTTTCAAGATCACACCACATTATTCAGTTGAATTAATGCCTCTTAGAAGAGCAAGAAGTGCCAATGATGCAAGCATGTTGCAAGAGGTGACACGTTTGCTTGTGGGTTAACTCTAAGCATTGATTAGCTTGTTTGAGTAAATAATCCAAGAATAATAGGTAAAAAGATGACATTTGCCCACATGCAAGTAACATGGCAAGTCTGGGTGAAGGAACTCTGTATGTAGAGAAAGATATTTTCAGTTTCATGTGACCCGTATGAGATACGAGGACATAATGCTCCAGAAATTAGTAAAGAGCCAACATTTTTAAAAAGTATCTTGGGATAAGTAGTGAAAAAAACCTAGCAAGCCCAGGCCTCTTATTTTCTGAAAATTTGACTTAATGTAATGTTGAAATGTAGGATAACACCCGAGAAACTTGAAAATATAGCGCAAGCTTCAAGACCTGGAATTGATGACAAAACCCCACTGATTTCAGCTGAGTCAGAAATTCACCCACACTGTAAAAAACATTAAGGGAAGAAAGGGAGGGAGGAGGAGACAAAGATGTTTTTCTTTCTATTACGAGGCAATTAATGCCCACATTTTCTAACATGACTATTTACACTGGATTAAAAGCTTCACTGAACATGTGCTTCATAGGCAACCTTTTGGTAAGTAGATTTTAACTTCTACTGCAATGTCTTTGAAAGTTGTCATCCCAACCACCAAAAAAGATCTTTTCTAACCTTACCTTGAACAAAATTTTCCAATGCTACTACATAGCTTATACCTACAGCCTCTTCATGATCAAACAGAAACAGCACCATTGTTTTCAAACAAATAGTACTGATATTTGCAAAACAGATAATATTCCATACTTGTTTTCAACACAGACTCCAATGAAATCAGAGCTGAACTAAAAATGGAAAGACAAGATGTATCTTAATTTCAGAAAAGCTTTTCAGCACAGTCTGGGTGAAATAACATTCAGGTGAGAAAGATCTTAACTATACCCTGCTCAGCCTTGGTGTCTTTCTATGTTAAATCTTTCTTTCCAAAATGTTCGTCCTCCCCTTAAGCAATTTGCTTGTTAACCCTTTGTCAGAAATATCTTTAAGTATTGCTTTCAGAATCAAGCAATATTCTCCCCCTTTTGTATCTTGCCACTCTTCTTGCTCAGCCACCTACAGGGATTATTCAAATATTATTGAAATATTACTCAAATATTAAAATAAATGAAAATTTTAACTCAATTCTATTATTAATTAGAAACCTTTTTTAAAAGTTTAAACATGCGAAACACTGAAAGAAAAATGAAAATCAATAATCTGGAAGGCTAATTGAAACAGAAAACTATTTCCCCAGAGCTGACCTTTGGATGAAGACTCACACACTCTAGGCACTTCACTTCTGTGTGAAGCACTGCTGAATCCACATGTCTTGACACGTGTCCCCTCCTTTCCACAGAGCTATTTTGCATGATGTCATTACTGGAATAACACACTTGTATCCAGACAGCAGTGATCTATATGTGCCAAGGTACTTTTTGGGAATCACTACAAATCTTTTAGCCATTTGACTTGTATGCCAAACTTATCTGTAAAGTCAAAGAGAATTTGGCTATTTGCCTGAAACCCCACATACATTGCATTATATAACATGATGATTCTTAGGTCCATTAAAGCTATTTTTAAGTGAGTTATTCTCCTGTTTGCCATACCTTGGTATACTGCTGAAGGGACTACCAAAGCTAATGGGCTCAACAGAAAGTAAAAAGAAACTTTATCAAATTTGCCCCACAAAAAATAAACACAAAAGGATTAAAAAAACCCAAACAACTTTTTCTTAAAAAACATGCAACTGGACTGCAGAAAGTATGTAAAGGTGTTCAGATTCTCCACGCCTGACAACTGAAAGAGGATATTATTTGAAGACAGGATTAAAATGAAGGGCTATGCCATCCTCGTGACAGCAACAGTAGCACAGAGAAAAGCAGACATCATATTCACCTTAGTAATATAAGCAGAAAGAGGAGGGGTTTGTTAATTTTTAAAAAACAAACAAACAAAATGCCCACACTCCCAGGGAAAACACAACTGCACCTCTCCCACTCATCACACACAACACCAAACAAATGCTTCTTACCCAGTGAAGCTTATTTGAAACATTTTTTCAGTCAGCTTTCCAGTTAAATGGTAACTTGAAGAAAAAAGAAACAAAACCAAAAATACCACCACACAAAAAGCCCCCAGATAAGCTAGACAAAACAAACCACACCACCACTTCTAATTTGATTAAATAGAGATGGTGATTACATTGCCAAAGGCAAACTGTTTTAGTCTGATTATTAAGCACGTAATCAAATACTCCAGTGAGCTCTAATGTTACCACATAAAGTTTTTACGAAGCAGCATTATGTCTTTCAGATACTACAACAGTAATCATCAAGTATTTCAGAGCTAAACCTTACGACTCAGAAAATTTTTGCTCTTTCAGCTTCATATTGAGTTCGTTCTTCTGCATTCTTCCTATTAATCTTGGTCACGCTAAAACAACAATAACAGGGTAGAAGAGCTCCAGAGACAGAGCCATGCCTGATATTAGATAAAAAGAAGGTTCATTCTTAGAAACAAAGGGCTGATTAGGTACATCTAGAAGAATAAATAGCTTTAAGTCAGCTCATGTGCTTCATTAAGAAAAATTACTCTCAGTATACTATTATAAGGCTAAATATCTTTTTCCTTAAAACAGAGGCAAAAACATGCTATGTTGCAAGGCTATTTCTATTTACTGTGAAGAAGTCTCAAAAATAGTGTGTTGATCATGGTTAACACCTAATAGCCCAGTACAGAATTTAGTAGCTATAATCCTATGCTAGTTGTGTTATAAGAAAGCATGAATTATAAATAGGTAAAAGTGAAGTATAAACTATAACAGTGCAGGATGATTAGACAAAAAAACAGTACTCTGTGTAAAGTGATTACTTTCTGTTAAGCCACTAGGAACAATGCTGGAAAAGATACTATCTCTTCTGATTCTGAAGGGGGGGGAGGGGGAGGTGCTTTTTCTATCCAGAACACGTATTTATTCACTAGCTTTCCTTAACAAGCCCGTGCAAAAAGACTTTGGCAGTTGTTGGAAGTGAATACACATCAGGAGACAAAGCTACAAAGCCTCCTAGAACAGTGTTAGCAACATTCACAATAAAAAAATAACCCACCACAAAAAAAAAAACCAAGAGTCATGAACTTCTACACTCTTTGCTTCATTGCTGTTGTTTCTTGTCCCACACAAATACAGTCTGAATGATATACATTTACTAATTTAAATTCATTTACTTCCCAGGGCTGCCTGAGATTTCACAGATTTCAGCATGTGATGGAGCTTTTCTTGAATATCTTCTATGTGGGTGGGTTTGATAGAAGGATAAGTTTAGTTTGCAATGCCTGTTGTCACATATCTGTGTTCTTCTGCACCAGATTAAGGTACATTAAACAATGACAAACTCAACAACTAAATATGGAACTGCTTATTTGGTTTGCTTCTCATTGTCTTAGTGAGATTTCAGTTCGCGTGGCAGCATAAGAGAAGCAATCTCTTTACAAAGAACACTGTGGTCATGTCTTACAGGTTCTGAATACCAGCTTGCCATAGCTCTGCTCCTCATCTGGAAGTTTGAGAACCATATCGTCTTGGCACTTCAGTACTGTTCTGCTGCATCTGCACACTTTCTGTGAGGCAGGTCTAACTGAAGCTGTCTTTTGCATGATCTTAGATCAGCTTATTCCTGTGAAATAAGCGTTGAATGACAGAAAAGCTAGTCTCGTGCATAATAGCTAGAGCTAGAAGGAATTCCAGAACTGTTCATATATTTTACTCCAGAGCCAATTAAAAACAACAAAAAATAATCTAAGGAGCACAATCCAGAAGTGGAAGCTTCCTGTTTTTCAGCGTACAAATCATAAGTTTACAGAGTCAGGCATCATTTGTCTGTGAAAAGGCACAGGACAAGAAGGAAAGCAATTATGCTTGTACACAATAAACCAGTTTCAACCTACCCATTACACTGGTGATTCTGTCCTCTGCTTGGACATAACTTCAGGTTCCTTGAGGCTGAGTCCAGGTCTCCTCCTTCCTTGACATGAGACCATTATATGGAAGATGAGCAACAAGAGTCTCTTCTTCCCTACCTCCACACAGAGATATTAAGTTAAACTCAGACCCTGTGTCAGGACTGTTAGGTCTGTACAGGCATGCCTACTTAATCAACAGATCTCTTTGAATCACAGAAAAAACTTTGGCTGAAAGGGACACCTGGAGGCCATCAAGTCCAATAACCGCTTGCTCAAAGCTAGGCCATCTTCAACTTCAGCCTGGTTGCTCAGGGACTTCAAAGAAATACTGAGTATCTCTGAGGATGGAGATCCCCCAGGCACTTTTGACAACCCGTACCAGTGCTAAACCATTGTTGCAGTGAAAGATTTCTCTTTCACGCAGTTGGAATTTCTCTCATTGCAACTTGTGACCATTGCTTCCTACTCTTCTGTTTTACACCTCCAAGTGCAAGGTCTTGCACCTGGGTCAGGGCAATCCCTGGTATCAATACAGGCTTGGGAATGAAGGGATTGAGAGCAGCCCTGCAGAGGAGGACTGCGGGGTACTGGTGAATGAAAAGCTGGACATGAGCCAACAATGTGCACTTGCAGCCCAGGTCAACCATATCCTGGGCTGCATCAAAAGACGTGTGGCCAGCAGGTCGAGGGAGGTGATTCTGCCCCTCTACTCCGCTCTGGTGAGGCCCCATCTGGAGTGCTGCGTCCAGCTCTGGAGCCATCAGTACAGGAAGGACATGGACCTGTTGGAGTGGGTCCAAAAGAGGCCCATAAAAATGATCCAAGGAATGGAGCACCTCTCCAATGAGGACAGGCTGAGAGCATTGGGGTTGTTCAGCCTGGATAAGAGAAGGCTACGGGGAGACCTTACTGCAGCCTTCCAGTACTTAAAAGGGGACTACAGGAAGGATGGGGGCAGTCTCTTTAGCAAGTCTATTGTGACAGGACAAGGGATAATAGTTTTAAACTAAAGGAGGGTAGATTTAGACTGGATATAAGGAAAAAAATTTTTATGATGAGGGTGGGCAACCTGTTCCACTGTTTCACCGGAGAGGTTGTGGATGCCCCATCCCTGGAAACTTTCAAGGTCAGGTTGGACAGGGCTCTGAGCAACCTGATCTAGTTGAAGCTGTCCCTGCTTACTGCAGACAGGCTGGGCTAGATGACCTGTAAAGGTCCCTTCCAACCTAAACCATTCTATGATTCTAAGAAAAGCCTACGTCATCTCCATAACCCTTCCTTGGGTAGTGCAGTGAAACCTCCTGCAGTGTCTTCTCTGTGTAGAACAGAGTTCATCATATCATACCACATCATATGCTCCAGCCTCATAATGGTTTTGGTAGCCTCCACTGAACTTGAGTTGGTACGTCAGTATCCATTTTGCACCCAGGGGTCCAAATGACTGCAATAGCACACTGCTGCCTCACTCTCTGATCCTAAACTCACTACAAATCCTAGTTACCAGATCATAAACAGTCTTAGGTGAGAGACAAGATGGTACACATGCAGAAAAAGTCTGGCCAGCCATTCTAGATGCTCACAGTTTTTAAGTAAAATAGGAAAGATTACAGTCTTGAATTCAGTCTCCTAAAAGGTACATGTAGTTCCCAGTTATTTTCTTGGCTCAAGAGCCCAGTCTCATTAAAAGCACTGTAGAAGCAAAGGGTACTGGTTGACAGAGACATTGTTTAATCCATGATTAATGAGTTTAAAAAGTTGTCACTATCACCATATCATAGGTGAAATATAGCCCTCAACTTCAGACACACAACTGAGTCTTGGCAAGATGATTCCCTGACATTAGTTTGGCTTATTCTAGACCTGCTTGTTCCCGATATATAACACAATTAACTATTTTCTTTTTAATCACACATCTGCATGGAGTTTATAAAATCAGATTTTAGGTCTCTATTTTCTGGAGGATAACAGCCCAGGTTTAGTCTAAAGTTGATACTCCTTTGTATCGTGGTACAATTCAAAATGTTAACATTACGGGCCAAAGCCATTAATCTACAAAGGATTAATCTACAACACTAATCCACAAAGGATGAGAGTGCTAACTCTTCATAACACAATCTGTCCTCTCAGCTTGTGGCCTCAGGCAAAAACTACCTAGATATCTGCTCACAGGCCTAAAACTTAAGCAGACTGCCTGAATGAACCAGGCACTGAAAGATCCAACTGTGAGATCAAGACGGTGTTTTAAATTACAGTCTGTGTAATTAGGCACAGTAAAGGCCACCTTCTCTTCTGGAGAGACCTGTTAATTACTTAGCTGTTTGCCGTCTGCTGCCGTTTCTTGTCCTGAAGGACAACCTGCCCTTTACCTCTTTCTCTTCCCCCTGCTCAGACTTCAGAGTCTATTTCCCCTTTGGAAAAAGGGACCGATATCTACTCCTCCCCTCCCCAGATCCCAGTATTCAATTAGAAACATTCCTCTTGATATTCTTTAAGCCCAAGACAGTGCTACAGATTTAGTAACCATTAAAAATTTTATTAATTAAGGTTAGAGAAAGTAGAATTATAATCTGATACAAAATTAATGCAAAGCATTCTCAGGATACCAGCTTTAATTAACTTTACTGGAGAATTTCACTGGTTGAATTCTCATCAGATTCTACCCATACAGTTCAAAATATTTAATTTCTCAAGAGAAGATAAAGATTTGCATATTTAACTCCTAAATTTGCAAGAACACACATTCTTTGGCCTTGAGCTTGGTGATAGCTGAAAGCGAAGCACTGCTATCTATTTTCCTACTAACACATACACATATTCTATCTAATAAAGTCTTACAGGTACATCTTATCTACAGGCCGGGTAGCATGGTACAGAAGGCAGGATGATGATTTCTGTTATAAAATGGCACACAAGAGAAAGCCTTAGGAATACCCACAGCAAGCAGGCATTGAAATAGGATCATATTTAAAAATCAGTTTTTGAAGGAGTAAAATAAAGAAGTAGTAAGACATTTCATCTGTTAGCATCTGGAAAAAATGACATCATAATGCATTTTTGCAGTGAGGTTTCCTCATTAATATATTGCATTTATGAACTTTTAAAGCCTTTGAGTTGTTTTTGAACTATGAATTTGTAAAAGAAGCTGGGAAAAAAGCAATAGATGTATAGTATGAAGCAATCACTCAGACATATGGTCCAGAGCACAGAGCTGACCTTCATCTGTCCTTTGAGTGAAAACAAAAAGAAAGGGGAGTGGTAGAAGAACAGAGGGAGCTGGAACTGCTAGAGGCTGAAGACAAAGGGTTCTAACAAAGGCAACTGTCATATGGAGTTCTGACCACAGCACTGAAAAACAAGTAGTTTAGAAATTAGGGTGTTTTTTTTGTTGTTGTTTTGTATTTTTTAAAAGCTGGTTCTCAGAGACTCCTCAGAAGACCTTATTCATTATAATTGGTGACCTTTTTTCACATTTCTTCATCTTGTGCTTCACATGCCATTTTCAATAATTAATTTGGATGATCCAGACAGCATCCTCTGGCAGCAACTTATACAAGAGGTTCTTTTCATCCTACTAGATAACATGTGTATGGCACAGCTGGCAGTCTTCTGTTTTCACAGCAGTCAAGTCTTCATTATATCTACTACAAGAGAAGTAGGAAGATAATGTGACATTAAGCCCCCCTCTTGATTTTTAGGCAACATGCTGATGTCTGGAAGAATCTTACCCTGCTGCAGATGGAACAAGGAGCTGTAATGGAGAAGATTCTGTGGCAAAATTCAAAATGTAAAAAGACAAGACAAAACAAAGTTTGTATTGTCCAGTACAAACAAAGTAGAAAGAACCAAGACAACACAATGTAATCACAAGGAATTAATGAAGTGTAAAACATTTAAACGAGGCAAACAAAGTGATGAGTCATGTGGAAAGAAACAGAAATGCCCAGTTCCAGTGTTTCAACAGTTTCATAGTTTTCCAGCACGAAGGTGATTATTCTGGTGGATTTAATACATAAATTTGCAATGAATAAAGACAGATGCATTATCTACAAACAGCCAAAACAGCACTAGTTATACAGGTTTTTAAGATGACCTGCAAGAACTCTTATTCCTCTTCGTGCTGTCTTTGAATTCATCTAACAAACACGCTTAGCCTTATGAAGGGGTATTTTAGGGTACTGTAGACAAAGTTGCTATATTTAAACATTCTGACTACCAACACTTCTGAACAAGTAAACTTAATTTGCATTTCTTCGGTTTCAAAGTTTTATTTTAAGAGAAAGATTGAACGTTTGTGTGTCAACGTAAGGTATCAATAGGAAAACAAATTTTTCTATTGGTAAAATACGGAAGCTGTATGAAATCATGTAGCTCTCCAGATATTCACAACTTGTTAGATCGCTTCTAAATTCTGTTTCTACTTTCAGAAAAACTTTCCCCTTGCTTTTCTTTCCTGGTGTGGGGGGAGGTCAGGGAGGAGAAAGATAAGGCAACGCCCACAAATATTGCAGATCATTACAGAAACTGACCAAGAAAGGAAAAACCAGATATTTGACAACAGGTATCTATCTGATGACAGACCGAGATACTCATCAGTATTTTCTGAGCAGGTAAAACTCTTAACTACTCCATCTTTTAGAAATCTTATCACAGTGAATCCAGAAGCAGCTGCTTACAGTCTGGGCCAGTACTGATCTAAACACCACCATGATCTTGCTGGGAAGACATTCATCACACCTGTGAGACAGGTACAAATTAGTTCCAATGGGTAAGACATAGGTGTGAACTTAATACATCATCAGTTCTGCTGTAACTATCTACCACCATGCTGCCTGGCATCTAGAACTAACTAGGAAACCTACAGGTAACATACAAGAGGTTTGAGTTGGCAGGCACAAAATAGCATTAACTTCATTTTTTACAGAATAAAATATACTATTAAGCCGAGTGTGTAACCTCCGAAATATATAAAGCCAGCACGTCAAGGTCTCTTTGACAGGATCTTTTTTCATTAACCATCAGTGATCTGCACTAATTATAATCCTGTCCTTCAAATCTGTAAGTGAAAAGTATATCGCTTTTTCTACTGTTTTGCCCAGGATTCATATCAGATCAATAGACCTTGGTAACTAAGTCATTATATTTATCCTTTTTGATAAAAGACATATTAGCTTTCTTTTGACTGCTGTAATTTCCTTGCTATTCCAAAATATTCAAGTGAAGAGCACAGGAGCGTGGAAGAAGGAATGGTAGACAGTTTAATTTAAATTTGGGTGGCACTATTGGGTTTTTTTGAGCAAGTTGTACCCAACAATGTGGGACAAACAAATAACACTCTTTTTGGTAGCTTATATAAGCATAGTTACAGAAACAGACTAGTAAATTGATCACAGATGTCATTAGAAGATGAGAAGGATGCCATACAAGTTCCTCAGAAATAAATGGACTTACTCAAAGGCTTGCAGAAAAGTTTCCTGTGAAGACAAAAATTCTTTCTTGCTTAAGTCTTAAGAAGCTTGAGGAAGGAGTCAAAATTATTTGTTATTATATGAAGTATCTTGTCACAAAGGCACTTCAAATAGTGAAGACTACAAATGTTAAGTTGGTAAACAACTTACTTTCTGAAATGGGTTACTTGAAGTAAAGCCATTTTAGCTCCCTCAAAGCACCTGGCAGAACGTTTGCATGTTGAGACAAGGCTCATGTGTTAATAATGTACTTTTCCTTCTGCTTCAGATATACGCGAAAGAACAAAGCACATTCTCTTCCAACCAATTGTGGAAATAGAAATTACTTGCCAAAATAGATATTTTCCTCAGAAGACTAGGGCTAAGCCACACTGTCTGATAGATCCTGCTGGAGCTGCTCCAGCAAATAAAGGGGCTGGAATATTGCTCAGTGCAGGTAGTAGAGTAGCTTCTGTCATTTTGAGATGAGAAGAAACTCCAAAAAAAGCAGGGAAACATGCCAGTCAGTGAGACCAAAAAGGAGACCCTGGTTGCATTGAAGTCGCATGTTTCACGAGTACTTTGCAGACTTGTCATGATTAAATGTCAGGATAAGACCTAGGCATTCCCATTCTCTGCATCACCATTCCAGTTTCCATGGAAAGGACGTGTACTTGTGCACAGTCCAAGTAGGTGCACTGTGGATGATCCAAGTGCAGATGGTGAGGCACTTGGCTTGGCATTTCAGAGCTTCTCCAGTCTTGGTTTATTCCTCTTGTGTTCAGAGACAAAAGGATTTTCAGAGGACAACAAAGGGTCCTTCAGGAGTATCTGGTTATTGTCGGGTACAGTCGTGTGCTGATTTCACAGGTGAAACCATGCAAGTGACTACAAACGCCAGAATGTGTTTTCATTAAGTTCTATATGAAGCTCTTGATCAGTCAGTAAATAAGGAAGGAGAGACACAAAGAGAACGTAGCCTGTGTTCTGCTTTGGTTAGGTTTTGAACAATAAAGGGCTTGAAGGAAGAAGACTTGGATTAAACTTGTGAATAGTTAGCCCTTTCAGTTAACAGACAAGCCAGCATTCAGCAAGGCCTTGCATGCAGTCTTCTTTATTTATAGAAGCACATGGATACTGACTTCGTCTATGTCTCACTCTCAGATGTCATCCATGCCACCTTAAATAACCAACAATTCTAATCAAATATGTCTAACACCACACTCAAGGGTAGGAGAGAAGAGACCCCTTTCACAGACATCTGATTATGGGAAGGTACATAACAGCCACTTCAACAATTTTTCTTTACTCCATCCTTAATAGGCTTCTTTTCTCTCTCTTTTTATACTTGACCACTTGTAAACTGAAGACCTCTGATTCAATGCTTTCAGTAGCTGAAAGGATTTGAAGAATCTTCTCTTCGGATTCCCATTTTACATGTTAACTTCCCATAATCAATGCCTCTTTCTTTAGCTTGCTTTTAACTTTCAAAGGCTGCTCTGGCATGGAATAAACCCTTATGTTTTGCTATTTAATCCTACTGAATCTTTTCATGCTTCCCTGAATACTTTTTCATTTAGTGATATATCAGCTGGGTTGAATATAAACAGCCTCCATGCCAAGTGTAGGATTTTAGCTTTAAATGAGCTGGTTAGTTGGGTATAAAAGTAGGAACCTAAAAGAAAAACAAAACAAAAAACCCATAGATGCCTTTGCTCCTTAGTTTGTAAGAAGTCTTTATGCCCAAACTATAAGACAGGAGCACCTGACTACCACCCACATACATACACATGCAGAAAAGAGAAAGGAGAGGGAAAGTTCAGAGTAGAGATCACAGCTACCTTTCCTTTTGATTACTCAAATTTCACCATTACTACTCTTTACAAAAGGAACTACTTCCCTTATACTGGTCTCACACTCACTAGTTCCACGGAGAAGGCACTTTGTGTGAAAGAGGACGGAAAAAACCACCTACTGCACAAACAACTGATATATCAACATCAGTATGCACATACAAATAAGAAGTTTTAAAGTCCTATATTTATTTGACTTACACTAAAAGACCCCACTAGATCCACCCTCCCATTCTTCTGCTGACAGTTAACTCCTATTTATTTTATCATTTCCAACCTGTCCGCACCTATGTCCTTACTTAACACAAGAACCTCTTAAGGGAGACAACCCTTATAATAAAAGCCTAGTATTTTGGCCACTGTTATCAGAACGTTAATTACTTTTATAAATTACCATTATATAGCAAGAATCAACAAAACTGAGGTGCTAAACCACAACTTTTCTTGAATTTCACATCACACTGTAACACAGAATAAACACACTAGAGAGTAAAACTATTGAAAGCCTCTACTACTGTTACTATGAAAGCCATGATACTCCAAATTATTTCTTTGTATCTGCCTTTCTTGACAAGGCCTTCATATATGCTCAGAGAGTAATAAAATTAGAACACTCCACTGGAATTACTGCTCTCTGAGCAGAACAGAAATACTTCAGAAAGGGGGGTGGGAAGTTGAAATCTCTTCAACAGGACAAATGGCAGAATTGGATAAGTAAGTGTTCAAGAATAGTGTCACAGAAGGAACATCAGTTGAAAGACAGACCTCATAGGATGCACAGAAAGCTTCCACTGTTTTCATCAGTTCAGAGAAAAGCCAGACAAATTAGCTGAAAACCAGGCCTGCCTCAGCAGCAACCACACCAAAGGAAAGTCAGGTAAAGTAAAAAGGCTTCTAGCAAGAGAATTTATTTTCTAAACAACATTCAGATTACCTAGTGGAAGTGCCACCTAACCCACACCAATTCCCAGACCAAGTTTTGGACTTGTTTGGGATAACAAGCTGACACAAGCCAAAAACGGTTGCCAAGGATTTTGGTACAATAGTCATATATGAAACTGTTCCAGTGCTCATCAGTATTCCCAGACACTGTTTAACTTAAGCAAAGACTGCAACTATGATCCTGCTGATACCTGTTCCATACAAACAAAACACCCTCAAAAACTCCATACTTGTCATCAAAGTTCATACAATAGAATTAAGAAAGAAGATGCTGAAGGAGCAGCCCTGAGAGTGTAATGAGTTGCTACTAAGTGCGGAGACATGGACAACTGCTCCTCTCAGGAGGAGCTGGACAGAAGAGCTTACTTGCCAAAAGCATGCCTAGACACCAAAACGAGGTGCTCAGGTGCTGCTCAAGGCTCAAAGAACAGACAACATTCAGTAATTGGCTCAGATCACACAGGCTGGAAAGCAGGGGCAACTTGGAACGCTTTTGGCTCTTTTTCTTCCCACTGCAGGAGGAAATTAATGCAACATACCACCACAGGAAGATACAGTCATTTGGTTGCTGATGCTAGAACAGTGCTAAAATTTTCTTCTTTCTAGAATTCTGCCTTGTAGTTTGCTTAAAGAAATCATATGCACTTGTTTAAAGCATGCAATCTGTTGGTCTCCAAACAAATGTATGAGAATAGTTAAGAATACATATTTATAAAATACTGTGCTACCAAGAGAGACTCAACTATAAGCTCAAAAATTTTACTTACTGACAAAATTCAGTAAAAGAAAAAAAAAAAAGCAACTTGCAAAGCTTGCAAAAGGAGTAGCAGTGCCTGGCTTAGACAGGCCACAAAGGCTAGAAGAGGATGGAAGAACAGAAATGCTAACGAAGGCTGGACTTGGAGAACCTAGTAAACCTACATAAAATACATTTGCGTAGTGTGTTGTCCCACCAGAAACACTGCTTAAGAAGGAGAGCTGCAGTCTGTAACGGATCAATGGCCTTCAAAAATTGCTTCTATAAGGCACAAAAGTGATAGGAAAGAATTTTCTGCCTGGAAGGAAATAGCATGGTTTAGTGTGCTGCAGCAGTCATCAGAAATCAGTACCCCTTTCTGGAGATTAGCATAAATAACACCCTGATCTGCAGTCTTATCAGCTCTACAACTGTGGGAAAACAATGTTGAAATAACAGCTTTCATCTCTGACTTGCAAATGTTGTCAATGAAAGCGGAAGCGCTGTAAAGTGTTTTGAGGTCTTCCATGATGAAAGGTGCTACATAAATAATATATTTCCCCAGTATCTGAGAAAAAAAGGATAACAGAAATGTTTCTTCTTGCTCTTCGGTCTGTACAGCAGTTGCTTAAACGTGCGGGGTACAACTGAAAAGTATCTTCTTCTAGAGTGACAATTAGCTAATGCACCATACCATGCAAAATATCTTCGTGCAGTTCCTTCCTTATGTGCTAATGAAATCATTCCCCACTATTAGCTTTCTGTATATTAAAAGCCTATTGTTACATGAACATATAATGAATACTAAAGGATCAGTGAGGAAGTGATGTTACATGCTTAGATTTCTTATACAGTATCTGTATTCCTCCGGGTGCATAGCTATCATGTTCATCTTCTATAAATACCCATTCAAACTTCATTTGCTCTGGAGATGCTCTGTGCGTGTGTTGGGGATGGGTGAAGGCTGTGCACCTGTTTTTCTCCATTTATCGGTGGGTTTGCTTTTGTAAAATTCAATATGATATTGCCATTGCCCCAGTCAGGTCCGAGTAGTACCACATTAGGTATCGATACAACGATCACACTCTATAAGGACACTGTAGCAGTGGTGGCATTATTTTTGCACATTGTCACTCAGAGTGAATGACACTGGCATTAAACAATTCTTTACTACCTTAGAATATTGTAGCTGCCATTCAGAAGATCAACACCTGAACTCCCTGCAGGCAAATAAACACATCAAAGCAATGTTCAACAAGGCCTCTAGCTATCCAGAATAATTTAGAGCGCTCCCTATTCAGGGTAAATATTCTGCTTGGAAAAGGTTTTGGTGTTTGTCTAAGAACTGAACGTAAACTTTAGTAGCCTGTGTATGAACAAATATATGATAAAATAGACTTACTTCATTGACAAAAAGCTGCAGTGTCCTTCAGCTTTTAAGGCATGCTGTAATCACTTTTGATAAGCTCTGTCTTTCTCAAGTCATACAGCTTCTACATTCATGCATACTCCATTCACATCTGCTATCACGCTTTAACTCCATGAGACCTTACAAATAACAGTTACTTAAAATGCAGCAGTCTATTTTTAGGCTTCTATTAAAAAAAAAAAAAAGTGCTTCACGTTGTGCCTGCCTTTTAGTCTGAAATTTTTTCATATGCTCCAATTCTTATATGCATTAACAAATCCTATTCTCTTTTATTTTCTGCTTGCCATGTCTGAGCTCACAAACATTAGCCCAGATCAGTAAAGCTGCCATCATCCCACTATTTTAAAAACAAGAATAACACAAAACAAAGGAAGGGTTTATGACTGAAGCTCTCTTGGTCTATAAGGCTACACACTACAGTTTGTCCTTTCTTACATTTAAAATGCACATTTTTGATATCCAGCTATCAACTTTTACGTCTCCTGCTAATGGCACCAATTCTTTCCAGTCTCACTGCAAGCACATTATTGTACTGATCCTACAGTGAAAATGAACCTAACAGGAACACAAGAGATCAGCCCAAATGAAACATGTAATTAATAACTGGGAAAAATATGCACAGTAAAAAAACTAGGAAAGGAATGGAACAGAAACAGAAGTTATCATGCCACTAAGCAGAGTTCCTAAGTTCTGACCATTGCACATGAGAAATAAATTTGCAGAAGTATATAAAAAAGAGAAGGAATCAATCAGATATAGAAGAGTCTACATATGGAGAAAGAGTAAATAGACTAAGACTCTGTTCTTGAGGGAAAAGAAAACATGATATGTGAAATCATGACTAGTGAGAAACTGAAAAGGAAACAGTTGTTTAACATTTCTCACATCATGACAATTAAAAGGGTCCCCAATTAAATCATTAGGCAACAAATTTTAAGGCAAAACAAAGAGACTTCCTTACACTCCACATGCACTGAATCATATAACTGCTAAAGGATACTGTGGAGGCTGAGAATATAAATCAGATCAACCGAACACATTCAGCGAGAACACGATACCCCCTGTGATTACACGTAATAGTGCAAGCGTTTCTTTGAGCTCACAGAACTCGTAATCAATGATGAGCACTGAACTCTGGGAGACTATCCAAAGATCATTACCCCATTTAATTTATGCATTTCTTCTCTAAACATCCTTTACTGAAATTTTGCCCGTGGTCTTATTTCAATAGCGGATTTATATTCTTACAGGCTAGATCTATAAAAGATATGCCACACAGCTTTTCTGAATAAGAGGTTTTTGTCCATCTATATAGTTTGAACAAGCATCTGACACTCACCATTCTAGTGTGAACAACTATTTAATTTACTAGCTACACAAAACTCAATCTATTATTGCCAAATGTCATGCATCACATGAAAACAAAAATGTCTCCATATGTATCTCATTTTAAAAAGTCACTTAAAAAAAGACACTTATCCTAATAGTTCCTAAGACCTTTTGCTAAACTTAAATAAGATACAATATTAATTATTTTTTTAAAAAAAATATATATTCTTTGCAGTGTATAATACTGTCTTCTTGGAATTCACTAACAACATGCAGATATCAAGAACTTTTTGTGCCTCAAAGCGAGCACCTTGGGAAGTTTGAAAGTAGCAGAGTCTGATTATCCAGACCATCCTTTTAAATTTACACCTCAGTGAAGTGAGAATGATAGTGAACTGCTACTTAAGCACAAGATTTTTTCTTGGTCCACTTGTGGATATGATTTCAAGGTAGAAATGGATTTTTCATTTCTACTGTGACTCGGTTAGACAAAAAAAAAAAAAAAATCAAAGACAAATCTAGACACTTATCTCTTCTAATCTCTGGTAAAGACCAGAAATCTTAGGTGGAACTCTAGAAATTCTTCTAAAAGCAAAGTTCAGAATCCAAATCACTCATTAGATTGGACAAAGAAAACAGGGAACAAATAAAATATTTGTTTACATAAATTTAGTTTAGAACAGACTTTTCCATGAAAAAAAAAATATTAGGAGACACTTTTGATCAAGGCTCAAGTTCTACTATTATTTGCTTGTCCTACTCTGCTTTGGAGCGCTGGCCTGAAGGAGTTCACATCAGCTGAGCTCAAGACTGAGTGTAGAGAATCAGTGCATTCGTACTTTTTGCAGTTCTTTGGGTTGATCAGCTATCCAAATAGCAGCACTCATCTTCACAGAACACCTTGTACAGGACTCACTGACAGGTTTCTCATTAAGCATCCTAGCTTTGACTCTTCTGTGACGTTTGCCTCTGTCCTACCTATGAACAATCAACAAGTAGAGATGCTGAAGAGGAACCCATTTAAGACTGCTGCTGAAGTAATAATATCCTTTACCAATATGATCCACAGTATTTTAAGTGAGGTTTAACATGTACTATAAATAGTGTCATGGAAGGACCATTAATAAGCATCTGTGCTATTTTAAAACAACAGGTGGTGAGATCGTTTCACCACAGTTATGTGCTCACCATATGTGTAAGTAGAAATTCTGTAGGAGGTAGAAGGCAAATGAGTGAATAGTTAGCAAATATATATATATTATATAATATACATAATTATATAGATATATTAAGATGTATATGATCTCATTAAAGTTGCAGCACATTTAACAGGCTAGCTAACAGCTGCCAAGATAACTTTGATGTACTTTTGTGTCTTTTGGAAAAGTTGCTAGAACAAAGATACGATGGAAAAAAAAGTCACAGAAACAAACTGTACGTTGGAGTTAGAACCATTTGCCTATCACGTCTGATGAATCACTGGGACACTGTGCAGAAAGGGATGCATAACTGTGCAGAGACCAGCCAGTTGCTGTAAAGTACTTCTGAACACAGGGCAGGTTAAATTGCCCGTAAATCCTGTAAAGCCAAAGAACAGCAATGTAGCCAATTTTAAAATTCACTTTAATAAAATTTAGAGTGTAAAACAAATTCTACTAGAAGAACTACACCCTGGCTGACATGGAAATTCTTCTACTGCAGCTCTTCTGCAGAGTTCCTGTTTTATACATGGTTTACTCAGGAAGAAGGGCACAGATACCCTGGAATCATTTTACCACCACAGAAATTCAACCAGCTCAGAAATGCAGCGTATCTTCAGTATGTTAGGGAGGACAAAGGACACTCTCATATCTTATTGGTTCTATGGTATGAATTAGAGGAAGAAAAATGAAATTATTTGATCTGGCATTTGGCCAGGACATTTGCACCAACTTTCCTACAAAAGAGTCCACTTTGTGTTACTTTCTCCTCCAACATGTTTAAATTTAAAGACAGGGATATATGCCACAAGCATAGAGTTCTTGTACAATGAGATCCTTTCTTTTATCATGTTGTTTTAATAGAGTCAGTTTGTAAGAATATACAACATGAAGACTTTCTTGAAACTAGTCTCTCAATGCATCATGAAATTAATACATATAAACGGATTCATGTTTGTGTTGCCATCACATGCAGTCCTCATCAGAAGAAAGGCTTGAATCAGCTTGTTTGTGCAAGAAGCATACATGAAGCCTGCAATTCTACCTCCTTACTTCAGATAATAAACTTAGGGGCCCACTACCTGAGTTGTGAAGTGCTGACTTACCTTCATATCTGGTATTCAAGACTTACTAATCAAGTATCTGTCTTGTTCCCACCACTATTAAATTGTAATTAGATAAAACTCTTAGTTCTCCTTAACAGTTGCTACCTTTGCAATTACTGACCACTCACGTAAAGACCTTCTATTGGTAATAATTAAAGAGTCCAACATGAAATCCATCTGCATAGTAGGAGGCAAAGTTTAAGTTTATGCCTGGCATTTGTTTCTCAGATGGATATTTTCTCTCACCTAGAAATGTTAGCTACTGCACATCAAGGGCATGCATTTGGAAAGTGTCAATACTTTTGTTCTTCCAAAGAAAAGATGGTATTACTTGTAGAATACTTTTGACTATTTGCACACGCTACAGTACATGGTCTTAAGTTCACTGTATAATATCTGTCCACTCACACCCTGCTTGAGATTTCCTTTAAGGAATTCTTAATTTGGGGAAGATAAACCAACTCAAAGCCTAGCAACAACATAACCGGAAAATTACATGCTTGCTCTGGAATGTGGTTATTTCAGTTAGTTCAAACAGCACTTAGAAACATCAGCTTTAACATAACTTTCTCTTATTATGAGAATGTTTAAATGAACTGTTTCATTTCAGCCCTTGGAAAGGGCCACAAGTAAAATCAAACCTCTGCAACTTCAAGTGCATTCAAGGTCACCGGCTTTTCCAGTTTATTCTCCCAAGGAAATAAGCCTTATGCAAACACACCCATCTGGCCCCTACTCATAAATTTGGTCAAACAAACCTGCTGGTTCAAAGGCTGACTGTGGCCTAGAAATCTCAAAGATAATTAAGCTATTACAAATTTGAAGAACTAACCCAGATGAAGAGTTCCAAAATAGCAGACTCTCTGAGGAAAAGGCAGCTAACTCTCAGCTGCTACCCAGTCTGCCTGGCACCAACCAGCTGGCCAACTACACTGTTCTTCCAGTCAGAGGAGCTATTGCCCCAGATCAGCCACAAGAAAGATACTTTCCTTTGCTTGGCAGAGGTATGGAAGCTACTGTAAGGGGAACGAGGAAAAGGAGTTCTGGAACTAAAATTCACTGAACTAAATTCACACTGATATATACACATTTTTTCTATGGACACATGTACACTTGCATTTTACATGATTACACCACCTGTCTTTGGAGTACATGCAAGATAAAGCCAAAAGCAATTCAAGTTTTCAGTGTCAAACCCATCAGACGTACATTCATGTCTATGATAACGTACGGCTCTTGGTCAACTACTCTTCATCCCCACCACCACATAGCTTTAAGAAGTGTTAACTAACAGCCTTTTGAAACATTTAGGTTTGCCAGGAAGCACAAGCAGCTAAATTTACAGTGATAATGTTGTGCCGGCATTAGCGAGTACTCACACTACCCTGTATTTACAACACCACAATGGGGAACCATTACTTGCTGCGCTCTTCAGTGAGGAGGTTGACTTTATATAGAATGGGTGGACTAACACCAGAAGTATCTGAATTCAGCTACATGGTTCTTTTTCCAGCCAAAGGTAATTAGAAGAGAAATCAGCAAATAACTACAACATTGCAGCCTCTAACACAGCCAGCCATGCTCTTTTCTAGGAAAGGAAAGACAGTAGAGATGTCCTAACTCAAGAGTCCCAAGTGTTTTACAGGAACAAACTAAATGTTTGGTAGATGAAAGATACAGGTTTGATGGCATAAGAATTTTTTTCTAGCTTGAAATGCATACATTGAATGTGTCACGAAATGCTTAAAAGGAACAAGTTTATACGGGGCCACAGTTAATGACTGTTTTCCAGAGCAAAAATTTAGCTGTTGAACCAATTTCTGACATTGCAATTCACCCATCGCTCTCTGTTTCAACCTTGTGATGCCTCAGTTGTCTTTTATAACCATTTCTTGTCTCTGTAGCCATCACTTGCCTTCTCTGTATCCAGCAACAGTACTGAGGCAGATACACATATTTAAACACCTTCCCAGAAATAATGACAATAGACCAAGCAACTACCTGTTACCTCCCTAAGTAGTACTTTTATCACTCTAGCACCATGACCAGAGGCTTCAACCACAACTGGAGATCCCACAACCGCATGAGCTGCTCTGCAAACGCATAGGATAACAGGATCCTTTAAGATAAGCATACAAGTAAATAGACATTGAATAAAATAACCTTCAGCTTCCAATAACCTGCTTCCTTTTTTCATTAAGGACAATTAATACCCTCTCCTTTCCTTCCCAGAGGCATAATCATTGTTTTCGCTTCCAAACCAAACCACATAGAGCCATTAACCGTTACTACACACAGATAGTGCTATTTTAATGATCTGCCTCTGCACGCCAACCCTAGCCTCCTGTATTGATATGCCTGCTTTAGAGCAACCTTTTTTAGAGCAGAACGAAGAAAAACAAAAATCACCAATGTATCAGACAGAGACATAGGCTGGGTAGATTTCCCCTTCCTACTCAATTCCAAAAAGCCACATATATATAATGTGAAGACCTGTGCACGTACCAAAAGCAACGTGCAGTGTCAATGGCCAAGCTACAGTGCTACACGTACTCTTGTTCTCCCACTTCTGAAAGTGATGTGGTGGAAGAGCAACTCACTAATTCTTCCATTTAGCATACAAAGGCATTTGAATTTTGCTGCTATTTTGTTTGTCCCAAACCTTGTGCTAAATGATAAAAAATGGAAAAGGGGAAAAAAAAAAACAAACCCTCGACAAACAGAAATCCCCGAAAAAGTCAAGAGAATCCATTTTGGTACAAGGGCTAGTACTCCCAACTTCTACACTCCCTTTAGTTTCCTGTGAGGCGACTTCCAAATCCAGGCATGTAAACGAGATTACATCCTCTTTTGCTTCTGTTCCCCTGAAGCCCTTCTGCCCTAAGATGTCTTCCCCGGCACCCGAGGAGCGCCCGCCGGGCTGGGGACCGCGGCGCTGCACCTGTCGCAGCGCCCCACGGCCCTTCCCGCTTCCGCGCCCGCCCCGCGCCGCCGCCGGCATGCCCCCTCCACGCCAGCGGATCTCTTCCGACGAGGGGAAAGCAAGCAGCCCGGGCGGCTCAGCAGAGCGCGGAGCCGCCGCACATCCCGGCAGCAACAGCTAAAATGCAACCCTGTGGCACTTCGGAGGGGGACGCCTTGCTGCTTTTGGAGGGAACCGCGGGAGGAAAAGCAAGCTACGCGCCTGAGCGCCCCTCCAGACCGTGCCTGCGCGCAGGCGGCACGGCGGCTGTTTCCCGGGACGCCGGCCCGGCCTTTCCCGCGCTCCCCGGGCGGGCGGGCGGGCGGGCGGGCAACGCCGCAGAACCCGCCGCCCGCCCCCGCTCACCTTTCCAGCGACCGGCTCAGCGCATCTTCCTTCCTCCCTCCCTCCTTCCTTCTGTTCCTCCCGCAGCGTTGGCCCGGAGCCGCTGGGCTCGGCGGACGGGGTGCTCGGCGCTGCCCCTCCCTCAGCCGGCGGCAGCTCCCGCTGCGGCTTCACCCCCACATCCCGCCGCCGCTGCCGGCGGCAGCTGCTGCTCCTAAATTCACGGCGCTCCGGCGGCATGAAGTCATCCTCCCCGCCCCCTCCCCGGGCCACCGCACTCCGCTCCCGCCGCGGAGGGGGAGACGGCCCCTCCGCCCGGTCCCTGCGGGGCCCTGGCGCTCCGCCTCCACCCGGGGGCCGGCGCTCCCGCCGTCCTACACCCACCCTGGCTGCCCGGGAAGCTGCGAGGGTGGTCGCCGTCCGCCGGCGGCGCGGCTGCGGGCCGGGGGTCCCTCCCCGGGCTCGGCGGCAGGATGGGCCGCTCCGCCCCCCGCCGCGCCGGCCTTCCCGTCCCGAGAGTCCCCTCCGCGGGCCGCGGGGAGCGCGGCGCTCCCGCCCGCCCGCCGGCCCAGCCCCGGCGCTGAGGCCTCGCCGCCCTGCCCAACCGGCCGTACCGGGCCACGCCTTGAGGAGCGGGGGACGGCAGGCTCCCGCAGCGCTGCAAGGCCGGAGCCGAGGGACAGCCTCCCCCCGGGAGAGCGTTGTGCGTGCCTCTGTTTTGAAGGAAGATCCGCTGTAATCCCTCGTGCTCGTGTGTGGGCGCCCAGCTCTCCCCCTCCCCGCCCGGCCTGAGGGCGCGCAAGCGCTCCGCAGCCTGTGCCCCTAAAAATGCAGCTGTTTCTGGGGTGGAGGGGAGTTTCTTTGCCGGTGGCTGTTGGTCCGTGCCTGGGAGGGGAGAGCACTGCGTTCAAGGTCATCAGGACACACTTCTCCCTCGCCAAGGGTGTCCTGATATTTTTAAGATCCACCAGTAGGCAGCATGTCTATTTTTGTTACAGAGCGCTGTGCATGTACTGAGTAACCGGCAGGCTCATAAAGAAGGCTGGATTCCTGTCACAGGTTACAATCTCGCATACCCGTCCCATGCGCAGGACGAGCACGGCTGTGTTGCCGCATAAATAACAGCGGTTCAGGTGGATACGCCTGGTGCCAAATCATAGTCTGAGAGCTCTCTGTATTTCACGAGCAAGGCAGGGTTGTGTCTGGTCAGGAAAAGTCCCGCTGGACGAGCTCCCAGGCAAACAGCAATGTTGTGAGCACGGGTGTTTCCATGGCACTGTGCCTGCTCTGTTGACCTGGTAGCCAAGCGGTGCCTCAGCAAGGTTTTGGAGTAGACCTGAGTTGGAAACATCGATGTTTTCCATGGTGGCGAGGTCTGAAATGGGAGAAGGGCTGCTTCAGCGGCCTGGGAAGGCTGGCTGTAGTGGTAGAGGAAAGCAGAAAAGGGGAGATTAATCTCAATAAGGTAAGGATCTGGATCTCTGCCTTTCAGATGACATACAAAAACTTTGAGCCGAAGTTCCCGTTTGGAAATTCATCGTGCTTATTTTTATAGTGGTTATGGTAAGGCTTTTAACGGTGTCCATGTCTTTGGTTTGATTTCCCGTGCCTGTGCAGTTCTGCAGTTGCCCTAACTGGGCTGCTCCTGTTTGCTCCCCTCCTTGAACCTCTTCTATGGATTGGCGTTGGCACTGCAGGCCTGAATGTGCAGCACTGGCACCCTTTCAGCAGTGATATTTAATCTCTGTTTACAGTGTGTTAGGTTAGGTGGCTCACCTCCACGTGCACAGAGGAACTCAGGGGTGCGTGGGCAGGTGGGGGAGCCCCAAAAACCGTCCCAGGAGAGCCTCAGCCCCACGGGGCTGACAGGGGCACCCCAGAGTCAACCAAAAAGCTAAGTGTGTCACCTCATGAATTGAGGGAGTTACTGCCTGGGGGTACAGGACACATTATGGGACGCATAATAGGAAGAGCATTTTGGGATTGTACAAAGCTTATTATGGGACATTTAGGGGAAAGGAAGGGATTAAGGTGGTATGGGAATGGGCAAGTGTGGGAAAATAGTGGGATGAGGAGGTAAATAGGTCAAGCCCTGTGTTTAGGCTGCTGGTCAGTACGCTTGTCTGGCTGTGCCCTGCGCCTGATCAGCACAGTCTCTGCTATCTTCCCATTAAACTCTATTTCTAACTTTTACTGAGTGAGAGGACTCCCTGGTCTATGTGCATGCGTGTGGGGTGTAAGTGCCAGCAGCAAGAGCCACACCTCAGGTCACAGGGACCATTGCCAGAGAGGAGGACAGGATTACACCATTTATGCCCTCTGGTTGCTTGAGTGTTTGTGTCTATGTTGATCTGTGTGGCTGGCCATCTGCATATTTATGTATATATTTGTGTATAGGTACATTGTGTGTGTGCCTATTGGGAATATGTGCTTAGACTGGCTACTGACTAGACCTAGGAAAATGGAGACATGGCAGCCTGACTTCTTTTGGGCTACATAGCTTAGCAACTCCTAACACAATCCACTAAATGATTAGTGTAATAGAAAATCCTTGATCTGTACGAAACTAAGAATTATTATTATTAAATAATAATTATTATTTCTTTGGTAGCAGTAAATTCCAGAGTCAGGAGAAGTAAATGCTCCTTACCCAAGAGTATTAATTTGTACTATTCAATATACATAATTATGGAAAAAAAAAAAAAGGAAGGACACATGGGTGAGACACCTATAGAATTTGATTTTGGTAGAAAAACAAAAACATATAGGTGTGCATCATTTAGCAACATTCAGAAAGCCTGTTCTACTTGGAGAATATAATCTTCGATTTAGTAATCATGGATTCAATCAGTTTAAAATAAATGCGAATGTAAATACAAATTGATTGAAATCCAAGCATTTCAGCTTTAAAAGGGTACACTGTAGGGAAAATAGAAGGAACTAGTTGCTGAAATCAGTTGAACACATGAATATGGGGAAAGCTTGGAAATTTCCTTAATAAGTGAGAATAACAATGTATAAGGAAGAACTCCAGACTTAACTGCAAAGGGGGTGACGGGGTGACTTCAAACAGGATATTAGAAGTAGGCTGTCAACCAACAAATGAAGAGAAAGTTGTGGCTTAGAGGCTAGAAATAGCAAGGGTGAGGTGAGATTTGCCAACATTCAAATTAAATTAGATTGTGAAAATAAATAATAAATAGTAAAAGGTGTATCACTTGTAAAAATGTAAAGAAATCCTGAAATGAAGAAGGTGAGCTCTTTTTTAGTGAGGATGGAGTGAAAAATCTAGGCGCTTTCCTTCAAACTGAGTGCTTTCCTGTTGCTGTCTGGAGTAAAGTGGGGAGCAAAGGAAAAACAATGAAGGGGAATGAATGTGTACAAATGGATGTTACTGTTTTCACAGTGAAATTAAGATCAGAAGAGTGTGTTCAAGTCAGAGGAGTGAATGTCCATCTAACTGTAATGGAGAAAATATCATATAGAATCTCAGGAGATTTTTGGAAGTCAAAGGTGGTAGCCCATTCCTGGGCCTCTCAGACAGTTCCAGTATTTAAGAAATGGGAAGAGACCCAGGAAATTTCAGTTACATGAGCTAGTTGGTGGTAGCATGCAACACTGAAATTCAGGGATGTTTTTACTATGGAAGCCATTTGATAAACTGCAGAATATAGGGGTAGGTGTAAGGTGGATAGAGGGTATGTGTAAGAGACTAGGAATATGAAGGAGGGCAAAAAGTTGTCCTGTTATGGCAAGACATCATTCTGGAGAAGAGTTAGGGGTAGCATTTCAAAAAGAGGAATCTTGGATTTGATTTTATTTTTCATTTTCAGTAGTGGTCTTGGCAAATAACTACAAATTAATTAAATTTGGAAAAGAAACGCTATCAATATATGGGGTGTTTGGAATAACATACGAACTGGATGAGGAGTAAAATTGCAGAACTGGGATGAGGTTTTAATGGAAAAAAAAAGCCAAAAATTGTAACTATACACTAGAGACTCATCAGCTGGAAATCAGAAAGGAAAAGAAAGAAAAATTCAGAGCTATTAAATGATCATAGAATGACTCTGAGCTCGTGGTGTCATAAGTTTTGAGAAAGGAAAATGTATTCTTATCACATCTCAACTGAGGCTAGTATAGATATGGAGTTTTGTTGACCTGGCTGTATCTCTGCTTACCTGTTTGACTTTGCTGCGGCGACACTTCTCAGTAGAAAGTGTGTTACAATTAACAAATAGCTGTACAGAAAGCTGTTTCTTCTTTGTGATTAACCAGTGGCTTGCAAAGACTTAGATCAAGTGGCCAGATAGTAAGTATGTGGCCAACCATATGCTGATTTGAAAAATAAGAACAAATGGCAAGAATGAAGTCCATCCACAGAATAATTTGTAGAAAGTGTGTAAACAGGACAAGTATGCCTGTATACATGAGGTGTGAATTTTAACAGTAAAGTGGAGAAGATCACTTCATATGTTGCCTCTGGGTTTGACTTCAGTGTCTCTGTAACTTAGGGAATGTGTGTCCCTACACACATTGGTGTCCCTACCAAGAGGTCTATGTTCAGAGACAGGGTAAGGTAAACTCCCATGGGCCTACTTTTCATTTTAATTTTACCTAGACACATAATTCATCAAAAATCTACACCAAATATTGTATAGCAGTATTTAATAGCTTATGGGAGCTTTCTGAAGCTCTCCTTTTAGGAAATACTTCATCACACTCTTGCTCACGTATACATGTGTGAGCATGTACTTATGTAGAAAGCATATAAGATATTTCATGAGCATTAGGACCTTCAGGAAGTTCCTAATAAAAAGAAGTCTCCTGGAACTGATTTAGCTTTTTTACCACTTTCCTTGGTACCAGTGGTAAAAATGGCATAGACCATGAGGGTTGGTAAATGTGGATCTGATTAACAAGATGTCTTACTAATAAGGGCATATATTATGTGGAGAACTATTGTGGTTTGGCCCAGGTAGGCAGCTTAGACGCCAGACAGCTGCTCACTCATGACTCTCTGCAATGGGATGGGGAGGAGAACTGGAAGGGTAAAAGTGAGGCAACTTGAGAGTTGAGATAAAGACAGTTTACCAGGTAAAGGAAAAGCTGCACATGCAGGCAGAGCAAAATAAGGAATTTGTTCACTACTTTCCATCAGCAGGCAGGTGTTCAGCCATCTCCAGGAAAGCAGGGCTCTAGCACATATAACAGTTACTTGGGAAGACAAAACACCATAAGTCTGAGCGTTCCCTCCTTCCTTCTTCTTCCCCCAGCTTTATATGCTGAGCATGCCATCATATGGTGTGGAATATTCCTTTGGTCAGTTGGGGTCAGCTGTCCCAGGTGTGTCCCCTCCCAACTCCTTGTGCACCCCCAGCCCACTCGCTGTTAGGGGGTGTGAGAAGCAGGAAAGGCCTTGATGCTGTGTAAACACTGCTCAGCAGTAACTACAACATCTGTGTGTTATCAGCACTGTTTTGATCACAAATCCAAACCATAGCATGATACAAGCCACTATGAAGAAAATTAACTCTACTCCAGCCAGAAGCAGTACAAGAACATAAGATATAAGGTCCACTGCTCATAGGCTTCTTTAAAGTTTATATTCCTGAAACTAGGAAAATTGATTGTACTGAGTATAAAAAAGAACTCTGATCTCCCATCCACTTTTTTCTGCCTAAATAGCATACCTCCTATAGACCCGCTTATGTGGCAGTTACCTACATTAGGTCCTTTTCATATGTTCCAAAATTCTAATGCTTTATGAGTCTCTGTAGTACAAACCAATGTGCTAATTCCTGGAGAATGATGGATAGTTCTGTAATAATGAGTTTATTTATCATAATTTGCCATAAGCTTTTTTTCTTTTAATATTAAGTACTAATGTATACTTAAATAACTGGTGTTTTTATGGATTTCTTCAGACTGCATTTACATGAAAGCAAAGCAATGAATAAACAGTTTTTATGGAATTTTACCAGTTTTTATAACAGATCTGGGCAAAAAAATTTACATAAGCTTTCAAAACATGAGAGAAAAAACAATTGCAATGTGTCACCAACAGTGCAGTATAAGATATCGAATATTATTTTACAATTCAGATGGAGAATATAGTAAGTGCAGTCCCTACTGGATACCAAAACAGTCTCACTGATGTTGAAATGCAATGTGAGAATGCATCATAAGAATCCTTAGTTATCCCTTTTAATAAGTTAATGCCTATCTGATCCCTCTGACACCATTTCAATGAAATAATTTTAGGTGCCACAAATAAAATTACACACAAAATAAAAATTGCTATAGTCTTTCTACTGAGAAGAAACAGTACTCAAAAATGTTGATGTTGGAAGTATTGTTTCAGCAAATATTTTTTAAAAAGAAATAGACTAAGCTATCTCTCCATGACCACTGTTTCAATTCCTTACTCTTTCTTTCTGTATTCTTCCATTATAGCTTGTTAGGTATAGATATGCCTTTAAGTAAATTAAGTAAATGAACACATTTTGTTCAACTGGTTGTATTTATGAGGTGTAATGTGTACAGCAGAAATAGCATCCCAAAAGTGGTATGATGATGATGAAGAACATTGCAAGAGGAACTGCAGTGTCAACAATACCCGAATAGACTTTCTTATAACTAAAACCATCATCAAGAAAATGATATATTTATCTGCAATCATTTCCAAACCATTTGAGAGGGAATAATTATTTAAGTAAATCCTGATTGATTACTTGATAAATATCGAAATAATATTAATTAAAAAGCAAAAAGGTTATGCTGCATTCAGTAAATGCATTCAGAAAATTATGCTGCATTCAGCAATTTTCAAGTAATATGATCTGGTTGTAAACAGTTTAGAATAACCAAACACTGATGCAGACAGCCTCTGCCAGTGTTTCTCAGTATCCTGATCTTAATGCTGGTTGCATATTTTCTTAGGCTAGGACAGCCACGTTTTCAATGCAGGGACTGTCAATGTTTTAGTTTGTACATCATTTTTAGGCACTTGCAAAATGCACTGATGATAATTTACGACCCTAGTGTCTCTACTACAATGTTTTGACTTTTATGCACAAGACCCAGTTCTACCCTATGTTACAAGTTGTTTCAGCTGAAGGTAATGGAAGTTGTGCATGTACAGGGTTAGAGCCTGGCCCTTAGCCTCCTGACATCAGTAGGAACAGATGTGTTCTCCTTTTTTTTCCTTAGGACTTCCAGCATTGTCTTAGTACAAAAGAGTCTGATTTTCTTAACGCTTTAGTAGCAACCTGCTTGGGTTTTCTCACTTTCCACTGTCGGCTTCATTGCTTGCTTATACATTTTTCTAAACTTTGTAGGAATAATAGTCCCATAGTAGCATTTTCTATTCTTAAAAATACATTACTAACATTGTAATATAAAGCATTCTTCCAACTGGGAAAAATAGCTGATAATAATATAATGCTGTTATAATGCATGTGCTATAAGGGGAGAAATTAAGATTGTACTAGCATTCTCAATTCTGACATTAGCCATAATGTTCTCTGAGTGCTTGACTTGTCAACCATAGGTTTTTCACTTTTTTAGATGTAGTATGTGGAATCTGTTCTTTTTAAAGAAAAAAAAAATACCGTAACGTGACAATTCTGATACCTGCGTGGGTCTTCAGTATGTTTACTGACGTGAATGGATAGCTAGTGATCTAGTGAAAGTTGTCCCTGCCCATGGCAGGTGGGTTTGGACTAGATGATCTATAAAGGTCAATTCTAACCCAAACTATTACAGAATCACAGAATGGTGGGGGTTGGAAGGGACCTCTGGAGATCATCTTGTCCAATCCCCCTGCTTCAACAGGTACACCTAGAACAGGGGGCACAGGAACACATCCAGGCAGGTTTTGAATGTCTCCAGGGAAGGAGACTCCACAACCTCCCTGGGCTGCCGCTTCCACTGCTCTGTCACCCTCACAGGAAAGAATTCTTTTCCTCATATTGAGGTGGAAGTTCCTGTGTTCCAACTTGTGCCCATTGCCCCCTGTCCTGTCACTGGGCACCACTGAAATGAGTCTGGCCTCATCCTCTTGACACCCACTCGTCAGATATATATAAGCATTGATAAGATCCCCCCTCAGTCTTCTCTTCTCCAGGCTAAACAAACCCAAGCCTCTCAGCCTTTCCTCATCAGGGAGATGCTCCAGTCCCCTGATCATCTTGGTAACTCTCTGCTGGACTTGCTCAAGCAGTTCCACATCCTTCTTAAACTGGGGAGTTCAAAACTGGATTCAGTACTCCAGTTGTGGCCTCACTAGGGCAGAGTAGAGTGGGAGGATAACCTCCCTCAACCTGCTGCCCATACTCCTTTTAATGCAGCCCAGGATACCATTGACCGCCTTGGCCACAAGGGCACGTTGCTGGCTCATGGTCAGCTTGCTGTCCACCAGTACTCCCAGGTCCTTCTCAACAGAGCTGCTTTCCAGTAGTTCAGCCCCCAGCCTGTGCTGGTGCATGGGGTTGTTCCTCCCAAGGTGCAGGTATTCTATGATTCTATGATATTAAAGTGAGATACAGTACTTTACCTCTTGATTCCACAACTATTTGTCTACAGTGGAAAATCAGAAGTTGGAGAATCTTCATATATGTTGTTCGTGCCCTCTTCTAACTCCATTTTTTCATCCTCTTGGATTGGATTTTCAACCGAATTCCCATCTTCAGGTTTCTTATGCCAGTCCCCACAGATGTTAGTTGTTCTTCATTCTTTCTGCTAGTATTCACCGTAGCTGCTCTCTAGATCGTGGGATTTTCCACTTCCTAATAATGTGTGGTGGAACAAAGAAATTGGAGGTTCCGTAGTTCAGTCTCACTTCCTCTTCATCTCTTCACAACTGCCAAGTGTCATTTTGGCTTGTCACCATATCCCTTCATCTCCTTCTGAAAAACCTCAGCCAATGTTCTCTCTTAGCAAAACCGTTTTGTTACTCATGTCTCCTTTGCTTTTGATCTTGCATCTTCCTCTTCTATGCAATCTGGTGCCAGATAGATAGAGTTGGCTGTTACGGAACAAAAGATTTGAAAACTTCAGATTTCCAGAGCTGGTACCAGGTAAGTAGTTAATGAAAAGTCTTGACTCTGCTCTGGAGTGTGCTTTGTGAGAGTGGGACCTTTGAAGTGGTTATTGCTAAACTCCCCAGTTCTCTTGAGCATGTGTAGTTTTCAGACTTCTAAGGATTTGGATATGTTTGAATCTGAGTGGTTAGGTCAGTTCCTCATCCAGAGCATGTGAACTAAAGAGAGCTCATCAGATTTATTTTTATTCTGGTTGGAGTTACGTGACAATTTTTGGAGAAAAGAATTTTCTTATGACATTAAAGTACACTTTGAATCTCGCACAATTCTGAAATTTATAGGTCAAATGCTTAAAATTGGTAAAGTTATAATCAAGAGTAAAAGAGTCCAATCCAGAGTGGTAACTCCTATAGTAGATAGGCTATTCATAGTACATATCTGTGTGCAGTGTCCGCATTTCATTTTTAGTTTGATGCCTTTCTGTTTTACTAACACTCCCAAGAGTTCAGCCTGCTGTCGCATTTAGCGTTTCATGTACAGCTTGTATTTCCTTGAGTGCCATTGATACAGATTTAAAATTTTGTTAAGTTTTAATCCTGATTTTCTTTCAGATTTCTTCCCTTACACCTGCTTGTTTTAGTGGAGGAACCTATTTAAGACTGGAGTCAGTGAGTTCAGGTGTTTATTGCTATGTACAAGCCTTTAAAAAGAGATTTGTCAAAAAGATTGTCGTCTCTACTCTCAATTTTGCAATGCATCTTGCAACACTGATAAGATCTTTAATTAAAAAAAAATTTAAAAAATTACTACCAAAAGTTGCAATGTATAACAGGGAAGAGAGAAGCAAAGACTGTGAGAGCTGCCAAAACCTCATGCGTTTATAGATGCAAAGAATTTGACAGCAAAAATGTGCCACAGTGATCTCCTGTATACTTTAGGTTATCATTCATTGCCAAAATAGTTAAAACCAGCCAAGAAACATTAGACCTCTGTCTGTCTGACCAGAGAAAATACATCTTTTCATAATCCCAAATCTAGCATAACCCATGAGTCGGGTTTTAGGCAGATTTCTCCGTAACGTGCCAACACCTCTAAAACTTTGTCTAAAGCAGTTTCTAAAACTGAGGAATGCCTGTTTTGATTCTGTATATCAGCTTTGCTTCCTATATCCCTTTCTGTATCCCTTTCTGTTCAGTATTCTTGGGCAAAAATTTTCAGTTCAGAATTTAAAAAAGTTCAATTTTGGATGGTGGCTAATCTTAGTTTTCTAAATAACAGAAGCTTGTGGGTTGCTTGTAGTTTTTAAAATGTTGGTGAGTAGGTGGCAGTTAAATATATGCAGTTCTCCTGGCTTTCAAGGCATTTGCAGTTCTCAGTTGTTTCTTTGGGTACCATCTAGTGAAACTTTCATTTAGGTCCCTGCTCCTGCCTTTTCCTGTACAAGTGTAATTACTCCTGGCTTCAGTGCAGTCAGGACAACGTTGGACATTTGGAGTTTGAGTCGGTTGATAATCATCCTTAGGAATATTTTTGCATCCGTTGAGACATCTGCCTGTTTCCTAAGAAATCGTTTCCTTGTTGTACAGGTGTGTATATTTCATGATTATTTTTTATTGTCAACAGAATAAAAGAAGCAAATTAATTACTGGTAAGTGCTGTGCTCAAAGCTGGTCTGTGGTTTGGATTAATGCAGTTCGGGTGTTGGGGCTTTCTGCTTAAAAATAATTATTTCCCAAACCAAGTCCCTTAGTGATTCTGTGTCAATGCTAGTGAAACTTTTCCTTCAAAATATAGTTTTATAAAAAGTAATAAAATTGTAATTTTGGGGAGGTTTTGTTTGCTCTTTTATTTCTGAGTGTATGTTGGAAAATTCTGTAAGTGCTCCTTGTGCCTGCCCATTCGCAAGCTCAATGCTTCCACAGGAATCCCATTTTCAAGTCAATCTTCTGTTGTGACCGTGGAATTCTTCAAGTCTGTTTATGTTCCTAGAGCAAACTGTGTCAGTCATGAAACAGGAGAAACAATAATCTTTTGGAGATTACTTTCTCAATGATAGGTTAATGGGACATTTTTTGTAGGATGGGAAGAAAAAGGAGACTGGAAAAATAGTATGAATTTCAGCAAGAGCTGAATAGACAGTACAACTTTCACAAAATCCTTCTGCAAACTTTTTTTCTTCAGTCAGAAAAGAAAGGATTACCAGGGAAGAACTTGTAAGAGGTTTAGTTGCTATTTGAATGAACTCAGATGTTATTGTGATAAACGGGAATAAAATTGTACAGTAGGTTGAACATTGACATTTTATGATGTGTGGAATTTCATCGTACTTGTAGAGATACGAACTCTCAGACAGATAAAATTGTATGAAACGAGTCTTGAATATCCACACAGTCAGTATCTTCCAGAGGTAGTATCAAATCAGACAACAGTGGAGGAGCAGAGCATGCTCCCTCTGAAAAGAGCCTTTGGGCAGTGTACGCTAGCTATCTCAAGGCATCAAAAGATTAATTAAGTGGATAAGTAGCTGAATAGCACAGACTTGTAACTTGCAGTCTGTAGGCCAAATTTACAAATTTACAAAATTACTTCTAGGTTTGTTAAATCAGACCTCTGAAGCTGATGCCCAAAATTACAGTTTTATTCTCTTCAGTTTCATAAGTAACTACAGTTTTCATCATTCTTTGAACAGAATATAATCAGTACACAAAATCCAAACTGCCTCCTTTCTGGAGTTTGAATTTTGCTAGAAATGTCAATAAAAAATGTGATTTGAATTACCATAGCACAAAAAAGCTTTGATCCTAAATCAGGATCTGATTAGGCCAGGCAGAGTACAAAAACAGCCATGCAAAAAAGACATTTTCCTGTGTAGCTTACATTCAAAAGATCAAGACACTGGATAGTAGGATACAGTTGGGTAATTCAGTCCTGGTCTTCCCCAATATGAAAGAATCATAACACAGGAGCAGCCTAAGTACTCATTTTTTTAAAGACACCTGTCATGGTTTAACCCAGCAGGCAACTAAACACCACACAGCCATTCACCCACTCCTGCCAGTGGGATGGGGAAGAGAATCAGAAAATGGTAGAAATTGTGCATTGAGATAAAGTCAATTTAATAGGACAGAAAAGGGAGGGAAAATAATGATGAAAGAATACAAAACAAGTGATGTGCAATGCAATGGCTCACCACCCATTGGTGGATGCCCAGCCAGTTCCTGAGCAGTGGCTGCACCCCTCCGGCCAACACTCCCCAGGTTTTTTTGTTCAGCACGACGTCATATGGTATGGAATATCCCTTTGACCAGTTGGGGTCAGCTGTCCTGGCTGTGCCCCCTCCCAGCTTCTTGTGAACCTCCAGTCTTCTTGCTGACAGGGCAGTATGAGAAGCTGCGAAGTCCTTGCCTAGTGTAAGCATTGCTCAGCAACAACTAAAACATCAGTGTGTTATCAACATTTTTCTCATCCTAAATCCAAAACACAGCCCTGTACCACCTACTAGGAAGAAAATTAACTCTAGCCCAGCTGAAACCAGGACAACATCATAAAAAGAAAGGGAATAGGGGTGGTAATGAGATGACTTGTGCAGATGTCCCCTCTCAGGTCTACAAGCTTTAATATAGGAATGCACGGGAATGAATACAGCAATCAAAGTGATGGGATAGAAAGTTCATTGTTGTAACAACGCTCTGACTTTGTACAAGCAGGGTGGGTGCCAAAGTTAAAAAATAACATTGTGGTAATTCATAAGAACATAAATGAGATTTTTGACTGCATGGCTAAACAGGAAAAAAAACCCCAAACATATATTAGAAATGTTTTGAAGAGAGACTGTGGAGCCATGGTTGAAATAAGATATAGGAGGACAAGGCAAGGAGAATAAGGACAGAAGTCTAGGAAGGTAAAGGCGTTAAGAAAGCTACTTTAAAGGCTACCCTAAAAGATATGGGAAGAGACCAAGAGCACTGCTTCACAAAAATGAAGAAGGGACAAGATTGCACAGTCAGCAGGTTAAAAGTCAGTGGGGAGTAGGAGGTTCTGAGGTTTTGGTGGAGCGGTGGGAGGACAGAGCAGAAGCTGGGTCTTTCCTACGTTTTTTTTTTTGCCTAAAAATTCCCTTCCTTTGGTTTGTTAATACAGTTCGTGTATACATCGATAATACCATTCATTTTTTAGCTTGCTCTAGAATCTGAGTTTTCAGGGATTTAGAAGATATATTGCCACTATATTGCAGGGCTCTGCAGCTGAAAGTTGTCCTTAGATAGGGAATAAAATCTGAATTTTTACACTTACTTTATTTCATATGTCTCTAAGATACCTTGGGTCATGACCTTCCATCTAGTTATTGTATAAAATGTTTTCTAAATTAAAACTACATCCAAAATGGAACGTATCTTTCTAGTATGGGCTTCGCAATACCTAATTATGAAATGTCAAAGAAAGTTATCAGAAAATGAGACATTAAAGAAAATCCTCTTACAAACAGCAACACACCTTGTTTAATGCTGGTTACCTGTGAATGCTTTGCACTGATAAAGTCCTCTTGTTAATTTTGCAGCTCCAACAATCTTCATTGATCTAGAGGGTTAGTTGTCCTTCTAATCTTAAAAGAGATTAAATTGATAGACCAAGAGACTTGTCATTATTGCTGCAATCTTAATTGAGGGGGAACTCTGTTGGGCAGATTTGGGATACTGACTAAAACTTGGAGCAGGCAATGTTTCTACTGAATCTATCGAACCAAAACTGTAAATTTCACTCCTTGGTCTGCAATAAAAAAACCCCTCTATTCATGATACGAGGTAAAATATGCACCAGAAGGTAAAGGTACATTGATAATCTTTGGTAGTGGGAAAGATTAACTTCTTGCAGCGTGAGGAGAACTCTGGACCCCACAATGTCTTGGATGTTGTACATACACATAAAAATAAAGCTGAGATCCGTGTCACCTAGATTCTGCCTCAGTCTCTAAATTTTGCTCAAGTCCAAGCTGGAGTGCCTCTCCAGAGGCTACTTATCCTCCTTGACTGTCCTTAGAATTCCTTGTATACCTAAAATTAGGGCCTGGGAATACTCAGGAAAAACCCTGTCTGAACACAGGGATCCTTGGTTTTTGCCTAAGCCCTGCTCAGTCTAGAGCTTGTGACTGCTTACTTAAGCCCTAAAGTAATTCCGTCTTACAGCCTGGAGAACAGCTAACTGGTGCTGATAGCACTGGTGTCACTAAAAAGCACATCGCAGTACTCACCTCATGCAGCCATACAAAGTATATATGGTGTATAAATAGGTGCGTATGTACATCTCAGCTATCTTATAGTCTGAATCACTAATGCACAGAGGGATAGAAGAAAGGAAAAAGGAATCTTTCATTTTTGCTTTACAAATGGAGAACTGGAGAACACTGAAATTTGAGCAAGGTCAAATAAGAAGTCTGTGAAAAAGCTGGAAATTGAACTGAGAATTTTGAGTGCCTTAACCACTCTATTTTCAGTTAAGTGTGTGGTGTCTTTCCCCGCTCTAATGCTTATCAGAAGATGACTTCTTTTTTTCTTCACTGTAAATTCTATTTGCATTACTGTTTAAATTTGAGTTTTTCAACAGCTGCTATTTTTGCATCAATGAAAGGCAATATTGTGGAGCTGGTCTTCGTTTCCAGATGGAGAACAGTTATCAAAAGATTGTGGAATGCTTGTTCCTTATGACATACAAAGCTGTTCAAACAGCATTCTGAGAGGTGATAGCTTTGGGAGGTGTTTTTTGTAGAGGAAATTTATAATGTATTGAACCAATCTCATCTCAAATCTCTATCAATTCACAAAAAGAAGGAAGAATTATGAACTGTATTATCTCTACTAAAAATCTAAGTTTTGTGGCTCAGAAATCACTTTTTTCAACACACATCAAATTTTTCTATGGGTGAGACTTCTGTGAACAAGATCTCCTCTTGTAGTATATGACCAAGTAGCAGGCTAGGTTTATAACAACTTTTATTTTAAGGAAAAAGCAACCAAGCCTGAATATGAGGCAAATTCTTTCATTTTACTTATGTCATCCGATTATGTATGAAGAGCTTTAATTTTAGTTAGTGTCCTGGTTTCAGCTGGGATAGAGATAATTTTCTTCCTGGTAGCTGGTACAGGGCTGTGTTTTGGATTTAGGATGAGAAAAATGTTGATAACACACCCACGTTTTCGTTGTTGCAGAGTAGTGTTTATACTAAATCAAGGACTTTTCAGCCACCCCTGCTTGCCAGGCACACAAGAAGCTGGGAGGGGGCACAGCTGGGACAGCTGACCCCAACTGGCCAAAGGGATATCCCATACCATACGGTGTCATGCCCAGTATATGAATGGTGTGGAGTTGACTGAGGGGCAGCGATCATTACTCAGGGTGGGCTGGGCATTGGTCAGCAGGTGGTGAGCAATTGCGTCTCTTGTTTTTCCTGAGTTTTGTTTCTCTCTTTTTTGTTGTTTTCCTTTTCATGACATTTTTATTATTATTATTGTTATTATAATATTTTATGTCAATCATTAAACTGTTCTTATCTCATCCCACAGGTTCTCTTACTTTTGCCCTTCAGATTCTCTCCCCCATCCCACCGGGAATGAGGGGAGTGTGAGTGAGCAGCTGCGTGGTAGTTGGTTGCCTGCTGGGGTCAAACCACGACAGTTCACCAAAAATAAAATAATGACATGTCAAAAATTTATCTGTGTGTGCCTGTCCCTGTCAGGCTTCTATTGACTCTTCATTATTCCAGTTCTAAATTGAATACAGCCTCAGGGAAGGAAACATTTATATAAGAGGGATAGGGTGGACAGATCTCTAACCTAACCCTGCATGTAAAAAATAGGCCTTGGAACCAGCCTGTCTTCAGCTAATTAATTGTAGCCATTCTTCCCCTTGAAGAAAAGATGTTTCTCCCTGCAAGTTCCCAGGGAACTTTATGGTGTTCCTTCTTTCCTTTGTCAGAGAATACCTTCAACTGAGGAAACTAACACCGAGCCAGTAAAAAAATAGTCTTGATACAATTAATATTATGCAATATTTGTGTGCATGTATATGTGAATAATTTGTAAATCCTGTTTGTGTAGGGAACGTTCCCTGACAATGTTATTTCTCCTATGTAGCCAGGTTTGTCTTCCATTTCTCTGTTTATTTGCTGTTCAGAGAAAAAGTCCTTTGAGAAGGTCTGTTTCTCCTGATTTTATAGGAAAGTCCTAGTCTATTTTGATAATGCCAGTAACTTGTAACAGAGAGACTCAGAACACTGGTATTTTTTAGGCTGTTTTGCATTAATTTGTGATACGTCATATTGCATAAGCATAATTTCAGTGGCACCTGATGTCTCAAATGATATTGATTTGTACCAGCATGACATTAAAAACCTCTCTCTTGTTCTAGAATAGGTAGCTGCTGTGTGTAGATATTCAGATCTACATTATGTGAAAGAACATCATGGAAGAATTAAGGCAAATGTTTAATTACAAAGGTTACTGAAAACCATCCTGTTGACTGTTAAAATTCGGAAATACCGCTGGTGCACTTAATCACACAAAAGCCAAGTTCATCACTTATTCAGCATTCTTTGTCTCTAACAATGCAATGGGAAAACAATAGCATGTTTTTTCTCTCAGAATGGACTGGGCAGCTCTATTTCTTTCCTCCCTTGTTCGATTTACAATATATGTATTGTCTGAGCGCTTTTCATGAATATTTTTACAGTGGATGCCTTGTCTGTCTTGAATTCTGTAGGTCCAGTGCTTTATTATTCTGAAAGTTTTAGTACATCAGAATCTATATTTTATTGGTAACCTTTGTGTGTAAACCTCAGGAAAAGGAGCAAAATAATCATGAAAACCAGACCTTGCTGCCTGGTAGCAACACACACTATAAATTTATATTTTGGCTAAAGACTTTTTTTTCTGGGACATCTAGTAAAGTGAGAAAAGCTGAATTATCAGTCTGTTCCAAAAAAACCTGTCACAGGTGAATTATTAAGAGAAGTCATTGTTATGTGCTACCTACAAGGATTTTATTAATGATCAAATGATAATCAAATAGTAATTAATCAATGATTGAACAAAAATCAAATGGTGATTAAGCAATAATTTAATGATAATTAAACAGTGATTTAACAATGATTTGAGAATGATTTGACAATGATTTAGATGATTTAAATGATAATTTAGATGGTGACTAAATGATGATTTACACAGCCATTCAGACAGCAGTCAAACACTACTATTTACTATACTTCTAATAATTAAGCTATAGCTGGATATATCTAAATGTCGCTAGCATACAATATACTTTTAGGCCTACTGTAAAATGTTGCTTACCTTGTTATAGATATCAGATGCTGGGTAAGGGGTCTCTCAATGTCAAGGAGTAGCCTTAAGAGGTGGCCCTGCTCAAGGAGGTGGTCGCCACCGTGCAGCCTGCTGCTGTACAGGAGAGCTCAATGGCTTGGAGGGGCTACAGATTTTTATGGCGTAGAGTGATTGACTCATAGCCAACCTGCCCGCCCTTGGTGTATGTGCAAGCATGCAGCTGTAGCCGTTTTAGTTCTGTCTAGTCCCAGCTCAGACTGGAACTGATAGCTCCTGATAAGACATGGGCTAGACTCCTTAGTTCCCAAGAAGATATGGCCCAGCACAGTTCTTGCAGTTTGCACAGCAGGGCTGGTTTCAGTCAGGCCCCCTCGTTGGTGATGCCTGAACCACAGTGCCGTTCACTCAGAGCAGGTGCAGCCGTCACACCAGCCTACAGGGCAGAAAAGCACAATGAGCAGGCAGCAGCAAAGGAATGTCAGGAGGTATAGAGTGACATATTTGTGACATGTTTCTACTTCAAAGCTGCTGTACTTTCAGTTGTTGACTCCGCTAGGAATGCCAGATATAAACATGGCAAAACAGTTTTTGTGCACTTGGGTTATGTTTTTTTAATCTCTTTTTTTCCAGAAAATTAAAAACTGGAATGGTATACATAAAAATGAACCTTTCTAAAGTCTGTATAAAAGCAAGATAAAAAAAGAGGATACAGCTGACCTAATGATGCAAGAATGCTGGGTGTTTTATAAAAGATCAGGTTGTGACTTGTCCCAGATCTCAAACACAAAGAACTGATTTTTGTTGAAGTAATTAGAATTTGCCAAGCAAAGGAGATTTGTCAACCCACATGAAAACCTACTGAAGAAAGTTAAGTTCTTGGATAGCATGAGTATGAGAGAATACAAAAAAAAGACAAAGAAAAAAAATCAAAACAACCCCAAACCAGAAAAGAGAATCTGAAACAAAAAGGGGAAGTAAAGCTGAAATTTGGAGTCCATGAAAGTCAAAACTGCACCAATCAGCATAAGATCAGCCAATGTTGATGTCTGTAAAATGGTAGCATAACTACAAAGGGTTGCACTAACTGCAAGGGTCAGCAGAATGTATACACCATAGACAAAAGAGAATCTTTCAGCTCAGAAGAGCCCTCGGGAGGAATAGCCCCAGTGCAGCAAAAGACAATTAGAAAACTAGCTTTAAAAAAACCCTCTATTTAATTAATGAGCCCATGTTGCTGGAAAAATACTATTTGCCTCAGAAAGATATAATGTGTGCGTAAAAGAAAAAAAAAATCACAGAAACATTTTTAGTTTACTGTGGTGAAGTTATGCCTGTTATTATGGTAGAGTGACACCAACTATTGGAGCATTTAAATGAAATATATGGATAAATATAGTATCCTAAATATAAGGAAAAATAATGATGAAGTTGTCTGGTGGGGCAAAGTAGGGAATCCCTACTTTTAGAATGACAATATGGCAATCTCTTTTTGGTCTCATTAAGAGCACACAATTTAGAAGGCTAAATAAAGACAGCATAGACACAGGCTAGGTGCTTCTTAATAACATTCGCCACATTAGAAAATTTGCAAGTTATTCTAGGAAGTAATATTTTCTTGCACAATAAAACAAAAAATTGTAAAATGCTACATATTTTACTACTGTACTAAAATTAACTTTCTAACAAAGCAAAAGCCTTAGCAGTTCTTCTGTCACGTGATTTCTCTCTGGTGCGTTTGGTGTATCCTGAAATGTCTCTGTTTAAACCACCTTCTTCTCTGACTTAGCCCTTAAAATATCAGTTTATTCCCAGGCAATTAATTGATATATATACTTGATGTCATGGCAACTAAGCACCACCCAGCTGCTCGCTCATATTCCCCTGCTCCAGTGGAATGGGGGAGAGAATCTGAAGGGCAAAAGTAAAAAAACCTTGTAGGTTGATATAAGAATGGTTTAATAATAGTAATAACAGTAATACTAATAGTTTGTAATTAAAAGGAAAACAATGAGAGAGAGAGAGAGACAGACAGAGAGAGAGAGAGAGAGAGAGAGAGAGAGAGAGAGACAGACAGACACAGAGAGAGACACAGAGAGAGAGAGAGAGAGAGAGAGAGAGAGAGAGAGAGAGAGAAAGCTGAGGGAAAACAAGTGATGAAATTGGTCACCACCTGCTGCCCAGCCTGTCCCTGAGCAGTGATTGCTGCCACTGGGTCAAATCTCCCCAGTTTATATACTGGGCATGACACCGTATGGTATGGGATATCCCTTTGGCCAGTTGGGGTCAGCTGTCCCGGCTGTGTCCCCTCCCAGCTTCTTGTGTGCCTGGCAAGCAGGGGTGGCTGAAAAGTCCTTGATTTAGTATAAACACTACTCTGCAACAACTAAAAAGTGGGTGTGTTATCAACATTTTTCTCATCCTAAATCCAAAACACAGCCCTGTACCAGCTACCAGGAAGAAAATTATCTCTATCCCAGCTGAAACCAGGACACTTTGTAAACTGAAGTCACTGAACTGAACTGAACTGAACTGAAGAAACTGAAGCTTGCACCATGTTTACTAATCCTTAATCTGTTGATAAACTACAGTTTTACCTCTCCTTTGCCAATATTCATGCGGTATCTTGAAACATAAACCTTGTGAAAATTATAGGAAATACAACCAAACTTCATTAATATGGAAAATGGATGCTAAAACATTCTTAGTGGTTGGCTTATAAATGTGCTAAATAACATTTTTAAGGGTTATAAACCTAGTACACCGTAGTATTAATGGTTTTCATTTGTTCATTAGCAAGAAAAATATCAATTATTTTATAGTAAAATATATCTTTCTATACTAACTTTACTATTATGTTCATAGTCCATACACTTGTATGTCTGTATCAGGAAGTAGCAAACATTTACCTGGGCTCTCAAAACCTTTGTTACTACTTGATTGCAATTTTTGCAAATCAAGACTTCGCAAGAGCAGTGTAGTTTTCTCACTGGGAAAATGCTGTTTGTACAGAGTGGATGTGTTGGAATCCACCCATTCCCCAGTTCATGCTCTGAGGAGGATTTCCCTTTTTGTAATGCAGAAACTAATGAGTAGATGTGATAGTCTGCTGCCTTTGGTGTTCAAAGAAAGAGGGAAAAAAGGAAAGAATTAGTACACTCTCTAGGTAATGACAGAAACAAGACCATGCTGTCTATTTAGGTACAAACCCAAAAGCACTCAGCATGTTCTTGGCCCATATGCACATTTTAAGCTCTTTATATTATCAGCAACTCCATTGAAAAGAGCAAGCCTGGAGATCCCTACGTTCCTGTAATTTTCTTGAAGATCGAAAAGTACAATATTCATATTTCTGTTGTGGCATCAAATGAACAGCGGTACTAAGGCAGCTGTTAAAGGCCTATGCCTATGCCAAAAACTGAGGCAAAGCCAGGAGCTGATACTTAAAGGTCCTGATGGCACCTTGGGAAAAAATGGACTTGAATTGGTTAGTTTGTAATTGCTTGAGAGGAGTGATGAACTTCTCCTTTGTGGTAAAATCCGCATCCCTATTAACTATAATCTAGTGAGCTGGTGGGCATTGAAGGAGAAAAAAAAGGTGTAAAATCAGATTCCTGATCTATAATTAGCTTTTCTAAATTACAATGTAGCAGTAGCAAAGTGTCATTGACTGCTGCTTAATTCACAGAACGCTGAAAATCGGTGTCTGCATGATTAGGAATTGCTGTCAGAGCTACTGGGATCTTGCAAAGGTCTCACTGAGACTTCCAGGGAGATGGGGAAAAAAGCAAAGAGATACAAGGAAAACTGAAGAATAGATTATATTTAAAAGGTCTTTATGTAAAAGCCACCATTTCCTCCAGTGTATTAAGACTTATTCTGTCGTATCTATTTTTTCTTGCTCCTATATATACAAGTCAACATGTCTCAAATTGCTCTTTAAAATGATTTCCAGTTTTAATATATTTAAAAACTGTAAAAACTTAAAAGGTTTAATAACATATATATAGCTGAAATTAGTTTGATGTTCAACCTTAACAGAATTAATATTTAGCAAGTTTCTGTAATTTTTTCAGGACTATTTAGTAGGAAAATAATTATTTTGAGCTCTGCTCTTGAGGTAGGAATAGACATAGTACATTTTAAACTTTTTAAGAACTTGAGAAAATCTGATTTAAAGGTAGAAAAATGATTAATTTCCTAATTTGCGTACTCTACTGAATCTCAAAATATTCCTGATGTGAACAATCCATAGTGGTCTTTCATGAGGCTCCAGCCCTATAATAATTCTAATAGTTTCATGAGAAGTAAAATAAATACCAAATACATTTTAGATAAAATGGTTACATTATATTCGAGTTTGTTTTGGGGGTTTTTGTTGCTGACACCTGATCGTTAAGTTCAGTAAGAGAAAGAGCTACTTTATATTGCTAAAATAAATTTCTTTACTTTTTGTTTTTATTGTAGTTTAGCCATATGTTTGTTAGGGTGTATTAGATTTGTGAAAAAATAATTTGTCATCAACTTTCCTTTGGTACTTAACCATCAATTAATGTACTATGTCATTAAAGAAGTAGGAATAGTCTCAGTTGTGGAAAGCTTCTTTCAATCCATCTTCCTCATCTCTGGAGAGACTAAAAATTGCAGTTTCTTCTCATGGTACAAATGCAATATTGGAAAGTAACAAAACATTTTAAGCTGCTTTCAGCTGCAGAGATAAAGGGACATGCACAACATTTCTAAGTACCTAAAACTAACAAAATTACATAGCTCCCATTATCTTGAAATTTTGGAAGATGAGAAAGGAATATAAAACGTATTATTACATCATTGGCAGGTTCATTTCATGACTTATAGTGTATTGTGCTCTGTAGGAGACGGACAATTAGCTGGATGTGAATATTTGTTTTTATTCGCCATTAATTTGCAGACAGGGCAATATCTTAAGAGTTGATGTTGACCCTGTCAGCTAGAGATGATAATACTCTGTCAAAGTGCAGGCCAGTTGAAAGTAGTATGCTTGTCATTTGTTCAAAATTCCAGCTGCAGTTTCACTGTTTTTTTGGAAAGTAATCCATCAAACAGTGGATTTCATTTCTTTCTTTAAGTATTAATAAGGTATGACTATCAGAAATTATTTTGGTATATTTATTGTTTGAAGTACCAATAGCCACAAAGGAAAATAGGGTTTTTTTCCAACTATTCTTAATGAATTTCTTAGTTAAAAGAAAACTGGCAATAAACAAAGCTCTGTCATACAAAGAGGTAACATTTTAGACACGGCTGCTCTTAGACAGCCTGCTACTTTATTATTACAATAAAATAATTCATATGAATGACTCCAAATGATACAGCAATACACTCGGTTGCTTTTGCAGCAGCCACCTTGTGAGCTTCTGCATTTTCATATTTGTTAGCAATAACCAACAATACTTCAAAACCAAGAGCTGTGTTCCTAGGTGCTGTGTTAGAATTATTTAGAGGGTTTGCATTGCCTGCGTGCTGTCCTACTCCAAACAGTCCCTGTGAGCAATAGAGAAGCTGCTACATAAAGTATAGTAAAAAGTGTAACCATACATATCACACAAAATGTTTGTTATTACTGAAAGAGCAAAGCCTATTCTCCTGAAAGTATATTTTCTGTTCAGTGCATGACTTAATAACATTTTACCAGCATCATATTCATGATCTGTTGGAGGATGTAACTTAACCAGATAAAAATAAATAATACCTGGTTCTACCTTATTATTTCCATGCCATTCTCTATAACTGACTGGTATTAGCAGAGACAGTCTCCAGATAGTCTAGTCTATAATAGATAGTATTTACCCTATGATAAATATAAAAAATGAAATCTTTATTTGCTAACTGGCTAAATGCATTGGGCTATCCCAGCTAGAGCTTTGTAGGCAGTCCAGAGCTATTCTGGAAATGTCATTTTAAAATAAACTTTTTAAATGATGGTTTTAATAACTTCTGTAAAAAAAAATTCTGAAAAAAGTTAAGGTTCCCTGTCTTTTAGAGGTGTATGCACATGAAATATTATTCAATATCAATATCAATCAGATAGCACTTGTTATCAAGCACCATGTTTGTCTGGGTGATGAGGTAGTCACTGGCTAAGATAGCATAGATGCAGCCTCACTAAAGATGTACAACGTCATTCATCCACAGTTCTTCACTTCTCTAACCAGATTTTCAGTTCTTGACCAGTTGTGACAGTAGAGAGCGGGAAAAAATAGTCTTCCCCCTCAAACTGTATTCTAAAAACATCTCAGAATGCACACCTACTCTTAGTCATGAGCCCAAAGGGAGATCACCCCTTGTCAGGTTCCAGTGCCTGGTTTTGAAGTCCTTTGATTCTTCAGTAGTGTAGTACAAGACAGTGGAGGCTGCCCCAGGAGGCTGGAGCCTTCTTTTACCTGGAGGCTCTTCAAGCTTTACCCTATACATGATAATCACTAAACATTTGTGGTAAAATGTACAATTGCTCATATTAGCTGTTTACACAATGATTAATTAACCTTTCTAGATTCGTCTTTTTATATGCCAGTTTCCTTACCTTGGTTACAAACATAAAAAAAAGTACCCTGGGGCAAAATCAAGTTTTAACATGCAGAGTCTCAAACCAGGGAACCACATCAGTGATTTTTATTTTAGGCACAGATTTAAGACAATATAAACAGAGGACATTTTTTAGAGCTTTGTGGCTGATTTTTATTAAGGGACTAGGTTTCCTTCGGCTGATTTACTCTGACTATTATAGTGTGTAGTGCTACCCAGCAAAAATGTAATTTTCTTCAATCTTCCCTTTTCTCATGCTACCAGCAAAGACAGATGAGCTCTTGAAATAAAGATGAGTCATTCAAATAAATGACAAAAGGTTATGGCATTTTCCAGGCCATGCTGCATTGCACAGCATTTCACTTCAGCTAAAGTACAGTCATAAACATTTGTTATTTGGTTTTATTAATTAAGTGTATTTGAATAGGCAGGTAAGGAAAGTTGGGAGGAACCATAATTTAAGTATCTGTGCCATAAGCCAATTAAAAAATTGTTGTTATGCTTTACTGAAGCACATGTTAAGTAAAGCTCATCATTTGTTTACCCCGACTTCAGTAAGGCATTTGATACTGTCTCCCATAACATCCTCACAGGCAAGCTAAGGAAGTGTGGGTTAGATGAGAGGACAGTGAGGTGGACAGAGAACTGGCTCAACAACACAACTCAGAGGGTCGTGATCAATGCAAAAAAGTCTGGATGGAGGCCTGTCACTAGTGGTGTTCCCCAGGGGTCTGTGCTGGGTCCAGTCCTGTTCAACATATTCATCAATGACCTGGATGATGGGACAGAGTGTAACCTCAGCAAGTTTGCTGATGATGCTGACCTGGGAGGAGTGGCTGATACACCAGAAGGCTGTGCTGCCATCCAGCGAGACCTGGACAGGCTGGAGAGCTGGGCTGAGGGGAACATCATGGAAATTCAACAAGAGCAAGTGCAAGGTCTTGCACCTTGGGGGGAACAACCGCATGCACCAGCACAGGCTGGGGGCTGAACTACTGGAAAGCAGCTCTGTTGAGAAGACCTGGGAGTGCTGGTGGACAGCAAGGTGACCCTGAGCCAGCAACGTGCCCTTGTGGCCAAGGCGGTCAACGGTATCCTGGGCTTTTTTTCCTGTGAGGGTGACAGAGCAGTGGAACAGGCTGCCCAGGAAGGTTGTGGAGTCTCCTTCCTTGGAGACATTCAAAACCCGCCTGGACATGTTCTTGTGCCCCCTGCTGTAGGTGTCCCTGCTGAAGTATGGGAGTTGGACAAGATGATCTCCAGAGGTCCCTTCCAACCCCCACCATTCTGTGATTCTGTGATTCGGGATGTGGACAACAGGTGGAGCAGAGTTCTTGGCTGCTCCAGCTTGTTGTGACTGATGAACAACACAAGGTCTAGAGAAATGTACAGATTCGAAGCAGATAGTAAAGTTTCAATAGAGAAGGTAGTCCATTTAATAATGTATTGATTCATTTATTTTTGCTTCATATTCCTCTTAGCCAAGCAGTGTTAAATATACCCATATGTGAAACTGACATAGGCTGTTTTGTGGGCTTTCCTTGTCTCTAATGGTTGAACAGCACAGAAATGTGGCAAATGATAGTCTTTCTGGACCTCCCCTCACTTTTAACAACAAAAAGTAATGCTTCAGGATTCAGTCCATTTGTACTATTTCTCATACCATCAGAACACCTTGCAGAAGCATCAATTAGTAATTAAGAAATGGTTCAATCAAAATTACAGTAAATCTAGTTTGCAGTAATCTAAACACTGAAACAAGGCAAACAGCATTAGCATGCAAACAGCACTGTGTATATGTTTGTGGGGGAAATAAAATTAAGGAGATAAGATTTTCAATCACAGTCTTTTGTACTGAGACACCCAGAAGCTCTCATTATGCACCAGCTGCCTTGTCCAAGAGGCTTGATGTCCCATTATGCTGTATTTTGTCAGGTTATGTGGCAGATGCTCATCTGCACCCCCTCATCTGCACAGAGAGACCATGGTAGGTTGGGGGACCCCAAATAATACTCTTCTGGGCTACTCCCAGGCCCACTGCAGGAATCATCAGTCCATCAAAGACCCATCTTCATGAGCCCAGAGGAGCACAGTGGCACAATGGGAGGCAGGAAACCAAATTCAGGACTCTGGAGGAGCAAACACCTTGCCTGGGCCCCTCCTAGGACTGCCCCAGGAGACCCTCAGCCCCATTGTCCAGGGGTGAAACCCATCATCATAAGACATGGAGAGCAGCTCTCCAGATCACCTTTCAGACTAAAGGGGGTGGCTGCCTGGGGATGGGACACATGATGGGACGCAGGGGAAAAGCACCTTGAGATCACACAGGAGACCTTATGGGATGTTTCAGGGAGGAACCAAAAATGATAAAAGGGAGGGATTTAGGTGACTTTGGGAGGAACAAGTGCGGGAAATAGAGGGATAAGGGAATAAGAAAGGCTGGTAAAATGTACATATTTGACTGGTTGGTGTATTTGTCCAGCCACACCCTGTGGCTTATTAGTGCAGTCAGTCTTCTTATTAAATTCCTCCGTGTATGAGTGCAGCAACTGGGGTCATGCCATGGGTTGGAGGTCCTGTGTGTCCATGGTGCAGAGACAGGAGCAAGCGTGGGTATGTGAATGAGTTTGTGATTGCTAGTGAAGATCAAGCCAGATGAGCTGGTGAGTAGGTGAAATGGTCTGGGAGCAGGGGGGTGAGAGGGTCTGTAGGATCCAGCTGTGAGTGTGAGAGAGTGCCTGTGTGTCTTGAGGTGGGAGAGCACAGGAGGTCAGCTATGGGACCAGGGGGAGCCCTGGCCAGCTCTGTCTGTCTGTCTGTGTGTGTGTGAGAGAGAGATATGGTCCATACTAGCAACTGGAATGGGGCTGCAGCCTCAGGGGCTTGTATGCCCAGGTGCCAGCAACTGGGGAGACTGTGATCAAGGGGCACCTACTGGGCAGGCTGAGCCCAGTTGCTGCAGGAATCCACCCTGTATATGTGCATACATGTATTTTCACGAGTGGACCTCCGTCCTGTTCAGCCAGAGCGGGGAGCAGGATGAGACTGTCGGTGCTGTCTGTGTTTATGTGAGTGCTCTGTCCGTTATCTGTGAGGCTGGCCGGCCATGTATGTATGTGTGTGTGTGTACGTGGTGCATGTGGTGTATGTGTGTGCTTACTGGGAATACATCTTCAGCATCCCTACTGGTTGGACCTGGGGTTATGGAGCTGCAGCAGCTTCGCCTCTCTTGGGATGCTGGAGTCAGCGTGATATATTTTCTCCTAACACTTTCTGTGCAAACATGTACAAAATTGTTCAAGCAACACAAACATTTGTATTTGCCAAGATAGGTTAAAATCTGTAATAAAAAATTATTTGAGGCAAAATTTAGTCTCAAAATTTTAATCAATTGTATTTCAGAGTGGTAAAAAAATGTTATTATTTTCTCATTTTAAACTTCTTTCTTAAATATGTCCAATATGGGAATATAGAAAAAATTTCTGTATTTCATCTGCTATTCTCGAAGTTTTTAGGTATAGCTCACAAGGAGAGTGATGGTGTGGGATTGGATCTGTTTTCACTTATTTTGCATGTTCTGTGTTCATTTGTTTTTATTCTATTCCTTCAAGAAAATGCCTACTTTTAGTTTTAAAATAGAGAAAAGATTGTCAACTTTTAATTTTTTTTTTCTTTTTTTCTGCTAAGCTGGAAGAAGCAAGACTGAAAGAATCTGGTTGGTTATGTGTGTGATAGAAACAAAACCAAGTTGGGGCTTTGGGGCTTGTTCACTGCACCTTGCTCTTTGTGGCTGAACTCTTCCTCCTCTTGTCCCCCAAACAAGGTAGCGTCATCCACTCTGCCAGCTTGGCTCATACTGTCCCCTAAACTAAGTGTGGTCACTCTCTGGGAAAAAGCTAGTTGGTTCCAGCCAAATTCATTCCAGGGAGCGTGCTAGCAGCCAGGCACTGGGGGCTGTGGCGGAGCAGTGTCAAAGCTGTGCCTTGGTGATGCTGAGTTGAGTTTTCAATAGCCAGCTTGACTTTGAATGGGCTACTTTCTTGCACAAAGAGTTTACCAATCTGAATAAACAAGACAGGCAAAGACTGACTAAAGAAAATGGTGTGGAGCCCATTGCACAGCTGCGCATCTGAAGCATCAAAACCGGTGAAGCTTGTCTCATGAGCAGTTGGCAGCAGCGCTCCGAGCTCAGAGATGTTGTGTTGGGCGTTGGGTAGCAGCATGTGGTGTTTCTGTTTTAGCACTAGTGAAGGTCTTAGATGAAAGGGGAGGACAAAGTAGATTTCAGTAAGACCATCCTTTCCTATTTCGAGTTGGGGCAAGCTTGCAAGAGCCATCCTTTGGTAGCAGAAATAAAGACTAATATCTGGCTGCATTCAGTCTCATTCTTCACAAGGGCAAAAATCACTTATACATATTTTATGTTAGTTAAGGTAAAGATAAAAATAAGTATTACAAAGCCTGAGATACTGGGAGATTTGACAGGAGTTTAATTTTCAGGTATGGAAAATCCAGCTTCTGATTAGTCTTTCAAAACTCTGTTTTCTATCACTGCTGATAACATTTGCCACAGCACAATGGTTACCTCTGACCATGTCCCTCACCACCTCCCTTAAGGGACAACAGGTGTTGCAGCAAGATGATGTGTTCCAAACAGCATGAATTTCACCGTGTAGGGCAAGTGCACTTTTAAATATGATCAGTGTTGGTATATTCAAATGTAAAAGAGAAAGATTTATAAATTTGAGGCTAATGGGTTTTTGCATTCTTTCACTGAGTTCTGCTTTTATCCAAAACCCACCAGTTCTTCACTAAAGCATTTTTTGAGCCTAAGAATTGATGTCTCTTGCAGTATATAATGACCTATAATTTTCCTCCCACTTCAGCATAATTAATTCAATAATTTATTTCTGCTTTTGTTCATTATTTTGCATTAAATTCTTAATTATTGAATTATTAGACTTATTAGTAATGCAAACATTTTTTTTCTTTCTGAAATCTGTGTTTTGATTGACTTTCTGTAAGAAGCATGTGGTCTTATTCAGATTGTGTAAACTACACTTTTCTCTGAGCAATGTATAATTTGCCCACATTTGTTTGATATTAGATCACGCGTGCCTCCACTTCAGAATTATTGAATCCCATCCTAAGATAGCATAGGCTTACATTAGCTAATGATCTAAACCAGTCATACAATATATCTTGAAATATCCTGGAGAGGGAAGAATGCTTTTAAATTATTAATGCTAGTATATCAGTTTTACTAAAACCAGTGATACATTTCTATCACACAATGTACAGCTAGCTCTATTTCTCCTGAATAGATACACAAGAATATACAAGCTGCCAATAACCCAAAATACAGTAAGAACTTGTGATAGTGCTTGATGACATTCCTTTAAAATGTCAAAAAGCATCATAATTTGCATCAAACGTAACTATAAATTAAATCATAACAAAAATTGTAAGAGTGATAAAATAGCCCTTTATCAACACAGTGGAAACATCAGCTCCAAAATTCTGAACACCTGTTCCAACTATTCCTTTGATTTTTTTTTTCAAGTTTAACACTATTGAGATATAATGCTGTGGGAAGCATATCATTTAATATTTCACAAACTAAATGGAAGTAAATCTAGTCACTCAGTAGATGAAACGAAACCTAAAATATGTTTCAGAATGTTACAAAGGACCGTAGTTCTGCCCAGGAAGGATGTCGCTAATAGAGTCATTTGAGCAAGTATTGGAGAATCGGATTCCTGAGTTCCTTCCCCTAAGTAAGGGGAAATGTATTTTGGGGCAATGCGGTTTTGTAATTTAGAGTCCTTAAGAATAATTGTCTGTTAGCAAGTGCTTATTTATAATGCAGTATAAACTATACTATTCTCAGTACTATAAAAACACCTTTAAAAACACTTTTCTTGCAACAATAGTTAGCTGCACCATTGCTGTAGATGAACTCCAGAGTATCTAAACGATACAGGCTACACTATGGCCAGGCTGACTATCTCTGAAAAGCTTTCCCATCTCTTTTCAGGGCTTTCAGAAGGCCTGTTGCTAAGATTATCAGTCACTCTACTTCATCTCAAGGAAGATTGCGAACTATATTTAAAAACACTTTGAACCACTAAGCTCTTCTTCTAGGAATGGGTCAGTACAACTGGGTCAGGTCAGGAAGTATAATTCTTTAATATCACAGTGATAACTATAGTAATATTGTATTAAAAAGAGAGGACAAACATTTTTCTTCCTTCAGAGACACCAGATTCTACCCTATGAAACATCAGAGGATAGAAAAGGTGTCCTGTTAAAACTGTGTAGCCCTCAATCTTATGGCTACATTACATGAAATTATTTTGCTGTTCATTTTGGTGTGGGATAACACTATGAGAAACAAATAATTCCTCTCTTCTCCCTCCTTGCCTCCTGATGTCCTGGATAATCTTGATAGTCTACCATTGCAAATACAATACAGATTTTAATAATATCCTTACTTCATATTAAGTGGCAGCTCTAAATATGATACGAAACCTTAACAACCTAACCAGCACTTCAGATCCCTGAATCCTTTTGAACAGTAGGTATCTGCAATGTCAATAAATATGATGCTGCCTTCAGTCAAGAGCTGCCTAGCCTTCCAGAGACTTATGGCACTCACGCTGTCACAAGCTCTCCTTTGTCCTTTCAAGAGAGAGATCTCTTAGATAGGTTGCCTGAAGGTCATTTAAGGAACTATAAAAGTAAAAAGCCTGAACACCTTCTCTATCCTCTGCTGCTTCATATGGTAGAATCTGGTATCTCTGAAAGAACAAAAATACTTGTCTTCTCTTTTCAATACATATTTTAGTGAAATTTATTACTATTCTTCATTCAGAATAATAATCTTTCCAAGGTTATTTCCATTAGTGGAACAGAATTCACACTTTCTAAGCTACAGTAAAGGATCAAAGTTCAGGGCAGTTATTGTCACTGAAATGAAGGGGTCTTTATCATCCATTCACCTCCTATTGCTACCTTCTTCCCTCGTGTCAACAGGTCCTTTACAGTAGCTTCTATATACAGAAAATGACTGATGAAATCCAAGGACTATCCTCATTGTGTATGCATATCTTACATTTACCACAGAGCCCATACAAGTTTTTCCTACTCGCAGTGTGAAGAAATATGAACAAGGAGAGTAGTCTTTAATTGCTGCAAAAATTGAGTTTGCTTAAAAAATGACTTAGACTATCTTGCAAATTAATATATCTTTCTACTTAAAAATTAAAATAAATAGAAAACAGAAAAACCCACTTTAATTAAAATAAGAACTTCAATGTAAAAGTATACATGGTTTAAGATCAGTAACATGGGTTTGTAGCAAATGATACTTGTTCAACTGACTGTCAAGACATGCAAGAAGATTTGTGGAATTTGTAATACAGAGACAGCAGGAGTGGCTAGGAGAAAAGGAGGGGTTATTTTCTGTGAATGAATGAGTCTAATGGTAACGCAGAAATGGATTTTGAAAAAGAAGCTGGAAGTGTAGTGTGGGCCTTGCAGAGTAATTCAGGAAGATCATGTGGTTGAATTAACTCTGTGAGGCAGTGGCTAGAGGGGACTTTGAATGACAGCAGAGTAGGAGTGTTGGTTGAATGGAGTGGCAGAATCAATGGGACACCCAAAATATGAAGTTTATTAGGGAAGAAAAGCTCTATAATGTGTTTTGAATGAACTTCTGACTGGGGTATACAAACTCTTCACCTCACCTTAAGCCTCATATCCTCTGCAGATTTAATAAGGGCTCCTTCTGTCCTACTGTTCAAATTATAAATTCTTTGATAACTGTTCTTTACATACACATTTTCAAGCATGTTTTGTCTAGACTATGGCTTTAGCTAAATCATGATTTCCTAACTTTCTTTTACTAAAGCTACCTGAGCTATTGTCGAGATGTGACAAAAGCCAAGATGTATGACATCCACTTCTCCTTCATTTTGCATGAGACCTTGTAGTCTATCATAGATGACAATTAAGATGGTATGACAAGGTTTTTATCTTGTCAGCCTAGGTTGGCATTTGCTCATTTCCTTTGTACTTTTCGAGAGCTTACGAATTTCTTTTTTATTTCAGTATTTTACAGCTCTGAAGTGATTTGGCTACTCCATAATGTTTTGGCTTCTCCTGATTCTGCCCTGCTTTCAAGATCTCCCACGTTTAAACTTTTTTCCTGTTTTTAGGAACACCACCCATCCTCTATTAATTTTGTTCAACTACAACTACTAACAATGCTGAGGTTGCTTCAGCAAGTGCCTTACGTACTTCAGGGCAAATCCTTCAGGCCTAGCTGACTGAAAACATCTAAGTTTTCTCAGTATCCTTTAAGCTGTTCTTTTTGAATTCTCATTTGAGCACTTATCCCTTGATTGCTGATTTTGTCATAGCTTATTAGCTTTCTCAAAGGTTGACCGAGATGTGTTTCAGATCGGACTGGCTATTCAGAAGAGACAGCTTGTTTTTGTTTTCTGTTTCTGTATGTCAGTGACACAGTTTGGCTCAGAACAGCCTAACTGCAAACATAAGAAATTGCTGCTGAATATTAGCATTTTATTAGGGGACACGAAATGACTGCCCTCAAGTGGCAAAATGAGAGTAATACCACTAGTGGTATGTCTACATCTGCTCCAAACAAATTTTTGTTAGTAGCAAAAATCTGAGGATTTAAATTACAGCATTAGTCAGGCACTGACAGCTAAGCTTCTCTTTTGAAGAGAGCTGAACAGGCATGCATTTCTGAATGGGTGAGTTCTCTGTAAAAGCTGCTATTTCTTACTCAGGTGGGACTTCTTACAGTTTTTCTGTGCTATTTTGTTTCCTTTTATACAGTTTATTGAGGTGTTTTAAAAATGCTGGTGAATGAAATTTTTAAGAACTGTAAAAATCCCTCTCAGATTGGTGTCAATGCTTGACTTTGGATTCTCCTATATGCCGTTTGTTATTGCTGGAAATTCAGAGCAGGGGGGCAATGTTAAAATCTCTTTCTCTTTTCAGATTTTCTTCTACAATGGTAAAGGCTTTATGCTGTTGAAGAAAAATAATCTTCCAACTGTAGCTGCACTTCAGCCCTGTTCTCAGAAGCAGGGTGCTTCATCCAGGCAGATTGGAAACACTGAAAAACAAGCAAACAAAAAGCCACTGAGGAACTTATTAAATGTATCTCTCTATGGCTTCTTCATCCCCTCATTTTGGAGCTGCTGTGATCCACCATTAAGCTATGATCCACAGTTAATAGAAAGAGAACAGAAAATTCAGGCAGGGCACATTGGGAGGCTGATTTACGCTGCTGCTGAGTAGTATGGGGAGTACAGCAGTTGTGGTAATGATATAGTGCGTCCTCATGAGGCGAGATATAAATAATGCATACTGATGGGCAACTTAACTTTTATTTGCCTTTCTTCTTGTCATTTGGAATGAGGTATTTTGTCTATGTGTGTGTGGGAGTGAGGCTGGGAGGTAAAGTCACAGGTTTTTTATTGTCAGTGTTTGTTTAGGATGAGGACTGTGACTAAATATTCCTTATTTAAAGAAATTATGCATCTGAGGTAATGTTAGGAATGTGTAGGCAAAGTGAGATCTGCTTGGACCACACCATTCCAGAATTTTGTCTAACGAGAACATACAGGTAATATTTTGACCAGATATATAATGCATGAGATAGATTTTTCTTTTCCGCCTATTCAAATGTCAAGCTACAACTGCAAATAACATTTTCCAGTAAGTGCAGTTTTCCCTTATAATTCTAAACCAAGCATGCAAATACTGTTCAATTAATGAAATTGCTATCACTGTCTTATTTTTCTTGGGCACAAATGGTTTTGGGCCACAAATAATTTTGTATTGTAGTTTCTTTATCTTTCTCCTTTTGCAACAATTATTTTCTCCACCAGACCTTCAGCCACATCTCAGTCTAGACCACTTAGCACTTTCTAAAGGCCTAAGCTGCCTGAAGTTATTTTGTGTGAGCTGATGGAAGGGCACTTCCCATGGGGAGGTGAAGGGTGACCCTGCTTGCCTGTAATATCGTGAACACATGTCTGAGTTAGCAAGTCCTGCATGGTGGTTTGTCTGCATACACTCTATCCACAGTCAGTCTGAGGTAGCTTTTTTAACTGATTAGGAACCTGCTTCAAAGTAAATTGATAAAAAAAACTGCTAAAGGGAAGAGACTATATACAAACAGAAAACATAAAGTAGCTGATGTGAGGTGAGTTGCCTCCAGTATCTTCCTTGTTAGTCAATGAAAGGCAATACTTGGATCTTCAGTCCCTGATAGACCATGTCAGGTTCATGTAAAATTAGACAGGAGCTGGAAAACGCGAAGTGCAGTCATCTCAAATGGATGGAAAATCGATTTAAGATCACCTTATACCATTGTGTTCAGGAAAATTGACCTACAGCTAATTTTAACTTTTGAAGATAATATCTTCTGCCTCTTAGATAAGTGTACTTGGGTGCCAAGGGCCAAGTTGTAAGTAGGCATGAAGGACAAAAAGCGGAATTTATAATTGTTAGAGACATCTAAAAATTACTCAGTCCTTCATACTGAGTAATGCTAATATTAATCACATCAATAATTAATATTAATAACTGTATATTGATTTGAACTGTAAATCTGTGTATTCTCCCTGGAAGCCAAAAAAATCTGGTAATTCTCATTTCTACCCCTTGCAAGGCATAAAATACCTCATTTATGACTTGGTGTGAAGTCAGAGCTATATGCTGTCCATTCTGAATGACTGCAAGGATAGTTTTGGGACAGAAATTCCATGTGTAGGAATGAGACAGAAAAAACACATTTATCTTCCATTTTGAGTTGAAGGAAAAAAACTGAATTTTTGAAAGTCTTCAGAGTCTTATAACAATTGAAGTAGCCTTGGCTGAGATGGACTCATTTGCATGCTCCTGCTGGGGCAATTCAACACAATGATGCAAACAGTTTTTCATAATGCTAATTATTTCTTCTTTTTTTTTTTTTTTTTTTGAGTGTTTGTGCATTTGTCCAGGTATCATTATATAAAATATGATAATATGATGCTGTAATGGTAAAATGGAGCTGTGCAGACTTGACCACATGGGCTGTAAAAGCTAGGGTGATCTAGCTATAGAAGTTCCCAAAAAGCCTCTCTTCTATTGAGTCAAGTCTTAAAAAGGAACAGAAAGTCAAAATAAAGTGTACTAAATCTAACTGGCTTTCTCTAAATTGTCTAGAGAAAATCACTATGCGTGAAATTCGATATATGTGGAAAATGATATCTTTATAAAGAAGTTGGAGATGCATTTAAGTGTCTGTATCATTTTCTCACAACAGTCTGTTCAGAAACACACTGGGCCAAATCCATTTGCTTTTCTCTCATGAGAATTTCAATTACATTCAATGAAACTAAGTGCAAAAATAAACTGAACAATCTGGGCCTCATATATCTTTCTACTGCCATCAAAATGAAAACAAAAAAGCTTTTTAGCCTTTTTTTTAACTTGCATTTCCTGACTTTGGATAGCTTCATTTCTGAGTGTTCATGCTGCATTAATTACAGCCTATTTCATGATATGTCCTTGGAAAGAAAGACTAGAAAACAGTAATAAGCTTCTAACGTACCAGAGCAGGAAAGTACATCTATACACATCACAATGCTAGCATGTGTGGTATATCCATTTCTGTCTGCTGCACGAGAAAAAGTATCCTTTACTGACAAAGACCATAGCTGTAACAAGGGTATTGAGGCATCTGGCAGAAGTGCTCACCAAGCGACTTCCAACCCTTTATCAGCAGCCCTGGCTAAGTGTGAAGTCCCAGTTGACTGGAGGTTAGCAAATGTGACGCCCATCTACAAGAAGGGCTGGAAGGAGGATCCAGAAAACTACAGGCCTGTCAGTCTGACCTCGGTGCCCCAGGAAGGTTATGGAGCAGATCATCTTGGGTGCCATCACACAGCACATACAGGACAACCAGGGTATCAGGCCCAGTTAGTATGGCTTTAGGAAAGGCAGGTCCTGCTTGACCAACCTGATCTGCTTCTATGACCAAGTGACCCACATAGTGGATGAGGGAAAGGCCGTGGATGTTGTCTACCTGGACTTTAGTAAAGTCTTTGACACCATTTGCCACAGCATTCTTCTGGAGAAACTGGCTGCTCATGGTGTGGACAGGTGTACTCTTTGCTGGGTAAAAAACTGGCTGGATGACCGGGCCCAAAGATTTGTGGTGAATGGCTTTAAATCCAGTTGGTGGCTGGTCATAAGCGGGGTTCCCCAGGGGTCAGTACTGGGGCCAGTCCTGTTTAATATCTTTATCAATGATCAGGACGAGAGGATCAAGTGCATGCTTAGTAAGTTTGCAGATGACACCAAGTTCGGTGGGAGTGTTGATCTGCTCGAGGGTAGGAAGGCTCTGCAGAGGGATCCGGACAGGCCAGATCAATGGGCTGAGGCCAATTGTATGAGGTTTAACATGGCCAAGTGCCAGGTCCTGCACCTGGGTCAAAACAACCCCATGCAACGCTACAGCCTTGTGGAAGAGTGGCTGGAGAGCTGCCTGGAGGAAAAGGACCTGGGGGTGCTGGTTGACAGGCAGCCGAACAGGAGCCGGCAGTGTGCTCAGGTGGCCAAGAAGGCCAGCACCATCCTGGCTTGTATCAGGAATAGTGTGGCCAGCAGGAGCAGGGAGGTGATCGTGCCCCTGTACTCGGCACTGGTGAGGCTGCATCTTGAATACTGTGTTCATTTTTGGGCCCCTCACTACAAGAAGGACATTGAGGTGCCGGAGCCTCTCCAGAGAAGGGCAACAAAGCTGGTGAAGGGTCGAGAGCACAAGTCGTATGAGGAGTGGCTGAGGGAGCTGGGGTTGTTTAGTGTGGAGAAAAGGAAGCTGAGGGGAGACCTTCTTGCTCTTTACAACTACCTGAAAGGAGGTTGTAGTGAGGTGGGTGTTGGTCTCTTCTCCCAAGTAAGAAGTGATAGGAGAAGAGGAAATGGCCTCAAGTTGCACCAGGGGAGGTTTAGGTTGGATATTGGGAAAAACTTCTTCGCCAAAGGGGTTGTCAAGCATTGAACAGGCTGCCCAGGGAAGTGGTTGATTCACCATCCCTGGAGGTATTTAAAAGATATGTAATGTGTCACTTAGGGACATGTTTTAGTGGTGGACTTGGCAGTGGTAGGTTAACAGTTGGACTCCATTTATCTTAAAGGTCTTCTCCAACCTAAGTGATTCCATGATTCTATATAGGATAGATTTTCCTGATCGGTCTTTCCCAAATTTTGACAAACTTATTTTCTTAAACTGAGGAAAGCTGTTAAGATCAATTTATGTTATAAAAAACGTCTTTCTGGAAAATAAACTATGGCCACACAAAGTCCTGTGAATTACTCAGTACTGCAGATAATGTGATGAATTAAAATGAGGCAGTAATCTGAGATAACGGTACCTTTCTGTATTTCAGTCACTTCAGACTTCAGTCTGAAGAAATGAAGGAATATTAAAATAAAATTGGGAAAAATATTATTATGTAACAAAAGCTCTGATAGAATTCCATGGGTGTGGATAGGTACACATGAATTTCCTACAAATATTTTTTCTAAAAAATATTTTTGATTTTACTTATAGTTCTGAGGATAAGATTTACCATTACTTTCCTCTATTAGAATTCCTAGCTATTGCTTTTCATAGTGCTGTACTGTGTTTGCTATCCCTGTTAAAATATAGGGTTCAGAATTAAAAGTTAAATGGGCCCAACTAGATTTTTTGGGCCATTTTTTTTTTAAAAGGAAAAGCCTATTTTTGACTTCTGTCTTTAGTTATATAATAAAGCAGAAGATCTTTGCTCAAGGATCTTTTTGTTAGAAAAGAAAAAATTTGGGCCACTTTAGTGTCTTGCCCATTCTCCAGTGATAACATACAATACTATTAATCCTCCCCACATCACGGCGTGCAGCACAGTGGGGCTTGCTACTGCACCACAGCTACTGTACAGTTGCTGCTAGGATGGCGCATGGACCCCTGCCACTCTCCTGGTTTCTTCTGCCTTCTCATCACTTGGGCTTGGTCTTCTAAGATTCCATGAAAAATGCTGTACTTAAAGTCTGGCAGAGGAAGAGAGATCCTGAGATGGGCTGCAAAAACATGAGGCCACAGAGGATGGTGAGGCAGGAACCCATCTGTGAGCAGAAGTTGAGAAGTTTGAAGATACTGGCTCTGGTCCTTAAAGCAGAACTTCTAAACAGAGGCCTTGTGTGTGTGTGTGTGTGTGTGTAGATGTGTGTGAATATGCTGTGTGTTAGTTACAAAAAATTATGTGCAAAACCCAATAATGAATAAAATTAGCAACTTCTTTGAACACAGTTTAAAATGCTACCCTTCTCTATAAAAAAATTCTGGGTTTCCTAGAACAACCCCTCAAATTAATGTGTACTTTAACTTACTAAAGTTAATGAATACATCATACCTCTGTCATAATTAAGGTAAAGGTTCTTTTCTTTGTTTTCTTTATTCTCTAGTCATAAAGAATATAGTAATAACTTTTAGAAAATTGAAAGTTAATTATTTAGTTTTGTAGACTTCTCATTTGCCAGTCTTGTGGCAGTTTGGGAAATGTAAGCAGCCAGAAAAAGGTTTCTATTGAGAATCATCACTCAAAACTTTTTACCACTCCATCCTAGGTACTGAAGTTACTTGTACAATGCATAGGGACCATCAGACGTCTGTGGTAGGATTCATAACAACTGGTGCCCCTGAGAAAAGGGTCAGCTAATCCAGTCAGTAGGGATTTTGCAGAGAAGCAGTGCACATGAGTGTCTCTCTGTGGGTATCAGTTAGGCTGGGATTCAGACATTTGGCTTACAGTCTCCTCCAGCCTTCTTATTCAGAAGGGAATAGCAGCTGAAGCTCTCACTTTCTTTATGACAGCTCAGGGAAATGGCATTAAATTTGTTTTGGTTTGTGGACACCTAAATATTTTTCGTTAGAGGCGCAAGACCCACAACATAAAATACATCTCTTGTGAGTAGGATTTTGTGTAGTTTGCTATATATGAGTCTATTTTTCCTAGCTATATTTTTTTAACTCTTTAAGAAGTGTTCCAGGTCTTCCAGGTTGAAAACGACTGGTAAGAGTTAGAATCCTCACTCAGGGAAGGGGATTTCAGCTATGTCTACATCTTACATGAAGACTGCATTTCAGTCCAGTCTCTGGTCTAGCAAGTTTACTGCTGCAGCCTCCATGAGCAGACACTCATCTCAACTGGGATGAATTAAATTTAGTAGAATCTTTATTTGGTTGCCTATACAAAGGTATGCAGTGCCCTCTGAGGCACACTGGGGTATTCAAGACATTGGCATGGACTGGCAGAGATGACACACAACCTGTGGGAAGCTACAGATCTTCTGGTGAGGCATCTAAGATCCAGGGGAGGTATCTGAAGGCATCTCAAAGGCCACTAAATAGCTCTAGCTGGCTCACTAGGTGATCTGCCAGGTTGCAAGGTCTTCTCATATTTCAGCTCAAACATTAAATATGGGAATTAGTTCCAGACTAAGAAACTAAAATGTAGTTTCCTATAGGTAACTACAGGTCTTATATATGTAGGTCTACATGGGTCCTCAATATCTAAGCTCTTAATATAGCCAACTGAGATTTAGGTACAATTCTGTTGCCCAAACGTAGGTGTTACCAGAAGTCCCATGTAGACCTTTTGATTCAGCTACATGTTCCCTGTAGATTTGTGTTACATTTGCAGCATCGTGCAGGTGTTTCAGAAAGCCTGTGGTCTCTCAGAAGTCACTACATACCTATGTTCAGACCTCTGAATTGTGTCTTTTTGTCCATATTGTTGATGGAACCTGGAAAGTGACTGTCCTCAGAGTAGATACTTGCACATAGGCAATGACAGTGAGTGACCTTGTCTTTGTTTTGAATTGATAGCCTTTTCTTGTAATCTGTCTGAAATTCCTTATATGGTCTTTTTACTGCCTGTGCTTTTAAAAAAAAGGGATACGGGATTTGAAGTAGGAGTAGAGTAAATCTTTATCACTTCTCACCTCACTCCTTGCAGATGCTCTAGAGGCTTAGGATATGGGGCTAACAGCTAACAGCAGCCACAGTGTGTGGGTCAGCTCTAAGGATGTGAGGCTGGTGCACCCAGTGCTGCAGGGGCAAGAAAGCCCTACAAACCACACTGCCAGCCCCTGAGCCTGTGTACTGCCTTCCTTGCCTTTCATCTTTGCCTTCATCTCGGGGGGGGGGAGGCTCCACTGTCAAGTTTTATGTAATTTTTTGAATCGAAGGGGCTCAAATCTACGTTCCCAAGAAATTACCCTGCACACCAGGGAATCCTATTAGCCGTAGGTGAAATAACCACTCTTCTCTTGAACTTGAACCATATGGTTCCATACCATGGTGATGAGAGCAGCTGGCTGGGAGGGGAAGACCTGAGTTCTGCTCTCTGCTCCCCACTCTCTACATTATTTTGTTAAACAGGGCCCCAGATACAATATGAAAAGTCTTTCTCCCTTTTTCTTGTCTGCCATTCCCCTTCCATTCCTCCCTGCACAGTCCATACCCCAGCCTCACTACACGCCCCTACATGGTGGGAGAGGTGAGCTGCTGGACGGTGGATCTGGATCCCTTTGTGGATGCAGAGGGCCAGGGACACTGCTTCCTATTTGTGAGAGAATGCATATACTGGTTGGTTACATTATTAAAGTTGAGAGCGCTGTCTTCACTCCTCTCATCCAAGGACCCCTGACTGCTGCTGTGCCCTGTGCTCGTCTTAATGTTATCACTATGTATTAAATGTGGTGTCTGTGCTTCTGTTAGGGTCCTTCAGAATCCTCATGTAATAACATCTGCTTTCTGGGCCCCAAATGGCACTGATGCATGTAACAAATGCTGAAGCTTTAATTTGTGAGAACTGGAAGGAAGTTCACATTAATGCAGCCATCCTTAATTTATATAATCCTCAATGCCTTTATTCTTATCCCTCACTTTTTATTTTCTTAAACTGTTGTACATAGTGGTAAATGAAAAGGAAACTAAAAAGAAGCTAAATTGGTGTTTAGTTGAATTTACTCTTTGTTGAACCATTTGTTATGCATTTGGAATAAAAATAATGCTTCTCTCCTGTTGCCTTTATGAATACTTATATTTTGAAATTTCTTAAACAAGTATTTGAAAAATGCGTACGTATGAAGGCTGTCAGTTTTAAAAGCATTTGATACCAAAGACAAGATGCTTGTGTGTTTTTAGTGCATCGGTGCAGTCTGGCCTCATGGTGGCACAGTCGGATAAGAAATCACTCCTGTTCCTGTAGTCCGGGGTGATGCCCTGAGTTCCAAGGAGACGCACAGATGTGTGCTGGGACGCAATCCCGCCTGCTGCTTCCTCTACAGAGGAAAGAAAATTTTTCTGAGTCAGACACTTTTTTGTTTATAAGAAGGCTGTGAAACGTTAGCTTTGAAAAAAGAAGTACAATGCCAGTCTAAGAAAGCAGCAGAAAACCCGTCTGGTTTTGCAGCTTTCTTCAAGGACGCTGTTTGAAGATAGCTCAGTGTATATATTAGTTAGAGATGGGAAATATTTGCACTGGTTGATGGACCTCTGTTTTGATCTATTGTTGTTTGTAGGGTTTCAGAAACAATAGGTACGTAGGACATTTAATAAGCACCTAAGATGCTTTGTTAGCTGCCTAGTATTTCATAACAGGTTGGCAAAAACTAGACTTTGAGTCTGCCCTAGAAAAACACAGGTCAAAGTCATGTTTTGTTACAGTCAAAGCCAAAATCTTCACACTGATTTTATGTGGCTAATACATTATCTTAAATTCTTTTCTGTGTGTTGTGAAACTTAATTCTTTGGGACATTTATCTCAAACAAATAACGTCTAAACTACTTGTTTGAAAATGTTTTTCAAGGTACCACAGTTAATATGGATTTCAATAAGATTTCCCTTGGTTTTTTAAACTCCGAATTTCACTGTGCAGATAAATGCTGACACTGTTATTCAAGTTTTCTTCACTCCTGGCTCATAAATTCCTGGCTATATTGATAGAAGTTTTCCTGGGATGAATAATGTTGAGGTCCTAATTTTGAGAAGGAAGTCAGGCCAGCTACTTCTCACTGATATTGTGAAGGAGCAACTCTCCTTTAATAGAGATTCTTTTGTATGATTAGGATTTTAGTATTTTAAAAATATTAAGCAAATGAGCAATGTTATGTCAGACCAGGCCTTCAGCTGAAAAGAGAACAGATTTTCTTTTTTTTTTTAATTTTATTTTTACCTGGATTAATTTTCTAATGGTCTTGCACCATGCACCTACATGAATTCCAGTGCATCAGAAAGGAAGTAATACGAACAGCTTGCGGAGAGGAAGCGAGGATTATCCCTTTTGATGGGCAGCTCTGAATTATCTTAAACAGACCAAATTGATCTCACAGTTTCATAGACTTTTTTTTTTTTTTTCCTTTTTGATGAGTCAGTTACTTAAAAGATTTTTGCTCGGTTGCTGCCAGAGAGATGGTTTTACTCTGGAAACTGTAACAAGAAAAGCTGGTATGCTTCTATCCTCAAGGAGAGAAAGAGTTAATAGAAGGGGAGAGGAGGAAGGACTTCTTGTTGAAAAGACCTTAATTTTCAAAAGAAGGAAGCAATCTGATGTTTTTGTGGTAAATGGGAAAGCTGAGATTTGGACTGAGACTGCATCAGGGATTTGTTTTTCAGCAGTTTCACAAAAATAATTTTTTATTTCTCTGCATTGTAATGCACATGTAATTTTTTTTTCTGAACCAGATTCTCTACTTTGGCTTCATATATGCGTATGAAGGTACATACATAAAAATAAAAGATTTTGAGAAAAATCTTTTTCTTTACATGCTACTCATGAAGTGCATATATACTTGGAGTTATTTTGCAAACATGTATCTTGCTCAGATCGGACCATTTCTGTTTTCAAAGCAAATGGCTGGTAAACTGCCTTTGTTTATTCTTTTCCTTTTCTCTTGGGAAGGGAGGAAATCTATACTCAAGAAAAATAAATTTGGCTAAGGAATGCTCCATGCTCAGCAGTGCCCCATTGTTATGTGTCATGCTACCACCCCTGCTTAAGGGACCACATTCTGCTCCTCCATGGGACCTCCACCTCCTTCAGATCAAGTTCAAGGACACTGAAATTTGTAGAAAGACCCTCACTGACTTCAGTGGGCTCATGACCAGCCTGTCCCAGTACCTGCTAAACAATGACCAAGGCTGAAAAGACTGAATAGTGCCAAAGTGCCTGGAGAAGGGCTTTGGCATTGTGCAGGAAATAAACCATATGGGTAGAATGGAGTGTCACACAGCTTGTGTTCCCTGAGCACAATACATCCTGGGCACCGAGCAAGAAAGCAAGAGGCTTTTGTTTTAATAAGAACAGTGGTAGTTATGTACTGGGAAAGACAGTGCTCATATACAAAAAGAGATGAGTTAAGGTTATATGGTACATTTCTTGCAGGTGCTTCTTTTTGCAAACTTAATGCTTTTTAAATTTCTTTGCCATTTGAAAGCTTTGTAAAGGCCTTCTTTGTCATGTTATCAAAAGTTATTGTGACCTCACTTAAAATAGATTGAGCATCTTGGGTAGTTAACTTAGAGCATCTTGATTCATGAAAAGGGCTGAGCTTTATAAATAAAAGAGTAAATTATTAATGCTATATCATGTGAGTCTGGTCACTGGTGTGTGAGTAGGGCACCGTCATAACAATAAAACTTCATCAGAATCAGACCATCTAGGGATCACAGTAGTTATGTTTCTGAGCTTCAGTCCTGAGTAGAAGAAAAGTGTACTGTGTCCTCTGTTAAATATTAAATTGTTGGTCTGTGGATATATTTTCAGGCATTTGCTGTATCTGGAAGAACCACCTTTTGGAGTAGAACTGTAAAGTGATGAGTGTCTTAATAACTCAGCTTCTCATGGCAACCTATAATTAAGATTTCCACTGGGAATGATGGGAATGAACCCTTATTCCCACAGAATGTTAGGCAACATTTAATGAGCTTATTCCCAAGCAAGAGATACTGAGTTTCAATAAGATAAACACAAAAGCAATTTTTTTCCAGGAAAAATACGCCCAAATATGGATGTATGAGGACCATCATCCAATATAGCATATGGGGAATTGGTTTGTTTATGGTTTTCTCTCTGGTTCTAGGCGGCAAAAAAAAAAAGCCTGATCTCATTTTGTTCTAAAATGAGAATTTTTATATACAGCAGGTATTCTATTCCATTAAATCCCTAGGCATTGTGTGCAAATGACAGCAAAGGTGTGGCTATTGGTCCATTTCCAGGCAAATCTTGTATTAGCTGATATTCACTCTTCTAATATAAAGCCTTTAAAAATACTGAATGTAAAATGTTCAATCAAAACATGTATAGAATACTTTTCCTAATGCTCACAACTGTCATTACATCTCAGTTATTTGGATTTGCAGACAGAAGGAAATAATCTGAAAGAAACATATTTCAGCACCAGAAACTGAAGGAAAATAAAGACTAAGTAACGATGATGATAATAATAATAATAATAATAATAATAATAATAATAATAATGATAACAGCAGCAACAATAATAATAAACTCCAAGTTTTGGAAAAGAACCATCTTTAAATCCATTCTATTTCAGTTTTATTTTCATGTCTTCCCTTTAACTAAATTAATTCTACATGCTGTTGCAGAGAAATAATGTCACTGAAATCCAGGCAGTCCTTCCTTATCAGTCAACAGCTGTCCCCAGATGCAGCATTTTAATTTTGAAAGGAATATAAGAGCAATACATTTTCACTGACAACCATGCAGCAAACAGCCCTCATTCTATAATAACTTGTCTAACGTGTTTCTATTCATAGTTGCTTTCTGCCTATTTCATGTAACTGAATTTTATATTCACCTTTTTTACATTGTTTAAAGAGAAGATTGTCCATTTCTGTTTATAATTTAAAAGCTCATTATTTTTGCTGGCTTTTCTCTTCGGTACTGCTTCTTGTTTGATGTGTTCCTGTTGTCCTACCAGCAGGAATTCCATTGTAACCAGACTGCTGTGCTCAGTGTTCCTGCTGTTTTCCATTTTAATTGCTATTATTATGTTTGCCCCTCTAGTAGAAGACTTGGTAAATAAAGTAGTTACTGTACACCTTAATCTTTGCAAATATATAAACTGTAATAAAAATTCTGCTTATGAACTCTTTCACAGATTCGTAAGACCTCGTCAGAGCAAACTGTGGGTCCTTTAAAACTCAGAATAGTAAAATATATTCACATTGTTCCTAAGAACTTACATCTCTTTTAACTAACTACTGCAACTCAATTAAAGTTATAGGAGTGCTTTCCAAAGGAAGTTATCGTGATTATTATGAGAGACTCTTTAACTGTCATTACTTGTCATTCATGTGCTGATATCAATGCAGTTGGTGTTTCTAATCCTTTGTATATCAAACTCTGAGGAAGCCATTTCATTAGGAGAGATAATACTTCTAGCTATGTCTTGAGACTACTATAAGGAATTTGAGTTAAATAATATCCAATTTGGTAAGATATTATCTCCAATGTTTCTTTATGTTAAAATGTACTTGGAAGAGAAAGACTTTTCTGCATAGTTCTGACTAAATTTAGTTCTGAAATAGAGATTATTATTAAAAACTAGAACCCTCCACCCCTATATTCTATCTCCAAAGCTAGAAAATGTATTAGGGGTGAGCCAGAACTGTCACTGTAAAAGCCAGCTGGGAATTTGCCCAAATGTTGGGTCATGATTTGACTCAGCCCATTACAGATTGGGAGCAGACACAAGCTCTGGGTCAAAGTCCAAATTTTCTCCAAGGGCCTGATATGTTTTCAGTCAGGCTTTCCTGTGTATATTACAGTCACTTGTCTGAGTCTAATAGTGAATTCCATGTCAAGCATAACGCTAGGAATACAGCCTGTTGGATTATTCATGTCTCTGGAATTTGGGAATTCCGACTATCATGTCACCACTGGAAAACCAATGTACCCGATAGACTTTGAGTAATTAATCTGATCATGGGTTTTGTGTTTCTAAGCAATTATATTCAGCATTTGGATGAAAGAGAACGTGCCGGACAAAGCGAGGATTCCTTGTAAATGCAGCTGTCTCATTCTAGAGAACTGAGCCAGGGCACCAAAGTAGTCTGAGAATCAGGGGCTGATTAATCTAGTTTTTTCTGGGTACTGACTCTATGTTGTGCTGAAGTAGTCATAAGTCTGCAGTTAAGGTTTTCATGGAGATTTTCAGTTGCACAGGGTAAGGATTTATTTTTGTGTTCCAAATTATTTGAGAATATTGAAGCCCTGTATTCAAGGATTATTATTTTGAAAGTGCTTGAATTTCTGTGCTTCATTTTTTTTCCTCTGTTTACAGCCCGGGCAGGCGATGATAGATATTCCTGAACCCTTTTGCTGAAAACGTCATGAGAAATTTGAGGCCCCAAGTACTCAGCTAATCAGATACTGCTTCCAGTGTTCCCTGTAATTAAATACACTAGAATGATGCAGTCCTGAAATGCTGTTTTTATGTTTAAAACTGTTTTCCTTTACCTCTTATTGCATTTTCAAACTGCTTTTTCATACTTTTTTAGTTGTGTGATTGTATGTGCAAAATGCTTGAACGCAGAGACATCTGATTCAAGCATACATGCAGACACTGAATATAAGCATTATATGCATAGATATGTCTGATCAGTCATTTGTATAAATGGTTACTCCATTTATTTACAAACTGGCAGTAAACCTATGTGCAGATTAAACATATACTTTGCATATGACAGACAATGAATAATACTGATGGGCTGCAACTGAATGGAGGTTTACTCAGTTATTCATTGCTTTGGTCCATGCTCTGCTTGGTATGTATATTATTTTACCAGACCCAGATTTGGAAGTGGCTATATATGGGTGAGTAATATTGTCAGTGAAACTGTGGGTAGTCCCTGAGTGAGCGAGCATCGCAAGTTTAGTTTTTTCAGGATAGCTGATGCCTTTACATTACAACATGTAGAGTTGTACTGGCCAGAAAGAACTCTCTCCTTCAAATTAGAAAGTGTAAATGCTTTCTACCTTATAATTCACTGGGGTGAAATCCAGAAAGAGTCACCTCTGTAGTTTATAATTATTTGTTCTCATTCAATATATCACCAATTGTTTATTCTTTTTGTAAAACATTTTTTTGCTTATTCTGATTAGGAAGGTCAGCTGGAGGATCAACGGCGTAATCAGTTCTAAGCAGTAAATACAACCTCTATTAGGCTTTCACCTGATTTTGCTCCAGTTGGAGGACCTCTCTAATAGACCTGGAGGCTTCCCAGAAAAATAGAAGTGTGTTCCTGCATGTTTAAGGATCCATTATCTCTGGGAATCAAGTAGCTCTTCTGAAATGGAATTCCAACAGGAAAAGGAGAACCTAATGTGAAAAACATTTTTACATATCTATCTGAAGAAAATCTCAGCAAATGTGTATTTCTTGGATACTGAGTTGCAAAGAGTCCAGGTAAATTAGTAATAATTCAGAATCATACTAGTTGTATAGTGGCTGAGGTGAAGATCCTTTGTTTCACATCTATAGGAGAAGAGCAGAGATGTATAGCCAACTCTTGTACCGAGAGACAAATCATGTACATTAGGTACATGCACATACATGTAGTGAGTTATGGCTCAGTTCTGCTTCAGCCTTCTATACTGTTTATTTCAGTAGCCTGTTTCTTTTTCTCCTTTTTTTGGGGGGGATAGGCACACTCCCAGAGCATCTCCAAATGTCTATATGGTGGCAGGTTTAGTTTTCTGTCACCCAGAAATACAAATGCTAGCTGCAAGCTGTAATCTGACTGTGTGGAGCTAAATGATCTTTAAAACAGAATGAACTCACAGACCTTAAATAATTCCTTTTCTTCTTTGTCAGCATCCACACAATGCACTTAATACAAGTAATGACATCAGATATGTACAGCATGCTCTGAGTACCGTCACATGCTATAACAGTGTCATGATTGTGTTCATTTATATTGTTTTAACAAAGGCCATTGCCCCTCTATTCATTTTATACCTGGCTGCATCTTCTCACTTAGTCAAGGGGAGCTTGAGGCCTGAATAATTTTTAGTGTATGTATTCACGCTTTTGGCCAGTTACCTTAGATTTTGCCAGCTGCCTATAGTAGCATACAATGTATAGTGGTTCAGGAGTTTGTGGTACATTTATTATACTTAAAAATATTCCCAAACACATTTGGTAGAATGGTCTGAATATTAATGCATCTCCTGAGTCAGTACAATTCCTCACTGTTCTGTTGTTACTGCTTTCTTTGAAATTCAGTCAACAGCCTGCAATACCAAAACAACAAAAATATGTGCACTTATCTTCAGGCCATTAAAAACCTACAGCTGTGTTTACCTTCCTTTTTGTGCAAGGAATGAGTAAAAAGCTTTCAAACAAATGCATTTAAAAAAGAGGAAGGACAGGGGAACTCCCTAGCAGGGATTAGATGCTGCAGGCTTCCTGGCACTTGCTGCAGAACAGAAATATTCTGTATAATGTTAGCTGCCTTTTTCATTTCTATTGAAGCAGCGGCAGAGTTTCTAGCACCCCCTGCTTAATGGGTAAGGGGCCCATGGGTGCAATTCTACAGTCTAATCATTCCAGGTAATTTGCTGTATGGATGATTGGGTTAAGGCAAAGTGGTCCAGAGACTTGAATTCATTTCAACCCCGACTCATCATCACAACTGGAATGAGATTCATGTTTTAATCTTAAACTTTTGTCCGTATATATTAGAGGTTCTTCTTTCCTAGCTCTCACACCATGTTCAAAGGAAAATTATATACATTTGTTGTTTTCATTTCAGTCTGGTTGGTGAAAGGAGGCAGGAATCTAATATATGAATGAGAAGGGAGAGAGACAGCTCTCCAGGCTGATCAGCTCTTTTGAGTTAATACCTATATAATCCTGTGAAAGTATATGCTTCCCACACTTGTATTTTTTTAAAGAGCTATGACAGTCATTCTTGCAGAAACCTTACTTGCTACTTTCAGTACACAAACTATTTTGATCTAGACATGGATTTTTTTATTACCTTGCCTTTACGCAAAGGAAAGCAAACTGACTCAAACACACATTTTGGAAACTGAGACAAACAAATGACATCCCTTTCCCCCACCTTTGTTACTAGAGTAATCCACTATAGGAAAATTTAATTTATCAAAAATTATTCAGTCTTTCTCCCTCGTTCTCACTTCCCCTAGAAAACAAGAGAAAGGCCTAACTTCTCACCGAGCAATTTTTGGAAGGTAAAAAAGGTCAGCCATTTCTCTTTTCATTTTCAAATCCCAAGAGGAGATTTTCAAGGATACTAAGGGCTGTTAAGCACCCAATTCCCACTGAGAATCAGAGAGAATTGGACGACTGACTGCCCTTTGTGTCTTTGATTTATTTCCCTCTTTGGTCTTTACTAACAACAATTTTTTCTCATTTGGAACACACTGATTGAAAACATCCAAGGTCAAATTCATTTTGTGGAATTCTACTGAAGGCAACAAAGACATACACCAAGATGGAGTTGAGTCCGTAGCTGTACTTTTAGCCTCTCATTAGTACCAAATCTTCGGTTTTTATCTCCATTGGAGTCACTTGGAGAAAGAGAGGAAAAGACAACTTAATAAGTGGTTAAAACCAAATTGGGGTGAAAATAAATGGAAATATTTTCTACAAAGTTCATTTTTTAAATCTGGTCATGAAAAATATTTTGCTATTTGCAGGTTTATGTTTTTTTCAAATATTTCCTCTGAAAACTTTCCAAGAAAAAATATGGGCTTCTTGCTTAACTAGTTTTTTTTTTTTAATCCCTTTTCCTGCATAACTTCTGGTTGGTTGTTAAAAGTGGAATTCGCCTCACATCACTTTAGAAGTCTGCAGTCTAGCTGTCTACATTTGAACTACTTTTCCTAGGCTCCATTTATAGTCTAAAGGAAGACAAAGGCACTGCAGGACATAATTAATCTGACCTATTCTAAATAAGATGTAAGGAATAACACCCTATGTGTACTTGTTTTTCTCCACTAGCACGAAGGGTAATCCAGCTGGCTAGATCAGATTTGCACTGTAGGAGTCTACATTTGATCAGATGAATACTCCCCTGCTGCCATACATTTCTTCTTCCTTCCAAGGCTAATCTTCTTGTATCTGGTGTGATTGCAGTTTGTTTGTATGATAAATTGCATTTGTGGATCTTCATATGTTCCACTTTTTTTGATGTTTGTGCATTAAAAAAGAAAAATTCCAAATCCATGAATATGATGAATTTGATTATGTTAAATTTGATACATTTCTCTGTCTAACATATTATATTGGCCTCTGTCACAATAATATATGAGCACTTTAGCCATCCCTGTTCAGTTATATAGAATCATGGAATCATTAAGGTTGGGAAAGACCCTTAAGATCATCGAGTCCAACCGCTAACCTATCACTGCCAAGTCCACCACTAAACCATATATCCTCAAGCACCTCATCTACCCTTCTTACTTCATTAAAAATCACTGTTCTTTATTCAAGTGTAGTAGCATTGTTTGGATGTAATATAGAGTTATCTAGGTCAAACCAAAAAACATTTTCATTCCTATCAAGGATATATAGAGAGCTAAGTGGAAGCATTATGGTTCATGAACTTGTAGCATCTGTCATGGTGATGAGTACTGGTTCCAAGTGACTGGAGCCTAGTGGTTCACATCAGACTCCTGAGACCTTCCTGAACAATTCCTTCAGAAACACTGTTACCTGGGATTTGTTCCTTCCTGGGGCAGAGTTTCCAAATTTCCCAAAATTTCCAAAATTCTTCAGGTTACTTAAGGTGCTGTTCAGCATTAGTAGCTAGTTCAGAAAAGCTCCACACTTCCTGACAGTGTATCAGAATGAAATCACACTGCAGCTGATGTTATCATTTCAGTTTAATGCTCCATGATCTGTTGGTGCTGTGGTACCTTTCTGGTTATAGTGTTTTCGTACTTAATCCTTGCCTCAGTATTTTACAATATGGTTTTGTTCAGTAAGAGCTGTTATCCTTTGATCATAACCTGCAGACAGGTTAGGGAAATCAGTTTGTCTGGAGCTCTGACACAACCAAATACAGTTTAGAAAGCTTAACTTTAATGACTTGGGCCTCACTTAAATAAGTGGACAACCAGCACTTAAAACACTATGTGTGTTCACTGATCACAATATCTGAATTATGGCTGAAAATGAGAACTACCCAGCTGGTTAATTTAGTTTTTTGAGAGTATCACTGCATGACAGGAAACATGAAAGATGTACATGACTACTCTGCTGTTTACTTAATGTCTCTTTTAGCTCTGCAGTTGAGCTGGAATTGAACAGTCTACAAAGCCACAAGCATAATTGAGAAGGACTTCTTTTTTTTTTTTTTTGGTGGAGCAAAGATATATATCTTGAACAATTTAGTTTTAGATACTGTCTCAGTCATATATTAAAATATATTTCCTAAGTAGAATGGTGGGGGTGAAAAGTTGTTTCACAAAACTGTAATCCTAGAAGGTGCTTTGCCAGATCACCTCATCAATAACTCAAGCATAATCAATTTTACTTATGTCCTTCCTGATGATTCCTTGTTTATCCAGTATTAAAGACCTCCAGTCAGGAAGATTCTACAACTTCTCCAGCAAATCTCTTGCAATGCTTAATTTTCTTTTACTGTTATAAAAGCTTTTTTTTTCTTATTATCTAACTCAAATCTCCTTTTCTGCTCTTTAAACACAATCCACCATAAGCTTAGAAAACATATCATACTCTCACTTTAATCTTCTTTTTTTCAGTGTAAACCATTAAATGTATTCAAACTTTCCTCATAGGTACTATTTTCTAGATACCTGGTAATTCTTCTCATTCTCTTCCTGTTTCCACTTGGTCCGCACCTTCCTTGAAGTGCAGGGACACCAACTAAGACTTAACAGTTCTGAATGGAGTTAAAAGACTGATTCTTCGAGTTTTTGCAGGTTGCAATTCTATTTATATATCCCAGTACGGTTCTTATCTTTTTTGCAGCAGGATGACATTGTTAACACATGCTGAATATGTTACTCATTGTAAAGCCACCAGTGCTTTATTTTTTGAAGCATAGGTGAACAGCCAGCATACAGAATGTCTGCATGGACACATAATATTTGGAATCTACCTAATGTACAAGACAGCTGTTCTGTACATTATCTCATAGGCCCAGGCCTTTTAGTATTCTTATGGTAGCCCTAAAACCTATTGAATCTGATTAGATGTTGTTCTAGCATGATGGACAGTTTGTGAAGTTGATTCTAATATGGCTATTAATGACACAGTATTTTTCAGACTATACGTCCCATCTCTCAATATGAGTTTTAATTCTTACCCTGTACTCCAAAGTCCTGGCTGTCCTTCCTATCTTATTATCTGAAAGTGTAATTACCTGCACATTTAATAAGTGAACTCTTTATTCTCTCATCCAGGTCAATGGATGCCAGAACTGGAGCAGACCCCTATGGATATTCACACAGAATGTTCTTCTGTTTTGACAATGAGCCATAGATAACTAGTTTGAGTACAGTTGCAGTATTGAGTACAAAGCAATTTATTGAAAATGAGACCAATGAAGTAGAAACAATCACTGATTAACGTTTTGGCAGCTTCTGTTATAAGTTAGCTTCTCATCTTCATTCTTAGTGTAATTTTTTGATTTTTTTTTAATGAAACAAAAGAAACAAACTGCTTACTCTGTTAAAAAGGGCACTATTAAGTGAGGAATCACTGTTATGATATGTGATATTTTTGCTGTTTAAGACAAACTGCCAGCTTCAAGTAAGCTAATTTATATATTGATCAGCAGAACTTACCACTTTGAGGAAGAGCTTATTCCTTGCTAGAGATACAAAGCAGAGGACTCAAGAAACTCTGAATTAATAATGGAGTAGTGTATAATGAAGATTCTGATGAGACTGATAGTACTGTTATCTTCATGGAAGCGCAGTGTTACTGAGAGTATCTCTGGGATACACCATTGCCCAAGTACAAGACACAGTGTTTATGATCCTTTCTGGCTTGCATTGTGAGCTTCTGTTTTTAAATGCTTGACATTCTGTTTCAGTTCATGGTTTAGATGAGGATTTTTATGTGTATTTATGCATAGACTCAGAAACGAGCACACGTACACACACACATAGAGTTCTTCCCAGGACCCAAATTCTGCCTTTTATTGTATGGATAAAACCCCATTCAAATCTTTGCAGGGTTACACAATTGTAAAATTGAAGCTGAAGTTCACCTTTCAGTCTATAAATAAATATGTTAGTCTACAAATAAATAAAATATAAAGTAAAACCTATGAAAAACTGTCAGATGAAGCTGAGCAAAGAACCCTGTCTCTTCCATTGCTTATAGAAACCAGAGTGCAGATGTTCAGCCCTGGCTGCTTATTTGCAATGTTACTGTTTAGGTCATGGGTGACCATCTGTTTCCTTTCACTTTATGACACAGCACTTGCCCTCCATGAATCTTTCTGAGTTTCCTTCTGATATGATGGCGAAAGAGGAATGAAAGAAACACTTATTTGGACAAGAGGCATAGAAGCTTGAATGAATAATATTATTGTAGTAAAACAGTGTGATTCTTCTCTTTAGTTTCCAAGCATCCCTCACAGTGCCATTAACCACTCTTCAAACAGGGAGAAGAGGGAGATATGCAGCCCTATAGTTGACTTTAGCCCTTGTAGGGCTCTATTTCTTCCCATTGACTAGATTGGCCACCTTTGGAAACTGATAAACAGAATACTGTAAGTACCTAAATTAGCTGCCATAGTATGAACACCACTCTAAGTAACAGAGTAATGCTTAAAGGGAGCAAATGTTTGTCTAAACTTTGTAACAGTAAAACATTAGCTATTTCAGAAGGCTGAACTGGCATTCAGTATAGTTTCATGAATCAGAGGTCTTTTCTTAACACAGATGGGCATTTTTTAGATTAATTCTAACCCTATATTATGAATAGTTCTCTTCATAAGTGGGCCTGGGTTTATTTCTACAGGGAAATAGTATCTTTTCTTTTTTGAACAAGATACTTCCAAGCATAAGGGGAGAGAACAATGAGACAATGTTGAAATGAAAAAACAAAATGCAAAGTTAACCACAAATTTCCATAATGAGGAAACAAACCACAATGTATTCTGAGATGGTGCCAGCCAGTCCCTCATTGGTTTTCAATATAAAATAGAGGGCAAAACAAGAAAAGTTAAGGGACTTTCAAGTAATCTACATGTCCAGTTGATTTTTGCCAAGACCCAACTTCAAATGTATGTACATATATATGTATGCGATACTGTTGCATGCAATCCCGTTCACCTGAATGAAATAACAAAATGATATCCAATGTATACAGTATGCAGGAAGCTACCTTTTATGCCAGTATTCTAGCTTTCAAGAGGCTGCTTAAAAACCCAAACACTGCAACTGAGTGGAAAGATGGTGTTTATTTTTTGTATCTTCAGTAATCATATTGCAAAATGTTAAGTTGACAGCACAGCCACTATGCTTAAAATCTTGGTGTTTTTAATGTTTTGAGTCAGATTTATATCAGTATAACTACTTTTTTTCTGTCTGTGTGAACAGGAGAAGAATTTAACCTATTCTTTCCTACAAATACTTGTTCTAACTAAAAATGTTTCAGATATGAAATATCCACTTTAAGTAGGTCTCTGCAAACTCTCAGAGATCATCTGGCTTAGCGGCAAGCAGTCTTGGGTCATTATTTAGCTACAGTCACGGTCAACTGAGTGAATTCACTGCTATTTAAAACCATTTCATTCCAAACCAAGCCTTATGATTTTTAAGTCAACCCCAGAACCTACAGACTTAGACAAAATTAGGTGTTTGAGTTGATTTTTTCCAATCTACACAAATGATAGGTCTAGGTAAATGTCAGAATGGACTGTATGTAACAGTATGTTCTATCAACATACTTACTGGGACTTGATATGTATAAACGAGGATATCTAATGTATGCTGTTGCGAGAGAGAAGTCCAGCAGGGGTTTCTATATTTCTACACCCAGACTTTGACTACTGCCCAAGACACTTCATTTAAATAAAAAAACAATGGAGAAGAATCAACAATTCCTTTGCTTTCCTAAACACTTGAATATTCCTTTAATGGAAAAATGTTTTATCTCAAATAATGCCTGATGCGCAGGAAATATACTTTTCCGTTGAGATCTGAGTCTCATGAGATCTGCAATCAACAAACCCAACAATGTTGATAAATATTTAGCCACAACAGGAATGGCTGCTAATCAACACTTTTGTTGGAAAAATTAATCTGAAAGAAGCTGATACTTGGTGGAGACTTCCACAGCTTTCAGTGGTTGTCTAGATCCAGCTGAACTTTCTCAAACTCTTTATGTACAGCCCTGGATGTCACTGATTCTATCTTTACACTTACTTACTTAGCAACATTTTTCTTATTTAAAAAAAAAACTGTAGGAAACATCGTATCTGTTAATTAAGTAGTGTCTCCAACAGAGAGACGGTCTTGACTGAGCTTCATTTGTAGTATTTCCATGTCATTTTTGCTATCACTGAGCCAGGAAATCAATATTAGTATTGCACAATTGTGCAGTGAACCGTCTTTGAACTGTAGTCCTAAGTGCAGCAAAGAACAGAAAAACTTCTGTATTTTTACAATCTATGTGTACAAATTTAGAGCTGGGGAGGGGGGGTCTCAGCACCTTGCAAAATAGCGTACTGCATCTTCTAAAGTCAATAGATTTCCTACAGATTTATGTTACTATAAATAAGTTAAGTGAGTTATTACTCAAAACACTGAAAGTAGATGCATGTGTGGAAAAGAAGTAGTAGATTCTCTCCTTTAGGAACATTTGATATAGAACATTTGCATTTGGCTGAACTTTTTATAAAAATGCAACAGAAGACCTATTACTTCCCATGGGAAATTATTCAGCAGTCTAATAGTTCTAATGCTCAGGGTGCTTTTTCTCTTATTTTTTTCTTTTTCTCTATTTCATTCTATTATTTCTCATTGCACAGGTACTGTATAAAATTATTCTTATATCCCTTTGATATTAATGTCATTGATATTAATGCTGCTATGTTTTTAGCTCTCTAGCCTACTGCACAGAAGCATCACATTATATTCCTCTTTTGCGATAGAAAAGACAAGTACTTGGAAGTTAAAAATGCAGTTTAGGCTGCGTATGCAACTTTTTGTTACCCACAGTGTAGGTAGGACAAAGCACTTAATGACATGATCACATATATTTTATCTAGATGTTCGGTCAGACCAACAGGGTCAATTTAAACATGTGATCAGGAAACTTTTCAGCCAGAATTGAGAGTTTAAGTGTAGGAAAATATTATTCTTATGTCCTGGGGTGTATGAGATGCCCTAGATATACACATTGTTATGGAGAAGCATATGTCAGACCCTGGAGATGAACAGCTAATTAGAATCACTGAGATCATATCTGACTGCATGGGTACAGGGGGAAGTTGATGCTTCTGGCTGCATTTGCATGGTAGCCTAATAATTCAACTGTTTGCCAAAGGACTTCTTTGATCTAGCTCCTCACTGTAAGAGGATTTTCACATCCAGCTTTTGTGTTCTAGAAGGGCATCTGTACCGACAGTCCCTGGAGTGATCTGACCATGACTTAGCTTCTCTTCATATTATCACCGAGACATATTACAGCCAGAAAGGGAAAGCTGATCAGACCAGATAGTAGGAGCCTTGCCCTGTGAACAGTTGTTTGGGCATTTGGCCAGGAAGGGTCATATGGGTTCTAGTCCTGCACAGTTTCTTTTTTCTCATTTTTTGTCAAAGGCCAAATACTTAAACTATCCTGGGACCAAACCAGTGTCTAAATGCAGGAAGTGATTTCAGGCACTCGGAACCTGGAACACTGAGCAGTGACCATGAAACAGGTGTTTAAATCTAGGCAAGACACTTACGGCACATTGAAGCTGTCTGATAGAGTGGGATCATGCATCTTCATGTTCCACATACTGCCTACTTTGAATCCCAGTCTAGGGACTTAATTTTTCCTCCAGACAATGTCAGACAAAGTTGGATGCCTGACTCAGCTTTGTGAATTCCTTTTTGAAATACACTGACTGCATAACTTTTAAGCATTGCAGCACTGAGCATTATTATGTCAAAAGCATTTTGTTGAATAATTACCATTGTGAACAACAACACCGTCAAATTATGCTTCTAGAATGATGGAAAAGTATTTTCATTATTTGGCTTAATGCATGGCTCCAAGATGCTCCTTTCCTGCTCATTATTTGCATCTTTTATATGCAGGGACTCTGTGGTACAGGCAGAGATAGCAAACAGCTTCCCAGGTTGTAGTCTCCACTGTCCAGCTTACTCACACCCATCTTGTGTCCTCTACTCCATTTTTTTCCCAGGTACCTGGTTAAATCATTTCTAGTTTGTTCCAGTATCTAATTCTCTGTTCTCCTTTGCCCTGTTTCTTCAGTGCTTTTCTTTTACCATTTCCTGTTATAAGCTTGTAAACCAGTCTGCTTGCTCAGTCAGTCCCAGAGTCCTTTACTGGCCTGGCATTCTGACTGAATATTACTCCTAGTTTCCCACTCCCGTAGCCATCTAGCCTCAAGTAACAGTCCACTCTTAATCTTCCAGAATCTGTTCTAATCTATTACAGCCACTTCTTCTCTCTTTAACATGTCTTTGACTCTTTTACATTGGGAGCACATGGCTTCTTTCTCTGTGGTGCCAAGAGTGGGAAAAAACCTGATTCTCTGCTCAGGAGGAACATACATACCAGAACAGTGAAGTGCCATGGCCTTCAACTGGCTACAGGCTGTCTGCATCCTCAGTTTCATCCATGGTAGAAGCCTGTCCAAAGCAGAGGATGTGTTCAGGGGATTTATTCTCAAAATCAAAGCAGTGTGAAACTAATACATGTGAACAGTAAATTTTTCAGTGGATTTCAAGGTTAGAAGTTCAGTCTCCAAAACACCATTCAATGGCTTCATGATAAGACCCTGCTTTGCCTCCTCTTTAATCTTCTTCCAGCTTTTGCAACAGTTGACTTATGGACATCCTATACCAAAAATGCCCCGTTTTTCTGATGGTTGGTTATAATTAATGAGAACAATTCAGCTCCTTTTATTCAAACATTCCATGACTCTTCCACTCTTCTGGATGTACATTCACCCATTACCAGAATGCAAGTGTTCCCTCCTGTCATGTGCAATACATGAACATCATCTGATCTTGATCATGAGATGTGATGTGTGACCCCTCTTACCTTCCCCCACTGATGTTACAAAATGTGTTGTGGTCACACAACAGAAAAATCCTTTCATTTTGTTTGAGTGACATAACGTGGGAGAGAAGGGATGTGAAGCTTCTTGAGTGTCTCCATAAGAGTCTATGTGCCTTCCCTCCACTTCCAAAAGGCTGGGCATGGCTGCTGTACCTACAGCTGATGATTCCCCTGAGAATGATTCCCCTCACCTTGTAATCAGAAATTGCTGATATCTTGTTCCTACTCCTCTAAAAAATACTAGCTTGAATCTGACCAGTGAAATTAAGTCCAAATGATTGGAATTTCTCTAAGTTATAAATGTCTGAATCCAAAGACTTACATCAAGAACGTAGCTTTAGTAATGAATAGACATTAACTACGATTCTGCTTTTTGGGCTTTCATTATAAATGAATTCCTCAAAACCCAACAAAAACAGCTAATGGAGCCTGTTATCTTCTTGTTAAGGATATGACTACTATAAATATGCACACAAAATTTGTGATTTTCTATTACCAAAGCATAATGCATAGTGTTGTTTAACTGTTTATTGAAAAGTTCCTCTGGAGTATGTGTGTATATGTTTGAATACTTGAGAAGCCATCTGTGAATAATGCAAGGCTGATACTTCCAGTGAAGCCTCTTTCCACCTTGACTACATGAGCATGGGCAATGTGCTGGAGGGGAGCCTCTTACCAGGCCCCCTGGTAAGTTACAGTTTGCTTCTCTGTTGTCCAGTGGTTTTTGACAGCCCCTTGGGAACATTTTAAGGACTTGCAGAGATGAATAACCCTCTAGTTTGCTTTGGGAGTCTGGGGTTTCGTCAGGGGTTTGTAGGTCACAAATGATGATGGTCTTCCACTTTCCTTCTGCATTGTTTCCTAGATGTGCAGTGTTCCAAGAGTGGATATTTTTGCTCTAAACTAAGCAATCTGGTCTGCAGGGAACTAGGATATATCACTTCTGTGGTCAGTACTATATTCCAGAATTAAGGTTTTGCTCTTGCTCACCAGGAAATATTTATTGCAGTACGTAAAATATTCTCACCCAAACCTCCTGCTTTCTGGTTGGTTTTTTCTTTTTTTAATCTTGCTGAGCACATCCTTCTCAATTTTCATTTTAAATGTTCTTATATTTTAGACACAGCTGATCCAAACTCCTGAGCAGAACAGCCTTGAAAAGCCATTGGCAAATAATCTGTACATACACAATATAATATACAGTTTACAGAAGCCATTTTCTTCTTCCCCAGACAGCACAGCTCCAAGAGGCAGTATATTATCATCCAGTGACACTAGCACTGTTTATAGAACTAGTGAGTGGGCCATCACAACACCCTGAAGCTCCAGGAGTTCCAGCCTTACCATCCTCCTATCAGATTCATACTGGTTTTTCTTGTTGTGGAACCAACTTTGAAAGCAGCAGCACAGAGAATTGTGGCAGGACAGGCTGATTAATCTCTTCTTTAAAATCAATGGAATTATTCCTCAGGAGATACACAGGAAGCAGAATTACAGGCACTAGAGGGCTCCAGAGCTCTGTAGACGTGACATATTTTATATGAACATTTAGTAGAAAACTTAATTACCTTCGTAAGTGAAACACAGCTAGCTTAGGTAGTAGGCAGAGGTAGGAATTTTTCTCTGGACTTCAGAGGAAACCATCCAATCCCTGCAGGAAAACAGGGATTACTTCATGGTAAGCAGCCCCAATTTCTAGCCTTCTTAAAGCTATTCCAGCTCTTAAACAAATAAAAATTCAATTGTGTTGGAAATTCAGGAAAGTGCAAAAAAAAAAAAATCCACCCAAAGAGCTAGAAATAACCTTATACACAAACTAATGACTCACTTTTTCTTGCCAATCAACTCCTTAAATGAGATTTTTATCACTGAAAACAGTTCACCTAAAAATAATATAATAATAACAACCTTATTGAAAAGTTTTCCCCCACACACCCTAACTTACAATTGGCTATTTATTTTCTTCTAGTTGTATTATAAATTCCCATAGGAACATAGATCCCTTTTTGATTTCAGGCAGGAAATATTATTCTGTCAATATGCTTGTCTAACATACACTAAGTCATTTTTTTTTTTCAAATAGGTGACATTTTAACATCGCATTTCATTTACACAAAGACTACAATATTAAGAAAACTTAATGTAATCATTTTTCTTGTATGAGTAATAATCCAGATATGAGTCTGGAATGAATTTTTCCAGCAGTGTTGAAGGTAATAATGGTTAGCTTCCTAACTGCTGATGCTTGTTTTGTCCTTTTCCACTTGTGGTTGTTGAGCTTCTCGAGTAGCTCTGAGTAGCTTTGTTTTTCTACTTGAAATTGTAAGTTTAGCGAGGACTCAATCCAACAAAGCTCGTAAGTAAAACTTATAGCAGTAAAACGATCCAGCAAACCATTTACTTGTAATATATATACTTTGTCCCTTTTTTGGCAGAGGGCCTGTGTCCTCATTGGATAGCTTGTTGGTCAGTTTCATTGGTGGATCCCAGCTGGTGAGAACTGTGTGTTCAAGAAAAAAGACAAATACTTAGGGTGTTCCTAAGCAAAAGCTAGACAGAGAGAGGACATGCTATGGTAGTTGATATCAGGATGCAGGATTGTGCCCTGCTGTTTATGGCCAATACAATTACTTGGTTATCCTTATCAGACCATGCCACAGTCACCACTTCCCAGGCATTAAAAAGCCATTATTAGAACACAGGGCATTATGAAAACATATGGCATTAATACATCTGAAAGATAAGTGACACAAGAAATACAGTTTATATGCATTGTACTTAGAGACTGACATAACCTTTTGGTAACTAAAGAGAGCCGTTCCTGTGCTGTGCTTCTGGGAGCTGTTGTCCATGTGGATGCCGCTTATGCGACAAATGTTTACTTGGTCCTTTTTTATTTGTAGTGTCTTAATGACCAAAATGCAAGCTCAGCAACTTGAAGTCATGTTTGCGTTACAGAATATGTCTAGTGTCAACAGTGTATTTTCTTTGGGAAAAAAGCCACTACACTTTTGGTCCCACTTTCTAACTTTCCAGCTAGAGATGCGAGTAAACTCAAAGTTAAGAATCCTACGTTTAAGGTTCTTCATATAAGTGTCTGTATGTGCACTGGGTATCTACTATTACTGCCACTGTAATCCATGGAGATTTAGCCAACATCACCAGAAGAGCCTGAAGGTTCTTTCAGCTGACATTAAATCAGGTATCAGCATCCTGTCAGCTCAATAGTGCTGTAAACTTCATTGGTGAGGAGCTCAATTCAGCAGCCCTCAGCTCCAAAGGACAGACCCAGCATGCTCCTGGCTGAGGGACCTGGACTTCCAGCCTGTAAAGAGTGAGCAGCCCGGCTTTCTCCCAAACCACTGTTCTACCATCAGCTTCCCTTTCAGAAATCTTGGGGTGTTAAATTAGTTGTTATTTCAAGAGGAACGGAAGAAGGATTCCATACCATTTTTGTCACGTATATTTCAGGACTGCTTGCAGTGGCCGGGAAGGATTTTTTTTCCCACCTTTCTGATTCAGAATGGCTTGTGGGTTTCCCACCTTTTTCTGAAGTGCAAGGTGTTGCAACATGGGCAAGAAGTGCTTAAGGTATTATAGGCATTTGAGAAACTCTTAGTGGTCTGACTGATATGTGTCATTTAGGGCTAAATCGATCTCTAGATTTTGATTTAAGAACGTTTGCAAGGTCAAGTTCTCACAGACCTATTAGATTTTGCCTCTCACTTTAACTGTGGCCCAGAGCGCACTCAATGGAATTGCCTGGCCAGTTTCAGTTAGAAAATTTTTCTACTGCTGTAGTGACTCAGGATATCAGTGATGACTGTGACCAATAAGGCTATGACAGCAGCATATTTACAATGTCTTAACTATTGGAATGGCTTCTGCACGGATCATAGCATGTGCTACCTAAACACACTGCAATTAAAATGCACTGTGGACAGCAGAGAGCACTGTCAGTACTTTCTGAAATTCAGTCACTCTATGTTATAGCAATTTGAAACAACAAAATATCAAGTATTCAAAACTATTGTTTGGTTTTGAAACTCTTGGGTCATGACTTGTTTCTATTTCCTATTTGATTCTCTCTCTTCCCACTCATAGTAACAAAATCTTGGAAAATCTACCTTTGCATACAAAATTTTAAGAACTGGGATAGTGTTTTTGTTACAGAATCACCTTTGTTATGGTGATAGATATTTTTTATTAAATCCCAGCATCATATGTACAATATTCTCATACCCAGATGCATGGTGAAGAAGTTGTCAGAGGCTTTTTTTGCACAGAAAGGCTTTGTGACAGAAAAAATCCACATATTGCAGCTTTAGATTTCAAGTATGTATTTACAGTGAGAAGATAGGTATGGAAAACAAAACAAAAGCAAACTGATCTACCTAAAGAAGAAAGCTTTGTTTTTCTCCAGGACTTGTCATTGTGGTCAGACCATGGCCAGTTTATACATCATGCTACCTAGCTTGAAAATATTTTATTTGTTAAGGAAGCTTCACAGCACTATGCTGGACTACATGATGCACCACATGAGCATTCATTTTTGAATTGTAACATTATTTAAAAGCATTATAAAAAGATCAGCTGCCTCCTTTTGTTCTCTCTTGACTGGTAATTTTGTACTGTCTGCTGAAATGGCAGCATTGGTGGATGATTACAATGCTGATGCCAAAGAAAGATGTCAAAGAGATGCTGCATCCTGTTAAAAATGCTCCATTCATTACATATCTGTTTGGTCATGTATATTTCAAATTCTTTCTGAGCATTAAATAAAACTGCATAGCATTGTCCAGAAATTGTGCTTTTTTCATTTAGAGATTTTTTTCCTAGTCATTTCTTCTCATACAGAAGAACTGAAATATTTTGATACTACCACTAATAATAACCATTTGATTCACAAAACCCAGTGTTATTCCAATCTCTCAACAGTGACTGAATTATCTTGACCTTGAACTAGAAACAACTACATTAGTATATTGCTATTATTCTCTTACCTTTCTTCTTAGAAAGAAACCATTGAAATGACATCAGAATTTCAAGGGTCACATATTTAATTTAACACTTTATCAGCCTTGAACATATTAAAACAATAGAAATGTTGCAAAATGTTGCTTCCTTATCTAATGTGACTGTTGCACCCAGTAATTCTGTGCTGGTTATGGAAGTTTGACTAAGCTCACCTGTCCTCCAGTGGTGAATTACATGAACAGCATCTGAATAAAATAAAATTGTTGAAACATGCACAGATAATATAAAAATATTTTGGCAGAAAGAAAGTAAGATAAGAATTCTTCAATATTTTTGCTGTACTTAGTGTGTGAGATCATTCCTATATTTCAAAGCAATAATTAAAAAAATACTAGTTCTAACTATGACCGTACATCCTCTGGAGGTGCTTTATCCTACATGTTGTAGAAGTGCTCGGAGATGGTAGGTCTACAGGCCAGAGCATTTAAAATATTTAAGGAAGTGTATGTAGGTGCAGGGGTGAATAAACAGACACTTAGAGAAGACAAGATAGATCATTTGCACATGTTGCTGCAGCAGATTTAACCTGTGTCCTGACTTGTTTTGTCTAATGAGCTGTGCTGTGTATCTGTTTTCATAATTAGGTGCTTAAAGAAAACTAACATTTTGTCTAGGTATGCTGAATGCCACATCATAGGTAATTAATGGCTGATATTTTCATCATGGTGATGCTTTCAATCATTTCCATGGCACATCAGTGCCCACAAAACAAGCAAACAAACAAAACCAAACAAAAAAACAAACAGCTACAAGCTCCACCGGCACATCTAATACTAATTTAATTTTTATTTGGCAGTTAAATGACTGATAGTGGGAAAACATGGGTAATTTTTTACCCTCCTTATTTTACAAATTATTTTTCTTATTTGGATGTGTGGCAAAGCTGTGAAGCAACACATGGAAAATTATAATTTCTCCATTTATAGACACCCACAACTCTGTTGCCATGTGCCAATTAATGTTATTGATACAAACAACTTGTTGGAGCAGAAAATAAATAAAGGAGAAAGAGCTATACCCGTGCAAATAAAAAAAAAAAGTGATAAGAAATGGACCCTGTCCAGTCACTCATATACAAAGGTATTACATATAATAAGTAATAACTGCATTGTTTTAAGTTTATTCAGGACCAAAGCAAATGCAGTTTCTGTAGGTCTATATTTTTAAATTTATATTGATCCATTCTGAAATATGCATGATTCTTATATGTGTTAATTTTGTTAACTACCAATTTCAATAAAAATGGATCTTCTATCTAGCTCCATTGAAACCAATGGTTAAAACCACACTGACTGTATTGAGGCTAGCTTTTCTATCATCAACACTACTTTGAACAAAGTAAATGATGTCATCTTCTGTCATTGAAAAGAAAGAGCTTATGCAGTTTTGTCAAATGTGTTCACATTTATGTTTTGAAATACTAGCTGCTGAAAGCTCTGCTGAGGTCTAAACAGAAACATTTATCCCTCCTTCCCCTGTACACACACACACAATTTCCTACACCTCCTATTTACCACCCAGAGAGAAGGATCACATTTCCACTCCTCCCCTGCTCAGAGAGTATTTCAGAAGCTTTTTGAAAAACTCTTGACCTCACACATACGTACTATTACCGCAGAAAGCTCCTTTAGTTTTCCTCTGATACCTACTTCTGGGTAATCTCATACAGAACTATAATTAGGATAAATAAAGAATGCTGTCTTTAGAGAGCTATTATTTTTCTTCAGATATTCTTGTGAATTATTATTAACAAAAGGTTTAAGTGAAGTGCCCTCCCTCCATGCTTTATAGGAGCTCTGACCTTCACTGCTATATCTGAAACATCTTGCTTCTCCATAGTAGCCAGGCTGTTTTGGACAACGCAAGCACTGACTGAATGCATTGTATTGTGACTGTAGTCAGTTTTATAAGTATGTGCATGTTTTGGGGGTACTCATAAGTGCTAGCTATTCCTGGAGGTCATTTGCAGGAGGTAGCTGATGGAAGGACCTCCAGCACTGCAAATACCTGATATCGCTGGAAATTCCCCTTATATTCAGGATAAAAGGCATACATAAGCCCAGGCAGACCACTGGTCTTGAGAGGTTGATGCATACCAGTTTCTGCAGCAACAGCACATGAAGCAGTAATGTAGCACAGCACAATCTAGTTGTGTTTAACTGTCCTAGGCCTAGTTGTTTTAGAAACAGTTTAAAATGTTGCACATAAGCACTGAACTGATAGGTTAAGAATTATTTTTTACAAGCTGGGTGCCATATTGTTCAGCAGAACAACAGAAACACCTAAGCTCATTCCAGTTTATGACCTAACCTGTCTTTATGCATATGAATATTTTCTCTAGTCCCCCATGTACTCTACAGAAATATCCCAGATTCCTTTGCCTGCTGAGCTTTTTTGGCTGGTTTTGAGAAGAAATGTATTAAACTTAATGGTAATTTTCCTTTGTATTCTTCAAAATGAGGAATTTCCTATCCAACAAGGCCCAAAGAATAAATCTTTCTAGAGGGGGTGTGGCCAAACATTTTTCTTCTTCTAAACGGCTGTAGCTTCCTATTCTCAGCAGGTCCAAGGCTTCAGGCTGCCCTCAGAGAAGATGGTGACCCCTGTTTCAACATGGTCACCTCACTTCTTCTCCTCTGTGCTCTCCGTGGAGCGAGCCTGACAGCCCTGATCTAGGTGGAATTTCCACTAATCTTCTCAAAGCCCATATACCTCCAGGATGCTGAACAACAACACACTCATCTGCCTACACACAGAACTGAGGCATTACCGCGTTGGACAACTCTGATTGATTGAATAGACCCTGAGGGCAGGACCCTATTACCAAGCCAATGCTCAGAACTGGTTAACCCCTTAGCCAGTGTCAAATACAGTACATTGCTGTAAGAAGACTATAAATCACAGGATAACTGTAGGGTCAGGCCTACTGTGGCCCTCTTATATGTCTTGCCTAAAGCCTACTCTTGATTTTTCTAAACAGAGTATGTTAGCGCTATTCTGGCAGAAGGAAAACAGTATAGGAGCTTCCCGTCTAGATTTTTGTTAACCAGAACATTTTGTAGCTTGTTCGCGTTTTCTCATGTTTCTCCTGATCACAGAGGGGAATGCATTACATATGAGGCAAGTTGTATTTACATTTTGGGACATTTGTAGGAGTGCTTTTTAAATGGTACCAATACTCTTGTACCTTTGAAAAGCTGCTGTCTGCACCCCAGCAGTGACAGCAGCTTAACTTCATTTTGGGATTATCCTGAGACTTCTCAATCCCCGTGTTTCTTTCTCTGAGTCTGGTCGCTTTTGAAACGGGCAGCTATGTTACTTAGTGTCTTACAAATGAATCCAGCAATGGGTTTAGGTATTTTAAAAGCTAACTGCAATGCCAGCTATGCCCCTACACTTTTCCGTACAATGGAGCCCAGGGTTCTGTGTTCGGCACTTGTGCACCTTGTGTAGGCTATTGGTAACATTTCCATTCCTTCAGAATGGGTAGCAAAAAGTTGACTAATTTATCAAGGAGACACCTGAATTTAGCAACAGCTGACAGTAGACAATGAAAAATATCCTGTAAAAAGAGTACCTTTTAACCTGTCCTCAAGGGTTAGGAGCCTTGCTCCAATCTACTTAGAATTCGTAGACTATTATCCTCTCCTGAAAATGAGTGTTTGAACTTTCTCTTTCAGAGAAAGAGTAGGATCTTCACATGTGAAAAAAGGATCAGAGAAGGTCCCTGTGACTGTGCTGGTGCTAGTGTTGGCAATAGTTCTCTTTTACAGGGCAGCCCAATGGCAAAGGCACTACCCTGGTAGCTGGGAGCAGGTAGGACTCCTGCTCCCACATCCACATCTCTATTTGCTTTAATATATCAATAATATAGATGAGGAATGAACTCAAGCAAGGACCATGATCCATGTTGTCTCTTTCTCCAAATATGTGCCATGTTTCTGCTTGTTTTCTCTCTCTGGCCCAATGGATCTTGAATTCTTTTTTTTTTTCATGATAGGGCAGCTGTGCAAAAGACAGTGGATAATGTACCCTCTCCTGAATAGTGTAGAATATAGCTTAGCATAGAGCATTGCTTAGGGCATCCTCTTAGGAGGCAGAAGATGTAATTAGAATATCCTCAGACAGAGGAGAGGGCTGATTCCAAGTCATCCACTTCCTGGATGAATGCTTAAAGACAAGTGGCTGCATTATCACCTCCTTATGAAGGAAAATGAAAATGGCCTCTCATCTAACTGCACCTACCTTTATCAAGAGAGACATAAAGGGCAAAATTTTCAAAAATGGGTTAGGCCCAGGTCCTCAAAGATATTTAGACGTTTGATTTTCTTTGATTGTAGCGGGAATTAGCTTCCAAAGTGCCTTTGAGGATCTGGACCTTAGAGATTTAAGATACTCAATGTCATTTATCAAATGTGGAATCAGTAGGAGTCGGGCATCTAACGAGAACCCCACAGTCTATATGTTTCTAAATTATGTATGCGCTTTGAAAATGCTAGTCCTTTATCACACAGAAAATCAGAATAGATGACTGATGATCCTTTCTCATCTTAACATCCCTTGTAAAGCTGGCTAAGGTCATGTGAGCACTATGATGGACACATCACAGTCGTATATATGTCATGCATCCTGAGATATTTTATATCTATATACACTTCCAATGGGCAGTCAGTTTCCTTCCAATGTGGCATGTCTTATGATAGGCTGCTTTTTAATTATTTAAATTATTTCTGGATTTTCTGATGCTTAGATTTTTCAACTCTACGTACTTCATTTTAAAAAGAAAATTCCATGTATCTTTACATTGATTACCTATGTTTCTAAAAGTGCAGTATTTCAGTACTGATTTATCTTAGCAGAACCATCTCTGTGAATAATATCTGTAGTTTATTGGAAGAAAGGGTTTGTGCTGTTTATTTTGTGTTTTAATTTCTTAAGGCTGATATATAACTTCCTGTTCCTGGTTTCCATTTTGGGTTTTTTTTTGGACCAGTAGTAATAGAAAAAAAACCCTTCTGGCCTTTTTACAAAGTAGCTTTTAAAATAATCTCCAACTTTTAAAGGCTTTATGTTAAACATTTGCCTTCTTTCTCACTTATGCAGTTTAGGCAGAAAGCTACTGACTGTAATTATGTGCTGAGTATTTCCAGAGAGGTGAGGTGGTTTTTTAATTTATTTTTAGATTATATTTTAGCTAAAGTGCTCTTAGAATTTCACAGTAACTTGGGAATTTTGTGAGATCCTTTGCTCCAAACATTGTCAATGTAACACTGATAACCTTCACCACCTGCTCAATGTTAGCCGATCTTACAATGATAATTAAAGAGAATTCAGCATCTTAGAAACTCACATAGACTCCGCATCTGATAGCAAAAGCAAGATTATATCTTTGCTATTCTACTCATATTTTATCCCTTTTATTCTTTTTTTTTTTTTTTTTAAGGATTGTTTCCTTCTCTTTAGTGATAAGGTGGTTTGCTGCCTTGCGGGCAAGACTAGGTAAGTTCCCTATTGTTAACATGTGATTCACCTTCTTGGTCTTGGGACCCTTTCAGATATAACAAGCAGTATAAAATGCCTTTATCTCGTTTCTTATCTTCAGCCATTCTGAGATGAATCTTCTTCATGCAATCATTCTGTTCTTAAGTTTCTGTAATGCATCCACTCCTTTATAGTAAACCTTACAACTTCATGTATGGCCTGGCATGTAATTTTAAAATGAAATAGAGGATGAAGTGTTTATGAAATAGAAAATGATGAGTAAGAGGAGAATTATTATATTTAAATATAATCAGGGGTATAAAAGGAGCACAAAACCCAAGAGCTGGGAATACAGAAGTGATAGAATTTATCTATAGGTATTGGTATAGATAATTACATATTGTCTATAGTGCTATTAGTACTAATAGGACTAAGCGATGCCTAGAAGGGTGGTTCTTGTAAAGGCAATATTATAACATGAATTTAAATTTGTAAATAAGAGTCAAAAAGGACACTAGATACAGTTTTCTCAGAATTACAGAGAAAGAAGTAAAAAGTCTTTGATGACTATAGGCCACAGGAATTATTTGATTTTAAGCATAATTGGAAGGAGTGAGGATAGTGATCACTTTGCTAAAAAAATAGATGAATAAAGGAGAATTAGTCTTATATCTTTCTTTACGTCTTTATAAAAGTAGAAAAAAAGAACATAAAATAACACCAATTTTGAGTAATTATCTTCTCAATTCAAATTAGTATTAAGCCAATGGATTCTTAAGACACAGAGGATTCAGGAATCACTTAATGGAAGAAATTAAGAAATCCATGTCCATATGTTTAAATCTTTAATCAGCATTTACTAACCCCTAATTCCTTCTTCCTCAGTAAGAATTTTCTGTGACTAAAACATGACTATGTGAACAGGCCTGTGGTTGTTTTCCTCTAGTGAAGGAAAAAGGAAAGAATTGTTCAACCACAACCTGCAGGACTATATGCTGAGACTTGATGTCCATTAGGATGCCCCATTATCTTTCAGAGCAGCTCATTTAAAGGATACTTTAATTAAGGATCAACATAATTTCTATTTATGAAAGAAGAATGCAAGGAAGAAGAAATATCCATACTTGTCATTATTCAAAGGGTCTGTCAATGGTATGAAATATTTTTTTCCAGAATGCAAAATTGGAAAAAAAGGAATGAACTCAAATTTATGGAAAAAGTTAAGTTTTTGGAAGGAAAATAGGGGTAATAAAAATTAGTCTATGTTAGTTCTTGTATGCCAAAGTAGTTAAGGAAATGAAAAGGTTTAAAATTTTTTTTTGAGGAAGTAAAAATCCTGGAAAGAAAATGTATCAGAAAAAGAAGGAGATGACGACTTTAGTAATAGTTAAAAATTATTGATATTAGTTATCCTTCGAAAGATTTTTGTTAAGTAGAAGGCATACAAAATAAAGCTTATATAACTAGCAAATTATGACATTTTAAAATATATATTGATAAAGACCAGACAAAAGAATACTTGGAAAAGTGGAACATTTACAAATTGTTCAGGCCAACTGGTAGGGAGACAATTAGGAAATCCATTTGCTCTGCCACAGGCAATTATTTTTGATGAGACATGGAAATTTTGGTAATTATGAAAACACTATAGAGAATACAAAACAAAATCAAAAGGAGAAAAAGAACAGTGATTTTGGCAGTTGTGTTCTGAAGATTCCCTCTGTATCCCAGGACAGTATTGGAAAAATATTGAAAGAAAAAACCTCATTGGGAATTAGGTTACTCAGACATGCCAGAGAGCAGGTCCTTTACTCTTCAAGTCAATTCCATTCAAATTATGCAAGCAGGCAGACACAAATGAAAAAATAAAACCCCAAACTTTTCTGTTTCATCTCATTACCTGCCACTTAAAAAAACTGCATCTTGGAGAGGAACAAAATAATTTCCTTCACTCACAAGGGAAAAAGAATCAGAAATATTTTGACTTCATGAAGAATTTATTTTTGGTGTGCTACAGAAGCAGTACTTGCCTTACTGGAAAGAGAGTAGAGGAGTAACCTGTTCCTCAGGAACCTGAAAATATAGAGCAGCAAGGAGATTTTGAAGACGACATCTTGATAGACAAAGATAACATTTTACTGCGTGTAAAATGAATGGATGAAAGAAAAGCAGTAGGAGTCTGAATTCTAGTTAAACCTCTGACATAATGTCTTATGAAATGTTGTTCTCCAAATTAATCCACAGCCTGAAATGTGACTGCAGAACCATAAAACAAGAAAAAACATGAAGTGCCATAGACTGAAAAGGGAGGATCTTAGTGAAGGGCAACAGGAACTGTTTCTACTTCTTTTAACATTCTTCATATTGATTTTGAAGTGGAGTAATAGGCCTATTCATACAATCCATTGATGGTACTGAATTTGAAAATGTTGCAATCACTGCTGAAAAAAAAAAAAGTAGGTGGAACTAGAGGGATTAAAATATGGACGGAGAAGAAGTAAATGAAGTTAAGTGTGAAAAAATATGAACATTTATCTGTTTGGGTGAAATATAATTCAAAACTCAAATTTTTGTGGAGACAGCGAAACCTGGAAAGCAATAATGCTGCAAAAGGGATCACGAATAGTATTGGAGAGAAAAAGAGGCAAGAATTTGCAATGGAGTGTGACAGCAGTAAGGCTCAACGCAACACTAGGCAGAATCTGCAGAAGCATCACATCACAAAGCAAAAAAAGATAATAACCTGTTTAAAGCACAGGTACAGCTTCCTTTCAGATACTGAGGATGACTCGTTACTCGTGGCCAATTACAGAGAGTTTAGAAAAAAGCAGCAGAAGGCACTGTGGACATACATAGAGTTCTGCAAATGCTCGCTACCTAGATACATATATCTATGTATTAAAACGATGTATATGTGGTCTAAACATACAATATAGAAATATTATAGAAAACACTGTATATAAATTATATTAAAATATATTTACTATTTAATATGTTATGTATTAAACATCACCTTATGGTGTCACATGGGCACTTACATATTATGTTTCTCTTATGCCCATTGTTGCAGGATTGACTTGTGGAACTATGCAGCCTTTGCTATCTGGCACAACACAAACAGACGATGAGGATGGTTTCAAGAACCTCAAGCATTCCCAATTTCTACTGCACTGGTCAGGCTCTACACCATTTATAGGAGAGAAAGGGAGAACCCACTGCCAAGTATCCCTTGGTGCAAGAGGATATGATGCATAGGTGAGAAAGTGTGTTCTTCATAAACAAACCAGCAGTTATTCTATGAAATCTTGAAAAACATTAATAAGTGCTGAATAGATCATTTATTTTAAGATTCAAAACACTGAGAGTAATTTTAAAACTGTATAAAATAGGAAGGAACTAATTTAAAAATAATTTGAAACACATGTATATGTGTGTGATAAATAATTGGTTTGTGTGAAATATGGAAAATATGTGCAATTGTAAGGAAATAACACTCATAACTCATGAGATTTCAACTGGCCAAAACAGTATTACAAGGCCAGCAAAACCACTCACAAGGGGAAAGTGCAAAATTCCAGTAACAGTTAAATGAACTATTTTATTCATTTATGATTCAAAAAACGCCTCCACTAAATATGACAAACTACATCCAGGTAGCAGAATAATTCCATGTACTATGGAAAAAGAAAATTATCCACTCTGTAGGTTGATTTTTCTAAGCTTTTTCCCCCTCCAAAAGAAAGAAAGAAAGAGAGAAAGAAGAAAAGAAACAGTTTAAAAGGAAAATGGAATATTCCTCAGAGCAGATGTTATATGATTTCTAAACAAGTGCCTGAAAGTAACACAAGCTATAGATTTATTCATACTACTACCCATTAAAAGATTTTATAAGTCTCTCAATAGTGAGTGACCCAGAACTTGTGAATATAATATTACTGCTGACATATCAAAATAACCCTTTATATTTCATTCAGTTCGACTCTGAATTACGCAAATGACTGTCAATGTAGTTTTTCCATTTCTTTAAAAAACAAACACTCATGGGGTAGTCTTTAGGCTGTGATTCAGGATCTATTCATTCCATATCCACCATTATGAAAGTGTGTCGCTGTATTTGTAGGCAAAGCTTGCCTTTCTGAGTGCAAGCTACAATTCTTACCTCACTACCCCTACCCTGCAGAGCTGTCCGTGCCCTGCAGAGAAAGTACATTCTCAGAGAAGCTGATTTTATTTACCTGAATATATATGTGTGTGTGTGTGTATATATATATATTTTATTCACTACTTAAGTGCTGGTTTAATATCAGAGACTGAATGCTCTGGAGACAAGGTTTACCCCCAGTGTTGGCAGACGGCTCCATTTTGAGCCTCCACATTGAAATGGATGACTGAGAAAACTCTGACAGAAAGCATTTTATCACATCCCAGATTTTTGCCAGTTACTGTCTTAGCCAAAAATATATCAGTTCAACACCTGCTTCTTTCCAAAATCGTCTCAGCAATGTTTCCCAGTACTACTGGCATTCCCAGAAGTACTGCTCTATAGAAAAAATGCTATGACACAGAAATTAAAAACTCAATAAGTAAAAGAGTGGCTGAGAAAATAGCTGTCCTTCTAGATGAATGATCAGGTCAATGTTCTCAAGAAAATCCTTTTGTGTTTTACTTCCTGCCAATCTCATGTCACTGTAATTCCAGTAAAGACAAGTATTATGGGTGAACTTGGGCAAATGCATGAAAATCCCCTTTTTTGATACCATCAAGAATATTTTGGAGTAAGTTTTTCTTCTTAATCTGGGAAGAAGGATAAACCTGTATTGTGGAGTGAAGTGTAGCAATTTGCAATGCTTTTTATATTACGGGGTATCTGCACTAGAACAATCTTTTATTTTGGACAGAAAATTCACATTCAGGTGTAGAGGTTTTGGTGTGGGATAAGCATTCATACATTTTAAAAAGAACTGGAAAAAGGAATGGCTTCCTCTAATTAGGTAGTTTGATCAATGTATGCATTAAAGACACATTTCCTAATGTATTATGAATTCAGATGGGTGAAAGAAAAGCAGGCTTAAACAGCTTTTAAAAATAGCCCAGAATCCTCAGTAATTTCCCCCTACTCACCTCCTCTGCATACCAGTGTTAGCATAATCTAAAATATTTCTTCAGCTTTCTACTACTAAAAGAAAACCATAGAAGAGATGGTTTAATAAAAAATATTTTCTAGCTCCAATTGCATATAAAATGCTAGAGAAAAAGTATCTTAAGCAATGTTTATATTTGTGTTGTCTTCTGCAGCCAAGTCTTTTACCCAGGTTTTGTGCAAAGATTAATTCCAACAGTGGAGATGTAAAGAAAGGATTGTTACTCAATCTCAGGGAAGACTGAAATTATTAAAGCAGAGCAGCCACTAACCTGCAGGTCCCTGGATCTTCTGGAGTATGATATGATGATTGATAACCTGACCTACACTTCTTGGATCTCTTGGCAGGTAGAAATATAGCATCTGCTCTATTGTTAATGCAATAAATTAAACCGCTTTCAAACGTTATTTCAATAAATTAAGCCCATAGATCTGTAGTAGTTTGCATAAACTATGTAAATAAGTGCTGTGACTTACGTGTTGCTGCTTGGGCATAAATTCAGTCTACTTCTTTTAGAAGGCAGAATTTGGGTATGGATATTTAAGATGGCTTGTGCAATCATATTAATCTTTCTACTTCATATTTCACATTTCTATGAGAACTTTATTACTAAATAATATATCTCCATGTTCCCTTTTGTAGCTGTGCTGTCCATTACTTGCCTAAACTACTTGCTGTCATTAGTTATAGCAGTTTTATGCTTCATATACTACACAGCCTCTGATGGCTGTCTCCCTAATAAATTCTTCATCACCTTCAACATGACCATCTGCATCGCAGCTTCATTAATATCCTTTCATTCCAATTTCCAGGTGGGCAATGTCTTGCTTAGTTAAAGCTTTTTGTAAATTATTAATTATTGCAACCAAGAAACCTCCTCCCTGGGCTCTCACCGGTATAATGAAATAGTGATTTCATGGATATTACAGAAGTGTCGCTCATTGCTGCCTTTATCTGTTAGGTTAATGAGGATCATTCTGCTTGAACACAATGGATCAAAATCTGGCCTTTGGTGCACACAGATATTTCCCATTGATTTCACCGAGCTCATTGCGTCTGGAGCTTCAGGCTTAGCAGCTTATTAAAGTAGCATGGAGAGTGCAAAGCAGAGATAGAAAAGTTTACCCTGGTAAAACAGGTGAAGCAGAAACTGAAGAAGTCTGAGACTTGAAAGAATCTGGACCAGTACAATCAAAAAGTGGAAAAACCTTAGGAAATCCTGGGTGATCTCAGTTTCCTGACTGCATGGAAGGTTAAAGACAGCTCTTCGGCAGACAGGCCCTATGCTATTTGATTCCTTAGGGAGACTTTCTGTTGACCATAATACTGAGTTGATTCAAATATGAGCACCAAAACCCACAACACATATTTCATAGCAAACAGCGAATGCTTATCATCACATCCTGTATTTTAAAGCTTTCAAGCATTCCTGTTACCATATTCTACAGCTATTTGAGTGAAACTGCTCTACTGACTGTGCCGAGAAAGCACAACTTCTTTTCATCTGTCACTTTGGACTCAGTTTGGTGGGCTCCACCAACCAAGGAAATGCATTTGGGCAAGTGAAGTTAAGCTGAATGTGACTAGTCAGTATATGCCGAATGGAATGGGTTATACAGTTCTTCACCATAGGGTTAGGATGAACCATGCAATTACAAATGAGGTAGACACAGTTTATCTTACATCCGTCACCCTTTCTCATTCATTTAATTTGTATGTCTGTGTGTGCCCTTATGGACCTGTATAGGTGCACACATTCTGCGTACACAATTACACTTACTTTTCTTGTATAAATGTATTAGATGTATCAAGCTGTATTTTACAGATATTTAGTAGGGTAAAAATTTATAGCTTAAGAAAGGAAGATTTAAAGCTGTCTATAATTCCACCTTCCTTTCTTGTTCATGTGCTTTGTAATACCATCCTTTAAATAAATATTTATATTTAGTGATTTTTCTTTCTGGATGTCCTTTTAATTATTCAGACTGTGACCCAGTGTCTTGTTCAAGATATTTTATTCAAACCTCACCCCCCTTAACAGCATTTTTCCTCATATACTTTTCTCATAGTGTTGTGACTCTGATAATATTTGCGAGATTCATAAAAATTAATTTATCTTTCAAACATGCAGTCCAGTATAAAATAGGAGATCAACTCTGGAGTGGCAGAACACACACTTTATCTCTAGAAAGTGTGAAAGTCTGAGGATGCTTTGTAGGGTTGAAATCTGTAGAAATTTTGGTTGATGAAAAGGAGAAATGACTGTAGGTAAATAAAGCTTTTTCAGAGGCTTGGCTGTGTTTGGCCAGGTGTTGCAACAGAAACCATATCCTTGTCAAAATGATCAATCATGATGCTGAATTTTTCATCTCTGCTTCAGAGTCTTTGAAAGAAAGAAAAGGTCACCAGATTATTTTTTATATTGGTGAAACAAATTATTCTTGTACCTTATGCATGAAAACAGTTGGTCTGGTATGGCTGGATTTTTTCATTTTATTATTCACTTTCATACCCATATGGGAAATTGTTGAAGTTTGACAAAGTTAAAAGCAACACTGAGTTTTTAATACAAAGGGCCAGGAAGTCTTCTCAGGAAATAGGTGGTGCAATGAACCCTACATACATTATGTCTACATTCCAATCTGTACAGATTTGGAGGCTTTGCAATACAATTCTGCTGCAAAACCATTTTTTAAAAATTTAGATACTCTTTAAAAATCTCCTTTGTTCTATGGCTTGCCCTGTGCCTATTTTCAGTGCATTTGAACTTTATTTTTTTCCTTCAAATTATCTTCTTTTTGACATCTTTCCTTCTGCAGTCACTGATTTTGTCTCTCCAACCCCAAGAACCATCCAGGCACTCATTTGTATTCAAATTTCAGGACTCATGCAGATGTCCAAAACAGACACCCTTTCTTGATGTGCCATTTCACGGTTCTCAAAGTAATGCTGGCAGATATCTGAGACCAGAGAGCAAAGCAGAGGTTATCCACAAGTCCCAGAACTGTCTTCTGAAACAAAGAAGTTAAGAAATGAAGAAAAGTAGTTTGCTGAGCCAATAAGAAACCCTTCTTTTGCCTTAGAAATGAAAAGGAAGAGGAAAAAATTTGGTTTGGTTTGAAGAGAAGATACTCCCGAGGTGATAAGAGGAGCAGTTTTTTTGAGTTAAATGTGAACAATTTCTGCTGTAAACCAAAAGGACCTTGTCCTTGGAAAAGGTCATTTAAACATCATGGTAGGGCAGAGGGAGCTTTTGAGCCAGGTATGCACCTGCCAGGGATTTGACCAGCTCTACTGTCAAAACCTCATATTATTCCTAAAGTAACAAGTATAGTTTTATTTCACCATTGATTAAAGACCACTTCAGCTAGGTGGCTGGATCTTGCCAACCCAGAGAGTAGCAGATTCATATAGGTTTCACTGTATTGAATGTATTCATTTCCTTTGCTTAATTTATGTAATGAAGTAACCTAATTCTGTACACACCCAAGCCCAAGCCTCCCTTTCTTAAGCTTTCTTTGTTTTTTTCCCTCTGGTTTTTTTTTTTTTCTATAATGCTAATCCATGGTTTAGACAGACTGTGGGGCCCACCTACTGTGGAAACCTTTTCCCCAATATAATTGTTAACGGAGGCTCCAGCAGTTTGAGAGAAATGAAAACAAAACCTTATTATCCAATAAAGGATCGTTAAAAATTCAGCAGCTAACAGTTTTTGGCTGACAAAATTGTTGAACACACCAAGAAGCAGAGAGCAAAATTGGCTATTTTCTGATCACAGGCCTAATTAGAAATGAATGGCTTAACTGTACCATTATGTGCCAATGACTGTGACCTGCATGGTATTTTCATTTCTGAATCTCTTTATATAAAGAATTTCCTGTGAGATTGTGTTACTCTCTAAATGCCTCTGTATGGTATTGACTACAACTGAGGGCCAGGTTTTGTTAAAAGAAAATATCTGGCTTTAATGGTGTGGAAGTTGAATGTACATATATACTTTTTATTGGGTCAGGTTCTAAGACTGGATATCCCAAAGCACCAGTCTTGTGGGTTTTGGGGTTTTTTTTACAAATTCATTTTTACAGCTTACAGCAGCCAGTTGAAAATAAGACAATAAAGGTTACGTGAGAATTGCAGGACTATAGGACTTCCTGCAGTCTACCTCAGGAACTGAAATGCTGCCCTGGCAAACTCAGTTGCTTCTCTGAGACCATACTCAGTGTAAAACAGGGCAGAATTGGGTTTTATGGGCTAGATTCCTTCCTATGTTAACTCCTCTGAAATCAACAGACTTTTTTTTTTAAGAAGAAATTTGAACCAGCCTGTTTAGTGCTTCTGTTCTAGTAGTCTATGGTTACTGGAGTTTCATGATCAGTTGCTCCATTCCATTCCCTGTGTAAGCCTGCGACAAAGGTCTTGCTGAATAAAGCTTCATTAGATCACAGACATATCATAAATAATTTAGCAGAGTTTATCATAATTGAAGGTTTCTTCTCACAAGGGGATTAAGCTGACCTGGGGACAGAATTAATTCCCACCTCTGGAGACAATCAACTGCCAGATCAAGTTTAAGGTCTTTGGAAAGTCCTTCTTCTGGAAGTGCATCCTGCTGGACTCACCCCTGTTCTGGCCAGGCATCCCAACTTCACTCAGTGTTGAATCATGCCAAGAAGGAGGACTTGTACACATGGGAACTCAGGCTGTTAGGAAAACAGCCTTTTTCATGCAGTTTGTTCTGTTGTTCTGTTTCTGAAAAAAATATCAATTTTAAGTAGGCTTTCAGGTACTCTGAATTTAATGTTAATGGCTTATTTCACAATAGATGCTCCATTATTACTGAAATTACAGAATTAGAGCAACCATAGCAAAAATTACAGAAGTTGTGAAAAGATAGAAAATGAGAAGTGTTTCACCAACTTTCAGAAGTGAGCACTGTTGAGTTTCTTGCCGTGTTCACTTAGGTGTAATCTATGATTAACCTCCTTAAAGTCTACACACCTGTTATGGATTTCGGTCACAAAGATAAGTTGCAGAATTTGACGATTTTGACCCAATAACACGGCCTCTTCATGGAATAGCATGGTATGACACTTATGTAACTAGAGAATGCCACTTCTTGCTGTATTGTAGTGCCATCAGATCATAACACAAGTGGCACAACATATATTTTTCTATATACTGGATACACAGTAAGGCCCAGTTTTATAGCTTCTCTGATACATAAATAACCCAAACACTGAGGTAGCTCTGCTGTTTTCCATCAGACAACTCACATGAGTAATGGCAGTTACATAAGTAACTTTTTTACCTGTTCAGATCCCATGTACAGTTGTAATGGACAGTTACTGCATTCAAGGCATTATTCCTTTTCACAGATGTTACACATGTAGCAGTTGCTGCTTCTTATTTTTTTTGCTGCAGTGCAGGATTCAAGTTTATTGTGAGACTATTTTCTGTTATTTAACAGCAAAAAAGTAAAAAAAATGAAATAGGTCAGGTACTATTGTTCATGCATACTCAAGGTGATGTGAAACTATGTAACTTTGTTATCTCCTGTTTTATTAAGAACCAGCTACTTCAGGTCTTTTATGACAAATTAAATTACAGTATATTTTGACTTTGGTCAAGCTCTAGCAGAGATCTGATGAAAAAGTTATTTGTTTCCTTTAAACAACTAAACAGAAATTTTTCTTTTGACCCTATTCTAAAGAACTATGTTGCTAGAAAATGTGGAGTAAAGAGGGGATAGAAATCTATTGGCTACAGAGCTTGTACCGCCAGCTCAGGTGGCTTGGATGTCACCCTTATGGTCTTCTGATGTTACTTCAGAAAGATTGTACTGTCAGCAGGAAAATGGGTCTTTTTGAAAAGATTTTCTCCTTTACCAAAGGCGTCTTATGAGATGTTAAGCTCATTAGGAAACCAGAAGAAAATCCAGCCGAACTTTTAAGTCTTTTTTTTTCTTTTTCTTTTTCTTTTTTTTTTAACTTTTGGTCATTAAGAATGTGAAAAGGGGCTTAGCTTTTTGAGCAGCTCCAGGGAAAGATGGGGAGGGGAAAAATGTTGAGATCTTATGACTACAGTTGTTAATATACAGTGGTGATACTATTCAAGCTGCGATAGTTAAAGGCCTGTCAGCACTTCCATTTGAAACCCAGTCTTTTTAACGTTTATCTTTCCAAAAAGAAGTCCAGTGTTAGTTGAATTTTAGCATACAAGAATGCATCCTGGGAGAAAATTCTCTTTGTGGCATTTCAAATAGATGGTTTGCATTGTACATGTCAGAAATAATTCAAAATGTCCCAGCCTGAGACATACTTTTGCATTTGTATCCAGCTGTCAGGCATTTATTTGTGTGTATTCATATATAGAGATCTGTGACAGTGTGTTTGCATGTATATGTGTGAATATATATTGCCATACAACATGCAAGAGAACTACCCTTATGCTTAAATATCTTTCCACGGGTTAACAGCACCTTGCAGAATGAAGTCTTTACACCTGCTCAATCAACAGGACAGGGATCCAGCTGTTCTCTTGCCAGGTCAAGTAAGCAGCCTATGTTTTGCACAGAGGTCCTAGTTTTAAGATTAAATTTTGCCTTTTGTGGTATAAAATATGCTATGCAGATAGAGAGAGCAAGAATATTTTCCTTAAAAACCACATTGACATGATAAAGGAGCAGGATTCCTTCAAGGAGGGAAGAAATGGATCCATGCCTATATTCTCAGGTACAGGCAGTGAATGGGGAGAATAATACTTAGAACTGCTGTTCTTCATTTGTGCAGAACAATTTAATTTACTAATTGTTTATTTACTAAACATTGCGCTTAGGTAAGTAGAAAGCTACTTTTCCCATTTTACAAAAGAAAATACTGAGACAGGGTAAACAACACATTGCATCAAACAAAGAACTAGAATCTTCTCACTCATCATCTTATGTTTTTCCATACCTACTAGGTGATTTCTACTGATCTTGAAAAGCTAAATTGTGTTGGTAATGATGTATATTGGTGAAATATTAGAGAGTGTTCAAATTGCGTTTGAGAATGATGCGCCTTGTGTGGTTGGGAGGTATACTGTGATGCACAAGATGTTTCACTCTCTTGTCAGGAACAAGAGCCTTTGTGAAGGGCCTCACAATCCATCTACTACTTTGATTTCCTGAAAAATTATGGAAAAAGCAAATAACTATATCAGACCTGTTACAGAAATCACGACTTTCTGCTTGTTCAGTGTAATTCCTGGCTGTCAGGGAGAAGTGCTATTTAGAACTCACTGGGTCTTTGCCATGTCATTTGCTTTCTTTGCAGATAGGTAGTTCCTGTTTTCCCCTTTTGCTTTGTGTGCAACAGGAAAGTGAAGTCCATCTTCTGGGAGAGTAATAGAGTATAATTTACGAATTTGCCTTATCACTCATTACTGTCATTGGCAGCTTCAAGAGAGTACATGTATCTGAGACCGTATGGCTCCAAACAAGATCCACTGGGGATGGAAGCAAGACTAAGGCCAATGCGTTTCCTCAGGAAATAGGTGGTTGTGAGGTTCTCTAGGGAGTGAGAGATCATACACAGCAGTAATGGATGCAGACACTTGCCAGAAAACAGTATCTTTGAATGAAGAAAGGGATAGGACCACTATCTACATCCCAAGTGAGTGGTGAGGCTTGCAGGAACCAAAATAGATGCTTACTGCCAAGGGATTTGCATATATGGAACCGAAAGGATAGTGGCCCAAGGGTGAGGTAAGAAAGGATGTTTCCACCCATCATGATGGAACTATGGAGACATGGTCTATACGAAGTAACTCTCTGGGATTTTCTTTTCCTGTGCAAGGCTTGGGTTGTAATATATATATGAACAACACAAGAACCACAGTCTGGAAAGATAATGTAGTGTGTGTTATTTCCATCAGAATGGAAGTGACGAGAACTGAAAGATAGCTGCTTGCTTCATCATGGGAGGTTAATTTTTGTTCTGTTTGAGCCTGTTTGCTCATTTTGAACCTTGTAAATATATCCCATTATCCATTTAACCATTTGTCCTTTTAAATGAATATCTAGTCAAAATGGATTTTCATTATTTTAATTATTTTTTTCCACGTAAATTACACAAATCCACAATCCTCTAGTTTGGATATCACCTACTTTTATCACGTTGTAGTGTGTAAGGCCAAAAAAGGTCATTGAATCTGATCTTATATAAATACTGTAGTTTGCTAACTTTCACCCACTTACTCCTCTACATGGTTTAAGTTTATATTTGGCCAAACTTATGTTTCAGAAAGCCATTGAATCTCTATCTGAGGAACTGGAGAAGTTATCAATGTATTTATTTCCAGGTTTGATCCAATTGTTAATAAATCTCATACTTAAAACACTGATGCCTAACGATGATAATTTTTGATTCAGCTTTGCTGAGACCCACTTTCAGAGCTAGGAATTTGAACAAGAGGAGCTTTTCTGTTCAGTGTTCATGACACTGGTCTCCAGATTTGTTATAAAAAATGCTATGTCAAGTCTATATGCTGAGGGCACAGAATATTTTAGATAGGCTATGAAACAAGGGAAAAAAGGAAAGTCTCTTGTAACACAAAATGCTGCAACACAAGTAATATGAGAGTGACTTTTTGTGTATTACCCTATGGAAAATCTTGTCTAATGAAGACTGTCTTATTTGCTATGATAATACTATATAGCTTTTCTGCTTTTCTGGTACACCTGATGGGGAATCTCTGTATGAGAGGTAAACAAACTAAAAATGCTAGGTCAGTGCAGAAGTGAGACCACAAAAATAAAGCCAAAGATTATGACTAAAAAGAGTGCTCAGCTGTTGAGAGATTTAAAGACATTCCTAGCCACAAGCATGGTTTTAAATACATGCTAAAATGCTGATATTAGGGCTATACCAATGTATTCAACAGCAGAGATACAGCATGTAACTCTGTTTCAGGCCTTCAGGTGAGATGAAAGGATGTATGCCATTCACCTGAGTAATAAAATTTCACCTAAAATTAATACCAACCTTAAAAGACAATATTTAGGCAACAGAGGTTTCTAGTTTACTTATTACTTACTAGAATTATGTTCATGTGATATAATAATGGCATGGTATAAAGGCAAATTAATTTTAACTCTGGGCTAAGAACTACAAGTAAGAAGTAGTTTTTTAATGGTGTTTTCCTTTCCTGTACAGTGATGGCCACTTTGGTCTTGTTGTTGGTGATCTTATTCTCCCCTTATATCCTCTTACCACCATTCCCCCTGTATAAAAAGAAAAAGAAGGTAGAGAGAAATCTTTTGCTCTCTGGAGATTTTGCCGTACATCTCGTGGACAGAGAACACATAAAACCCCTTGAGCACCAATGTTTTACATATAGCCCAGGCAACAGTAATTGGGTCCTTTATTCTAACAGTTGCTATTGCAGTGGAGGAAGGAATTGTCTGGCGTTCCTATAGCAGCTTGAAAACTTGCTCCTTGATCTGCAAGTGACCCATGGTGTGAGGTAATGGGAAGAGAGCCAAACTTTAAACAGTTTTTATTTGGATTCAGTTGAATGCCAGGTGAAGATTCAGGCTGGCTTTTTTTTTTTTTTTTGTCCCAAATATTTCTCTCAGCTCAAGATGAGAAGCGAAGTCTCATACTCCATTGTTCCTTTTTCTTCCCCACAGCAGCATATTTTAAAGATGGAAATTCAGCTATCCGTATTTCCTTACTTTTGTCAGTTTGGGTCATAGCCTTAATGTTACTTAAACAGTTTCTTTAAAGTAATGGAGCCCTTAATATAGACTTAATAAAGCAATGTAAGGCGGTATGGATTTCCTTCTGTCTAAGGTTCAGAGGCCTTTATCTGAATAATACATTAGATACTTTTATTCACTGGTGAGGCTTCGTAACAGGAAAAACTTTGAAGGGAACGTCTGTCCTATCATTAAATTGATAATAGACATGTTCTTTACTTTTTATCCCTTTTGTAGCACATCTTTTACCTCTGACAGGTTTCTCTAGGAATTAAACGGGGACCATAGGATACTTTTGGCAGTGTATAACAATGTGGTCTCCTAACTTGTTGCAAGCATAAATAACTGTGGTGAGGAAAACCTTATCAAAAGGTTCTTTGATACTTGCATGCTACTTGTATTGTCATTATATACAGTGCTGTAATGTAAAGTAGAATACTGTTTTAATTTTTTTTCAATGTAAGAGGGATACATAAACATAGGTTCATTTTAAGGTATAATTCAAAATCGCTTATATGAAATGTATATTGACATTACTATAACAAATTTGGATTCAGTGATACCTATATAACTAATCCTTTTTTTTAAACCTGAGATTAATATCAGTGTGCCTTCATTTGAAAATAGAAGGTTTTAAAGTGGGTTTTAATATACCAAAATATGATAATGTTTCCATTATACGTATAACAAAGAAACAAATGCAACCTTTTCACCCAGAATGCCATACTCTGTATCTTGCCTTCTTTTGTATGCATGTGTAATCCCAGGCTTGGAGATCTTGCAAAGATCCACCAGACTGCTGATTAATTTTTAACAACTCTTGATAACCAATTTATGCTGTTGGAGAAAAGTGAGAATGGCTTGGTTTTCCTTGTTTGTAATCATAATCCATTTTCCCTATTTAATCTATGTTCAGCTTTTCCACTTCTCAGTAAACCCTCTAGCAAAGGTGTTTCAAATGAAAAGCTGCCAAAAATGCATAGAATTCTTGACAAAGTTGTAAACAGTGTTTTTGCTAAACATTTCAGACCAAATTCCCAGCTAGTGTAGACCAAAACAACTTCAACTTCAGTAAGCTGTTTTGTGTTTGCCATAAAATCTGACCTAAAAGGCCTAATGAAAGTGAGTGTCTGGTTTTTCTGGTTGTATCTTAGCACTCTGACGTGCATCAGAGTAAAAAAGAATTGAATATCAAAAAAAAGCATAAAAACTGGTCCAAATTTCTTGTCCAATCCATCTCTAGAGGCAAAGACAAGAGAAGATAGCTGGGTTTTTCCGCAGAGATAGTGACAAGTTCATACATGGCTTTCAGTGAGTAAAAGAAATTTTGCAAGAACCGCTCTGAGTGGAATGTCAGATTCATGCTTTTTGTTATTCAAATGGTAAAATCTTCAGGGTTCATTATAGTAGTATGAACGCAGCATAGCTTGACAGAAATGTATGGAAATATACTTGATTTGCAATAGGATAGGCAATTTTGAACAACACTTTGTATCATTTATAGATATATATTCTCATCTGAACTGAATCTGAACTACAATAAGAAGTGTTTTGAGCTAAATGATATACTACTGCCAATCCAAATTAGAGCGACTAATGCTTTGCGAAAGCTAATGTTGCTATTGTTGGAAAAATAACAATTCTTATTAAGTGTTTAAAAAGAACAGAATTTGCCATGATTTATGGTTAAAAATTAACAAAAATACTACAGTTCTTTCCACAATAAGCAGTAACTCCAGTTATTTGTAAAGTTATGCTGAATAAAACCAAGGACATTAATTCAAGTCAGGTATATCATCTGCCTTATTCTCTTCTATTTCAGTTTTATCACGAAATGAATGATGTTACTAACTGCAAATGATCAGGTTGGGTTGACTCCAGCATGCATCGTTTTGGTTTTGTTATTGTTTGTATTTATTGCTTTGCATAGTGGACTCAATAGTTTTTACCAATTGCAGCTCTGCCCTGAAATGCATAAGGCAGCAATTGACTTAATAATGAAATTAATGTCTTAATACTTCTAGCTAAATGCTTTGCAAAAATTTGGCTCTTTAGTTTGGTATTCCTGAGATGTCATATACTTCTAAAAAATGTTCAGTCAGAGAGATCCATGAGAACTAGATACGAAAATAACTGATACATTCCCTTTTGCAGTTCATCATGTATCAAGAAGTGAGAATATATCTCCCAAAAGCTAGGAATACAAATTAGTCTGTAAGCCTCTATCTTTCCATATGTAATGAATAATTGCTCTCTGCTTTTAAAAATTATCTTTGAACTTTAAATAAAATTATTTTATTGGATATATCATATTAATGTAATTTAATCACTTCATATTTCAGTTTTGATCAGTTCCCTACTTTTAACTTAATAGAACTTTTATAATTCAAACAAGTGTTTCTAGAACTGATGTTGACACTACACTTAGAAACTAACTTGCTTCCAAGGAAATTATTAGTGAAGGAGGCTGGAGGTGAAATAGGCTATTATTGATTTCAAAGGCAATGAGCTTGATTATTTACTTTAGTCTTAAGTTTGAGCCAGCTAACTTAATAACGTCACTAACTTCACAGCAGATTCATAAGCATATATTGGGATGGGAAAGTTCACAGTCTTTTATATTGTGTGAATGGACTTCCCAGGTATCTAGAAAGCATTATTAACCTTTAGTGTTTCAGCTGCAAAGCTAAAGCTAACAAAAATATTGGACAGATTGCAAGAGAGCAGTTTTGAAATGAGTGGATTAGCTAAGGCAGAAAGGGGACTGGGAATATAGAAAGCTATTCCCTCCTTGTAGATCTCCCTACTTTGTGAATCAGAGGAAGCTGAACTCATCTGAGATACGAAAATGAGATACAAGAAAAACAAAATGGCTATACTGGAGTATATTGCTGAACTGTTCAGTACATCCTGATGAATGAGACTATTATTCTGGGAGTTCATGACAAAAAGCCCTTCCTTTGTTGACAAGGGGACTTTTTGTTGAAAATTCATATTTGGATATATTAAAAAAAACCAGTTGGCCAAGCTGATGCTTGGCTTGTCAGTAGGGAATAATTTTTGATCATGGTGTGGATAAGATCTGGCTGACACCCAGTCCCTCTGGGAAAGAATATATTTATTCAAACCGAAGACTGAGCTTTCTGGAAGAATCATTTATACGGAGCCTTTTAAACATGCCACTCCAAGGGATCCTGCTCTCTACCCCCCTCAGACTGCAGCACTGAACTCCTGAGTACTAGAGAACATATCATTGCATTGATCACATGTCAGAGGGGTTAATTTTGCAATCATACAGGGCCAGGAGTTCTCAATACAGTTGAACAGCTAACCACTAAAATGCACATAGAAATAATGTGGAAACACTGAAATTCCCGAATCCGATTTTTTGTACATTACAGTAGCGGAGTGAAGATAATATTGAAAAACAGGGGAAACAGATTCCCTCACTCCCACCTCAAGAAATATATTTGACTTTTCTGGTGTGCTGCTAAGTTTTCTGCCACCTGTGTAACCAGCAAAAGGATGTGTCAGTTCTCAGCATGGTAACACCACTAAGTCTGGATGGGATTCTGGGAGAGAAAAAGAAGGGACTTTCCTGATGACAGGAGTTTTTCCCTACTACATGACAAAGATTTGCTTCAAGTAATGACAGTGTCTCACAGACCTAGTGGTAAATTTTAGATAGTTTAAATATAGCAGGAGTTAATGCCTGTTTCCCCTATGTTTTTCTGCTTTTAATGCGTCATAAATATTAACTTTCACTCAGCAGTGGAAGTTTCTGTGCTGTAAAGTCTCTTGTGACTCAAACTTTGCAAATTCAGTCTCAAACTAAACAACTGAGCACAGTTAACTATTTTACAGTTATATGAAGCATGTGGGATCATTTAAACTTTGTGCTCATTTAAATGGCTGAAGATAGAAACTTGGCTTAGCTTTTTATCCTTGAAAATACAAATATGGAAAACAATGGTTGTTTCAAAACTCTGAGCTATCTGCATTTTTGTGCATTGTTGTTAGCTTATCATACTTTTTAAAATGTGTTTTAAAGCTTGCATCGAAAATACTTTTACACCAAAAAAAGAATTTTTTTACAGTATTTCTAATCATGCAGGCATTTATTAGAAACTTCCTTAATTGGAGAAGCAGTAGTTAACAATTTATGTTACTGACCCTTAAGTTAAAACTGACTGAGTTAATTACATCCACCTTATTAATAAGCCAAATAAAGGGAGCTCAGTAAAACCTTGTTATTTAAAGAACAAATCTTTCCTTTTGTTTTACTCTCCTGTAGACCACAGAGCCTTGCTTTATGTGGCTTTCTGTTTATCAAGGACGTTTGAGATACAGAGAGCACTGCAAAAAAATCAGTGTCACTTTAGGACAGATCAGGGTTTTTTTGTTGCAACTTTAGTAACACTTTTTCCTGTCTTATTAACTTTTTAGAGAGGGAAAGAAAAGCTTTTTTTTTGCCTATTTTCCGTTCTTCAGAGTTATTTAGTGTTCACAGGAAGTTTAAAATTTATGGGGGATGCAAGATTACCTGTTAAATCCATACTTAGGTGGGGCATGAAGCCCTAGTTTTTAGAATTTCTTTGCTATTAAATACCTCATTATTTAATTGTAATGTATATGGCTTTTAGGCTGTAGTCACACATTGTATTTACTTCCAGATTTGGCTCTGTGACCTGGGGCGAATCACTTAACCTCTCTGTGCTCCCACTTACTCATCTGCAAAATGGGCAAAATAGAATTAACCTAATAAAGATTCACATTTGTCTTGTGCATTATCGTTAATGGGGATGTGAATCATAATGGTGGAGTGCTTTGATGTCCCCAGATGATGCTGTAATCACGAAACTATTATTTTGTATTTGGGCAAAATAGCTGAAAATGGATCTGCATAAATTATGCAGGAATAAACTATACATCTAAATAATTGCGTGCCGTTGTTAAGCTGCTAGTGGCCCATGGAGAGATTTGTGAAGCTGTTCCTATGTGTAGATCCCTCACAGCTTCGTTCTTGCTGAGTTTGTCTGTTCCACCTAACGGCTTTATATTAACAGTACCTAAATCAGGCCTAAACTTCTTTCCTTCCTCATCACTGATTTTCTTTAGCAGCATTAAAAAGTTTTCAGTTTATCCCATTTGGAAACGGACTCGTGGTGGGCTAAAGGACCAGAGGGAAAGGGCAGTGTGATTTGAGGAGGGGAGAGCTGCAAAAAGGATCATGTGAACCTCCTGAGAGGTGTTTGGCACCTTGCTGAGGGGCCGGGGAGGACACGGTGACCTGCCACTGGCAACGGGCTGTTCCATTCCTCCTGCACACACTGCTACAGCTGAAAGCCTTCCCCACCTCCGCTTTTTTCCCATGCACGTGCAGACACAAAGAGGGGAGGGATGGGAGAGAGGCAGGCTTTCAACTTACCCACTTGAGATGAGAAAGGGGGAGCGGCCAACCATCATTAAAAGGATCAGGGCTCAAGTATTGCTAACCTACAGTCATACCATGAAAACTGAGACATCCTTCTTCCCTTCTCCTGCCAGGACAATAATTAATATTCTCACTTATTCCTTAGGCAACTACCATTCTTCCATCTTGCCAAACAAATCAGTCATTAGTATATAGCCAGAGGGTTAAAATTAGTAAAATAATGAGGAATATCCAGGTCATCCTGAAGTCTTCACATCTCTACAGTTCATCACTTTTGCTTACATGAGAAACTTATTTTCTTTGACTGAGCAACACAATAACCAAGCTGAAACTATCAGTAAAAAGTAAACAATATGCAATTAGCACCTGGGCTTGTGTAATTCAGTTTTCATATGAGTTACCTGCAAACTGCTGGCAATAGAAAATTTCCAGTGGGTAGTTATAGAATAGGATGGTAGGGATGGTAGGTAGGTTGGTAGGTGGGTAGGTAGATAGGGATGGTTGGTAGGCATGGAAATGAAAGTTATTATGTCCATCCTCTGGATTCAGGACAGGAGCAGTGACAATTCCAGTCCTGAGACATGCCTATTTGTTCCTATATTTTCCAGTAGTAGAGCCTCTACAAATTCTCCAGGCAATCTGTTCTCAGTTATTCACTATCCGGTCCTTTGAAAGGTTGTCTTAATATTTAATATCTGATTATTTACTTTTGGTTATGTAATTTCTTATGTTTAAGTGCTGTCTGGCATAGAAACATGCTTCAACAGAAGCCTGAGCTCCGGCCAGGTACTATATCAAAGAAACAGAAAGAAAGATAAATGCATCTAATCACCTGATTAGGAAGAAGGTACTTATACACCACTGGCTTCAGCAGGAGTTTTGTGCTTAAGCTTCTAAATACCTTTCTGAATTGGACCATAATTATTAACTGAGTTGATTGCCATCAGTCATGATTTTAAAATCACGTTTAGTAGCTAGTCTACAGTATTTGTAGAAAACTGTTCTAACTTAGGAAACGCCCTCAGTAGAAAGCTTTTCACTGAGCTATTGAAAGAGGAAAGGTAGCAGGGTGACCTCATCCAAAGTACTTTTTTCTATTAGAGTGAATTGATAAACAAAACTCCGGGGCCTTTGCTTAAACCTGTGAGTTTAAGAATACCAGTTCTCTTCATAAGGGCCCTCCTTTCTGAAGTGAATGAAGGGAATGAAGGGAATGAAGGATGCTCTGGTGGCGTTAACACTCACTACAGGAAAGCACCTTAAAAGTAGAGGGCGAAGAGTGGGAAATGATACAAAATGCCCCAAATATCATAAGGAAGCAAAATATACTTTCGTGCGACCGTTTATTCCTTGTTTGAGAGGGACAAGGATAAGGTATATCGACCTAGTGTCAAGATGTCTCACAGCTCATCTCTCACTTTTAATTTAATAAATCCTCCCCCTCCTCCTTTTCCTCCTCCTCCAATGACCTGAAGGTACCACCTGGACAGAATTCTCCACTTGTCATTGTGAGAATAGTTGCTCCATGCTGATGTTTTCCACTTCTGGACTCTGTAAGCTCCTACAGAGAGCTCTGGGGAGAGTAAAAGCACCTGACAGGAGCAAAATCTGCTGCCCTCCATTTCTAAGTGAGCACCACCTCCACACTTAGCTGTTGCCCTTTCACTTCCCTTTTTCTTAGTGCCCTGACAGCAATCAATGAAGGAGTTACCTGCAATAGCTGAACGTCATGAGTTTATGTTATGTGTTTCTATCCTATAATATACTTTGAAGAAGAAATCCTTGATGTGCAAGTTTGAGTCACTGTCAGCTGTGCTGCTGGAGATGTAGCCTGCTTCCAGGCATTGTTTCATTGCTGATGAATCTTGTGTTTCTCCTCTCAAAGCTGGGACCTTTGCCACATGCTGAATTCCTCATGGTCCCAGCTACACAGAGGGCAATGCTTTTTCATAACGATACCAATAGAAATGTTGAGAGACTCTGTATTACAACTAGGTTATAGTCTGGAGTCATTCCGGGTCTCAGGAGTGTGAATCCACATCAGATGAGGTTGTCCTCCAAAATAGTGGCTATTGTTATACATTAGAATGTCATGAACAAAAGCGAGGCCTTATTGTGTTCACTATTAGGCAAAAAGCCTGTGTGTATTTCAACCACATCACTTCTTGCTTCACTTAAAAACACCCTGGACAGTAGTGCTGCTGAAAAGATTAGACTAAAATGACCGCTGCTTTACCTTTCTTAAGGCTGGGCATATACCACTGTTCGTTGTGTCCTCTACAAGAACATCTTATGAATTTTTCAACGTTAACACCTTGTGGTACTTGCTGGCTTACCAGAAACCTTTTCTGCTGAGCATTTGTGAAGTCCTGTGATACTGAAAAACAAAATTACTGTTCAGCCACTCAGTAATAAAAAACCAGTTTCTGAAGTAGAGATGTCTAGGCCTCAGATACCTTCAACAAAAGTGCATCCTTTTACTTAACATGTTCTTCCTCATTCTGTAATAAAAGCACAGGTGCTTCTGCCACACATGTAACCAAAATTTTTGGGCTTGTAAAAAAATCTCTGCATGTTCTATTTGAAGTACAAACTACCAAAGCCAAATCCATAACTTCAGCAAGGAAAATGTAATTGTTAATTGATATTGCCATATGGTTTGTCAATTTTTTTTATTTTTAACTAACTCTTTAAAATGTTGGAAGAGGGTGTGAGGGAGAGGTCGTTCCACAAAGGAAAATAACTCCTGCTGAAAAGAGTAGCTGGTTTCTTAATCCTTCTGAATATATTTGTTAATGTACTTTTAAAAGTAGCTTGAATCTCAGGACATCTAAACTTCTATCACTTGTCCCAGTAAGCACGCTATTCTTTTCATGATAAATTTTCTAATTGTCAGTTTTAAACCATGTGAATTGCTGATGCCTCCCAGTTTACCTGTTACTTAAAGAAATGCATTCAATGATAATGGAAGGACACATTTGGGGAAGGGACACAGTTAAAACCTGTTCTGCTCTTTCCATCCTTTTACACTTCTCCCCACCCTGTTACCCATTCAAAACTGCTTCTTTGTTTTGCAGTCCAGAAGGACATCTCTTTTGCAAATCTACCTCACCGTCTGTTGAACATAAAGCATATTTTCATGCAATGGATCCCAGAGTGTCTCAGTGAGTATTAGTACATTATTATAAAATCATAAAGGTCTCAGTAACTGCAATTCTGCCTTGACTGAGTCCTGGACTGTCCACGCTACATTGTGCTGTAGCTATTTGCCATAATGTACCTTTTAAGGGAAAACCACAAAAAATTGTCTTTAGTATTGAGTCGAAAGAGGCAGTACCAACCGGACCTTTCTCTTTTCTAAGCTGTGGCAGTTAGCAAAAGAGAAGTAGATGGGTCACTGACACTCCTTCCATGTGCAATAGCTAAAATCTCTCCTTAGATGCAAATTCCATTTGTCCACAATAATCTCAAGTGCTGGTTGGAAGTGAGTTGAACCAGAAATAGAAAGTAAAAATAGGATTGAGGGAGTCCATCTGTTGAAAATTGTATCCATTCTTGAGTGATGTAACTCAGATGGAAGTATTTGTGTCTTCTTTTTCTCTCACACATTTAACTTTTGACACTGCTGTTCTGTTTGGTTGCATTCTGTTCTGTTCAAGGAATGCAAATATCTTCTCTCTGGAAATATGGGCTTCACAGGGCTGCCCCATAGCAATGATTATCATCTCTTTTTTCAAGTTATTACAGTCTTTGTGCAATGCTTTTATGTTTGATGTGTTCTGACTAGCACAGGTTACAGCTTAAGCTGTATCCCTTCAATACTCGACTTGGAAGAGCAATATTTTTCCTTGATGTATTGTAGCTAAGCATTTCAAAAAACAGTGTGACCTATCTTTTCCCCAGCACAACTACACAATACACAAAACATTCTTGAAAAAATAAACCTCTTTTTTTTTTTCCAATGCTGTAACATAAACAGTGTCTGTGTTCTGATGATGGACTGGTCTTCATCTCCTCCACGTGTGTACGAACAGCCCACTCCTCCAAGGCTTTGTTTTGTTTACACAGTGCAGTGAAAAGCCAGGCTTTTTAGCTGGGGAGCCCTCAAATGCTGGTAGGATTTCTAGTGCCCAAATTACTGAAATGGTCTTCTGGGAGATACAGGCCTTTCAGCACATTCAAAGAGGAACAAGGGCTAGGAAGGTCTGGCTTTGTTGAGATCCAAAGATCTGAAGCGCTGGTTTCTTCCCCTGTTGGGCATAAGAACTGTGTAAATCACTGTGTGTTGAGGTTTGTGATTCATTTTCAAGCAGCTTAAGTCAACTGTAGAAGGACGGGTAAATCTTTACAGCTATTTTCATTTAATATATTTGAATGTATTTGTAAATGTGCAAATCTCAGGAATTTGAGAGAAGCTCTTTCATTAAAGCAAGTCCTCTTAAATATACCCCTCTTTTTCCCCTTCATTACTTTTCAGTGTTCTTTTCTATCCCAAGGAGGATACTCCGTATCTCTTGTGGAAACAGTGCTGCAAAGGACAGCAAAGGAAAAACTGGACATCGCTGGAGAAGGCAGATGAGGTAATTAGGTCTGGAATAAAAAATGCATGTTTTGGGTATTACTCTAATGCTTTCACCAGCTACTCTCCCCTCCCTCCTGAAGTCAGGCAAGCCAGTGACGTCTATGCTTGCTTAATTACGAAGCTCCATTATTTCCTATACCACAAAGTCTGCTTTTTGTTTCTATAAGGGCTTGGCATAATCCTTTTTTGTAAATGCCAAGAACAATGCCAATTAGCCTGTGGGTAATGGTGATCAGTTGTAGCAGAAAGAAGTCAAGTCTGAAGTCATACAGCTGTTTGTGCACCTCCCGCTTCGCCTTGTGCAGATCTGTGCCGAGTTGTCCAATGCCTCCATCCTGATGAGCAATTATCTACCCAACTCTCTATAACTGACCGAAAGGAGAAAATCCAATTATCCTGCAGAATCAGAGATACGATATATGCATGGGTATATATAGCCCACATTTTGCAGCCTGGAGACACACAGAGGATATATCATCAAGCTGTTTTCTACCCTTTTCTGTACTGGCTGGCATTTTCTGAATGGAAAGTTTAAAATGTATACTCTTCCAAGCAGGGCAACCACAAAGCAGTTTATTTCTAGAGCAAGTATTTTTGGAAATAGAGCCATTCCCTTTCACATTCCATATGTTAATGTTCTTTAAACACCAGTTTAAATACATATTGCCACTGGCTCCTTCTGTTAATTAAACTTCCAGCATTTCTAGACAGTGTCCTACTCTTCCCTTACTGTGTGCCACACATCCTTGTGTCAGACATTTGTACCCTTACTGGAACAGTATGCTTGCTCCAGAATTATCTGGCAGTCCTGCATCAGTCTATTTATTCCATCACATGATTGTTTTAGTGTTGTTTGAAGCACTATTTTGGAGCCAGACATAATCATATTATACAGTTCCTCACCTTATTAACTGACAGAGAACTGTTCCCCATTAGACAATTGATCCTGGGCAGATGAAGCCATTAAAAACAGTACTAATTAGCTGAGGAGTGGAGACAGTAATACAGGCTGCATCACTTCCTTTCATGCTTAGGAAAATTCATGTTCCAGACAAATAATAATTGATATGTAGTCTCCCTTAATTGTGGTTGTTAACAGCCAGTATTATAATGACAGGCTGACAATCTATGTCTAGCCTATTGTATGTTTATTTCTGAATCCAAGAACCACTGAATAACATTTTTGGTTTAACTTGAACTTCATAGAATATATTTTAAATGTCAGTGTAATGAGAGTTGGGCAGCTAACCTTAACTTATGAGTTATTCCTTACATGTCTCCAGGTGTCAGCTGTTTGTCTTGGAAGACTGGATGCCCATAATTACATGGAATTATGGCATGATACATTAGAATAAAATAAACAGATGGTTTGAATGGGAATCCAAAAAATACTGCTTTAGATCCATAAGCAGGAACGCTAGGTATCTAACTAAATTTCAATGTACTAACTGTAGCCTACAGGGTAAGAAAATGATATAGTCTTTAAACAAAAGAATGCTTTGATTTCCTCCTCCAAAAATGCATTCTGTTTTTAAAAATCTACATGCATATATGCACATGCATATACACATGCATGTGAATGCATGTGCAATGTGTTTATTACAGGAAGTAGGTAGCACTCTCCATAATTCAGTTTGTAAAAACATTTTCATTGTTACCCTCTGTTTTCACTCCTAATCTTCCAAAATATTTCCTTCTGAGATAAAAATCCTAGATTCAGGGTGATTTTCTTTTTCCTTCAGGTACTCTTGCCAAATACTTAGCTGTCCTAGAATACAACAAGCTAAAAAAAACAAAATCACAGTAAAAGGAGAAAACTTAGTTTCAGGAAAAAGTATTAACATCTGAAACAGTAAGCATTAAGTGTCTTTAGTTTATTTGATAAAATTTGCTTTCGTTATTTAATAGAGTTATAGTCATTTTGATACTGGGTGGAACTTCAAAACGTTTTTTTTTCCTTTTCCAGCTGGTTTCTTCAAAAGAAAATGAACTAAAAAAATATAAACCCTACTCCAAGAAAATGAAATGCAATCAAAGTAATATCTGAGAGAGATTAAAAGATGACAGGTATTGAAATTGTAAATATTACAGCTCTGACAATAACTAACTAAATGTATTACATTTCTCACCATTCCCCTTTTTGTCCCTCTACTTACTGCCCTTCTGTTATCAAAATATCCTATATTAAAAATACAGAGGGGGGAAGTTTGCAGTTTCAAATACTGTTCTGAGTTAGTCGATTTGGATTTTATTGCTGACTGTCAGATCTTGCATAGGTCAGTGACAGCCAAATCCCCCTTGCTTTATTTATTTGGATAGACAGTCCTATTAAAACCTGTCAATGAAACTCTGGCCACACTGAAGTCAGTGGCAAGACTCCCATTAACTTTAAGGGAATGAGGATTTTCTGTTAAGATTCTAGTCTTTTATATATATATCTACACATATCTATCTCTCTCTCTAAAGAAGCAAGTAAGCATAATCCCATTTCGCTTTTCAGGACAAAGTTTACCATTCCCATTGCCAGTATTCAGATACACGGAAAATGACAACTTCATCACAGTCTACAGATTTCAAGGAGGGAAAGAGCTTTACCCTCGTTAGCATCTTGGCGTGTCCCAGGCTGTCATTCATATGGTCTTGGTGGTTCAGGCAGTTGCAGGGAGGGTGCAAACTTTCTGTTATACAGACATCAACAGATCCCTTTATTTTAGCTCTTCTACAGTGTATGTTTCTTGCCTCTTTAATTAATTCAGAACTTCTTTGAGAACCTTAACACTTTCATTTTTTTACCTCTCTATTATTACTTTTCCTGTTGTTCATCACCTAAATACATCCTTCATTTCAGTGAGGGTTTTGTGTGAGTCAAAAAAGGCAAATTGGGCCCTTTAACTCGACAAAATGAATGTGATTTTACATCGTGTGTAAACCCCATTGAAGTAATTGGTGTGACTGGATTTTGGATTAGACTCATATGAACCTAAGATGCCATTGGCAGAAATAGCTCAGCAGTGAACGGGAAGAGAGAATATGTGGGGACAAGAACAATAATTCATAATACTCTCTTACAACACAGAACGTTATGATTCATAGCATGGGATACACCCAGGGTCCTTTTGCCTTTTAGTACTGCAGTCATGCTCACTAAAATGGTTGAGCCACAGAGAGCTGTACTAATTTCTTTTTATCTTTTTCTTTGGAGGAAGCCTCATAGAAATATTTTGGAGAGAAAACAAGGGTGCCGTACATGCATATAGTCACACATACGTGGCCATAAGAAACAATTCTCTACTGATTTGGGCTCTGATGGTGATGAAAATCTCTACTGATTTTGATAGTATTTCAGAGACATCCTTTGTCCTTCAGGCAGGGAAATGGTTATAGAAGGAGTGAGTTTGTGCCTCATGTATATTCACATGTAAGACACTTTTTCTGTTTTACATGCTAAATCCAATGTTCTCAATGTCCATTTTTTCTGCTTTATTTGCACCATTTAAGTTATTCAAATGAAACCAAATATTATATGGAAAACTATTTGCTGGAATAAAATTAAAAGTTGCAGCAGTCTAGTGCAAGCTCCTCGCAAGGCAAAGCACAGGGACCTTGTGATTCAAGGAAATGGAAGATAATTGAAATCTCTCCTGATGCATGTTCAAATTAGCGAATAGTTCTGACTATTAACTAAACAGGAAATATGGTGTCAAATCTAATAACTCAAAGACCTTACATAACTAATGAGTTAAGCTGTATAAGACATGAAAGTCCCTCTTCACAAAAAGGACTGGAGAAGGATGCAGAAGCAAGAGAAGATGGTTACTGAAGCACAGGTAGAAGAGCAGCATGCCTGCCATGCTGAACAGTTACCTGTGTTCCTGTTTGCATATAAGGCACTACAGTTTCGCCATGGTCAAATTTGAAAAGGCTCATTTAGAAATTAATAAAACCCAGGAAAAACGTTTGATTGTAGTAAGGTTGGTAATGCATAAATATCTTTTTATCTAGATCTACACCTATGTGCATACAAACGAAAGCAAAACTAGATGTACAATTTACTGTGAAATATTAATAGTAATAGTAGTAATAATATTAAATAATAATACAAAGACTTTAGTAAACTTTCTGGATCAGATACCGTAAGTTATGGTAACATCATTAAGGTCACAGATACAACACTGGTTTATACCTCTAAAAATTGACCTACTGGCAGAACTTGACCATTAGAAGAAGCCTTTGCTCTGCTTTAATGTGTATTCATTGTGATTCTACCATCCCTTACAATTACACTTTCTCTGGTGGAAGGATCAGGGAGGAAAGAATGCAGAGAACTCTGAGCTTTTACAACTTGAAAAAAAATAGAAGGGAAATGACTCAATGTAACTAAAATGTTTTCCCAATGACAAGGGTCACAAAAACCTCAGACTTCTGTCTGATATATGGTCTCACTGTCTGGGTCGAACTTGTAGGGTTAGTTATTTCTTTGGAGGAAGCTCATTGATTTGACTTTCCCTCAAGATTTTCTCACGTGTTGCTCAATGTTGTCTTGTTTTTCCTCTTTTGCAGTCTTAAGCTTTCTATTGTATAACAGTCTCCTTTCTGACCCAAGTCAACTGAAATGAATGAACAAAGACAGTTCCGGGGGAAAAAAAAGGCCATTTTTTCAAAAAAAGTAGTCATTGGATGTAGGCCTTTCACTCTCCCCGTGTTGATGGTGTTGATGGTATTGATGGTGTTTTCAATCTGTCTATCAAACTGTTCTGAGTCTTTTGGCACGCCATTTCTCACTCTCTGTCCCCCACTATTTCTCCTAGTTGTCATTCAAATTGTTCCACTAAGAGAACAAATAAATGCATACCATGAAAACTAGCAAGATGATATAATGAATGAGTTACAATAAATGCCCCCAGCATAAAACAATTCTGTACCTGCTATTGTCAAAAACATTCAGCATTCCCTTTGTTGAAAAGGAAACAGCTATAAATTATTCACTGGGGCACTGAAACTCTTCTTTTTTTCTTTCTTTTTTTTTTGGTTGCTTCCAATTAATTCTTCCCTGAACATCCCTAGGTATTTAGCTGAGGGTAGAAATTTACATACAGAGAATTCTAGTTGTGTCTTGGGATTGTCAGACTGAGTGTCCAAATTAATAATAATAATAATAAAGTTTTCCATATTTTCCTGTGTATAATCAGAGCTTAGTTATAAAAAATGTCATTCGGGATCAGTATAGGTTATATGTGTGCAGGGGTAAATATAAGTGGTCTTTTCACCCAGAGCCTCTCTCATTCCCAAGAACTCCTCACCCTCCACTGTCCTCAACTCTCACTCTCATTTCAGAATTTGCTTCTTCCTGAAGAGCGTACCCCCACCTCACACTATCCTTATTTCCTTAATAACATTTTTTGTGGTTTATCAAAGGGTATAGATTTCCTGAAGATTTTAAAGAAACAGTGCTTTTAAGGAGGCTTACTGAAGGTGCAGATTGTACAGTTTTGAAAACAAAAAAGAGAGGGATTTTTATATATATCACCCAAGTAAGAAGCTTCCTGCCAAACTGTCTTAATGAACTCAGTCCCAAACTAATGTCAAAATGCAAAGCTGGTGTTCTGTCCCCACTCAAAAAGCTGTGGGATGAGGTCCAAATGGGGTCCTTGTTCCTCTATTTTCAAAAACATAGAACATCTCATCAGGGCATCTGGAATAATATAATAAAATTATAAACCATCTTATTTGATAGGGAACAAAAGTGTGCTCATTTTATTGTGAGCAGTATTTAATTTTAATCTAAAGGTGGGCCAAATAAGTGTCCATTATTCCGATGTCACTAAAATGTGCCAGCAAAAAGGTTTCTGGATTTCTGCTTCTGCTAAAGGTCTAGTCCTTGTGTTTTGTGCTTGTGCCTAGATAATAACCTGTCCAGGCAGAAACAGTGATGCCCAGCTGAATTTGTAGATTTGTAGATTTCCAGGTGTGAAGGGAATGTGTTCAAGGAGGGCCAAGCAAGCTGACACTAAGACCGTGGGTCCCCTGGCTACCTCTCCAAGCCAAAGGACAATGTTTGTCTGCCATGTCTGGTTTATGGTCACAATGGTGGATTTTTACAGTCCAGCTGTAATTGTTAGACTAAACTATCTGTGATAACCTGAGGCTTAAATGAGGAATGGCCTAGGTTAAATGCATCTGGAATGCATGAACCACACCATTAAGCTAAGAGCCCCGTAGCAGCAGAGGAAAGCTGCAATTACTTCCCAGCAGAGTGCAGACTATTCAAAGTCATGCTCTCCTGGCTTACAAGCAGCATCTGAAGAAGATGTGAGAGGAACTGGTCATAGAAGAGAAAAGCCAAATGCTCTGATTCAATGTGAGAGACCCTACAGTCATTATGAGGTAATAGTCCAAAATCCCAAGAAAGGCAAGCGTAGAAAATGGGGATGATTTTGCTTCCCTTTGGCTTTATGAGAAGTACACCTTTTTTATTCTATTCAAAATGTATTATTTGATATATGCAGGTTAGATATATGCTGGATTGTGGGGAATCAGCATCACTAATGGTTCACTAAAAGGAAATTCTATCCTTTAAGCTACCAAAAGGCATCAGACATTATTCAGAGATATATGATATAAGCCTGGCTCAACAGATACTTCTGTTTTAAGTCCCTTTTGTAATCCGGTGCTATTGTGTGTGAAACAAATGAAGTAAGAAGATAAATCAATCTATGAAGGATGTTATATAGGGTGGTTGCGTTGATGCCAGGAGGCTATTCTCAATGACCCAGGAGGTCCCTCCTGGTTTCGAGTCCCTGTAATTAAAGCAGCTCTAAGATCAGTGAAATTTAGGGAGAAGATTAGCACAGCTGCTGTACTTCGTTACACTGCTCACTGCCTGTGCCAGAGCGTCCTTCACAAGTTCAGTCAGAGTCATTGCTGGGAACAGAACTTTAGCAGGGGTTTTGGATTAAAAGAAAGCAGCTCCTCTCTCTCCATCAGATCCATGAGGACCTCAATCATAAAAGTAAATGGCATTAGGTGAGCAAAGAACAGAGCAGGCTGCTGTGTCTGTTTGGTTGCTGTTTGCTTAAAGATATTAAAAAAAGGAAGAAGTACAGATCACATTTACTGTGGTTTTTTTTTTTCTGATTTCCTAACAATCCTAAATATTTTGAGGATTTTTGTATGCTAAAAAGTGCATTTTAACAATGAATATTTATAACCAAAGGAAGATTTATAACCAAAGCAAAAGAAATGAAAAGTTACATTGACAACCAGTCTCCTCCCTGAGTTGAAAATGATGCCTATGCCCCCTTGTGAAACTGCCCCGAAAAATCAAAATATTTGGAAATGGGAAAATAAATTGTTGATGTTTCCAATTTTCCCTCCTGTTCAAGCATATTCCACTTTACTTCACAGATAGTGTTTGAGCGCCTAACCTCACATATTTCAGCAAATAAATTATTACCTGAAAATTATTGGGTTAGTCCTACTCACTGATACTGCTAACTATCACAATACAGAGTAACAATTACAGTCACTAAAAATTCAGAATAAATAATTTGAATGCTACTATGTGAATGCACATTTTTCCTTGAATATTAAAATAAATGGTTTTCAGGAGGACCGCAGGTATTTGGAAGCTCAAATGGGTGAATGCTTTGTGCTAAAAATAAAAGACATTTTAGGACCTCCGTTTTTAAACTCTTACTTCCTAGTTTATCTGAGAATGAACATGAAACAAACAAGCGGATGTACTACTTACCAACATAGACTAAGATGTGGCATTAAACAATTCAGTATTTCCAGAAATGAAATAGTGTTAAAGTTTTACTTGCTTAAGCCAATATTCAGTGCTTTAAAAAGTCTATACTGTAAGTGATAAGTGGATTAATCAAATCTGCTTCCTAAGACTCTTCTCAGATTCCTCACTAATTGTGCACAGCCACAATAAGAAAAGAAAAATCAGAAAAAGAAGTTTTCCTCTGACTTTGGGTGGGTTGAACTTAACTTTTTGTGTGTGCAAGACAGCTCGGGCAGCTTTACACATATTAATTCAAAAGCTGGTGCCCTGTTTAGTCATATGTTGGCTTCTTGGCCCTTTCCTCCTTTATTTCTTCATAAGGATGTCTACATGTGAGTTTTGTAACCATTAAATGTAATTAATAGCAGAACATTGCTAGAAAGTCAGACATAATTGATTTCTTATTTTTTCTGTGCTAAAGATCAAGGGGCTATATCCTTCTTCCGCCATTATGCATGCAGAGCTATAGGAGAATGGACCCTCTGGGACAAGTCTAATATCCGGTATAAAAAGCTTTCTACTCTAGCCAAGCTGTGAAAAAGCTCATGCTGTAGTGGCTGCAAAATGAGCAACTTTGATTACGTAGTCCCCATCAAGATTAAGGTTATAAGTTAGCAAATTGAATTCCTGAACAAGACCTATTCATCAAATAAATCTGAATAGCAACTGTTTTCAAGGAGATTACAACCCATTTTGGGGCAGTAAGAAAAGATGATGTGTTTGATGGAGAGTTTGCTCTTGACTGTATCTGTTACTTGTAAAAATTAGAGCTAAGTGAATTTTTCCATGAATATTAAATCAAATGAATTTCAGAAGGACCACAAGAATTTAGGAACTCAAATGGGTGAACAGTTTGTGCCAGAAACAGAAGACTTTTTTTTGATATTTCAAACAGGCAGAGATTCAACGATTCATTTTGAAAACATCAGAACAAGACCTATTTGCTTTCTCCATCAAAATGAACTTTTTGACTTCAGCTTTGAGCTAAAGTAAATAAAAAGTCGTGTGCCTCATTTTAGGAGACTTCAAGGTATAGAAAAATCCTGCTGCAGTCTGTTTATTAGATCCTTTTTCAAAATGTTCATTAGGAAAAAGCTAGGATATTTTAAATGGTGTTTTAAAGAACACATTATTATGGCATCAATACATCTTGGTATCTTCACGCCTAACATAAATTTTTTAATCTGCCTGTAATTAAGAGGAAACCACTCTTGCTTTTGTACTAACCAGTTTGAAAGAACCTATTACTCCATAATTTTCTTCTGTGTCAAAATTTACAAATTTTTTGATTTCTGATAGCAAAGCAAACCAGATTATATTGGTCCACATAAGGATGAAGAAACAGTGATAGCAGAAGCCATCCTTTCCCATCCTGTACACATCATTAGCAAGAACAGCATGGTATTGCTTCTAGCAAAGAAACTGTATGGAACGGTTATACCCCAGACCGTATTTGTGATCTATGGGGAAAAGAAGTTCACAATGTTTTCATGTTGGCCCTACACTGCCATGGAGAATAAATATGACGTTAGTAAACTCTCTCCTCAGAAACAGCTACCAAAAAGGAAGATGAATTCAGGTATTAGGTGAATGATGACACTTTAGATGACCCTTAGAATACAATAAAGAATCAATTAAAAGTTAAGATATGCTAAAGAGGTTTTACAAATGATGGAAAAGTTAAAACCCTTTCTTTCTCAAGGAGAGCAATTTTATGTAAATTAACATAAACCTCCTGTTTTCACAGTTTTTATTTCATAAAGGCAAATGTGAAATCCTGTCTGTACTGAAACACGTGTGAGTTTGCCATTGACTGGAAAAAGTGCAACATTGCCTTATTGTGACCACCATACACTATAAGAAGAGTTCACTGGTAGGACTTGACTGGTAAAATCAATGGCTAGATTCCAAAAGGATGTAGACGCTACAGCATAGAGAATTATGACACGTTTGTGTTGGTCTTGCTCTGTTACCTGTAACCCTTTACAAAGTGTGTGGAAGATTAAGTGATATATCAGGCAATGTGTTGAAAAAAGCATCAAAATGCAAGCAAGCCAAATAAGGAGCCACCTAAAATTAGTTAGCAGGAAAATGCTGAGGACTCTCTTTTCTGTATATCTTCCTTAATTCCTGAGCACTGGCTTTCAGCACTCCCTGGGATAAGTGCCCGTCATTCCTCAGCATTTCCTAAAGACTAGACTGTGCTTCTCTCTGTTTGGTGCACGTGTTTCCGTGAATTCCAGTCCGAGGGACAAGGACCGAAAAAGCCTCTTCAGTGTGGTCACCTGCTATTAGAGGCAGTTGGCTGCATCATCCTTCAGAAACTCACAAAATTCCGGTTTCAAAGACATATACCACTGTTCCAATGAGAAGGCTGATTGCCCTAGTGTTTTGGAAACTTTTCCTTTCTAACCTAAATATATTCATGGTGAGTTTGTGTTCATTTCTTTTCTTGAGAATAGCAGTCTTCAGCTTTATTTGATGTTTACTGCCATTGCACATCCACCGACAGAAATCATATTGCCCCTCACTCCTGATTCTGGTGGTCCAAACAAGTCAAGTTTCTTGAATTTTTCCCACATAAGGTAGAGTTGTACTGACTATTGTAATGCAACGCATTTCCAGTCTTCCTTTTTCAGTTGTAATTAACCGTTTTAGACATTGATGTCCCAAATGGTAATCAGGATTCTGGATGGAATGATTTTGAAAAAGAAGCTATACGATGAGAAATACAAAGCATAAGATAGGGTTGTCCACCTCATCTTTGGGATTTAATTAACTAAAATGGCTCAAACTCATATAGCTTTACTACAATTTTATGATTGTCTTCTATGGGCAAAGCTTTAATCTTACACATCTGTGAGACAGATATCCTGTCTGACACTGAGGAAGGCTTTTTGCAACCACTTTAGCCACTCTCTAAAAGCTCATTAAATTGTTAATTGAATCCAATTCATAATATAAAAATCCTCTGTTTTCACTTCTGTTTCAGTCAAATAGAACTTTAGCTTTTCCTCCTTTCAGATTAAAAATTGCCTAGTCACTGAAGCATCAGAGAGGGAATGGGAGGGTACAGTTTTTCATTTTGTCCCATGGATTGAGCTGGAAGGAACAATAGCTTCAGATCCTAAAATCTTTTGACTACCTGTGGAAAGGTAAGTGCAGAAAGGACATTAAGCCAAGATATTCCTGAGGCAATTTAGCTATTCCTTTGTTGAAAAGTTGAAATAATTTAATAGAGTACGTGATGCAGAAGGGCCTTAATTGATATACAGAGGCAATATATCTCAGTGCCACAATTGAGTCTCACCCTCTAATACAGGCTGATGTAGTATTTTTTTTGGTGTTATTTATGTAGTGAGCTTTCTGCCTGATCAGCTGGGGAGCATGGTATTGAAATACGACTTTGAGAACAAAAAGTTTGAGAATAACATTGGAAGTGAATTAAAAGGGACAAATCAAAATCTCTTGAAGTTTTATTCAGCAGTGAATTGCTTATGAACAATTTTAATGGCCCTGCCTGGCATCTCTTCATATTTTTTAATAAATATCTGTGGCTTTTTTATAGAACTCCTTCATAATATTTTAATAGTGTGTTAGTGATTTTCTGTTTTGTTATTTACTTGCACCGAGGAGATCTCATTGCATAGAAGATTTTGTTGTCTGATTTGGGAAGGCAGCCCACGATCCCCAGATACTTCTTCATATTTTTCTTTTACCTCATCCTTTCATCACAGAAAAGGAAAAAATGCTATCTTACTGTCTCTTGGATGACCTTTCTTTCTTCATATATTATATGTAAGGATTATTTTCCCTTTTTCTGCAGTGTCTATGCCTGGATATTCAGCAAAGGTTATTCGCAATCATATGAAAAATGAATAGTTAGATATTGGTACCGTGTTATTCGTCATTCAGGTGGTTTACTGGGAGAACAAATGCTGACCACAGCAAAGTATTTGTTCTTTGCTTTGAAAGCAAATACTTGTTTCAGTTTAAACTAAAGCAGGCATGAGAGACAACAGTTTACAGGCATGAGAGAATTGTTTACAGATTTAACGCTTCTTCAACACTGCTGTCCTACTCATAGTGTGTATCCCCTCTAATTTTCAGAATTACAGTGCAACATAGGAGAGGTGGAGAACTAAGATCACCCTGTAATGGTGTTTGTCTTCAAAATAAATACATCTCATCAAAGAAACTGGTGATAGGGCCAAAACAATATGTATGGTTTCAGGTTTCAGTGCATTTCATATAAGAAAAGATGGCAAATGCAGAATTTTTGTATGAAACTGCATATTTCAACAGGTATGATGTAACAATTGATGAATATTAGCCATCAGAGGTGATTTGGTAGAAATAATCCAGTGGCAATGTTGGTGTCAAGAAACTGAGAAAATAAGGTCTAACTTGTAATGTCTTTCCCTTACATGACTGCAGAGGTATGTATGGAGTAACAGTATTGTCAGTTTAAACTGCATCTAGATGGCAAATATTTTGCTTGAGACAAATCTCAAGGTTTCATATGATCTCTCAAAGTCTTCCCAGACATCATTTGCAGGATGAGAATAACAATACATGCATCGGCTAACGATACTTACTGTCAGGGATACACTCCAGGAGAGTGAAACACATGCCTTCCAAATTGTTGCTGTACAATCTGTAAGTATATTGATAGGTCAGAAACATTGAAGACCAAAGAAATGGTGCTTTTCATTTTACTTACTCAGACATTTCTACATAAAATTATCTGCACTCTGAAAATAAACACACATACACCACTGATTCAAGCTCTAATTTACATCCAGGTAGCTCTGCTGATGAAAATAGAATTTCCTGTTCTTACCAGAGGAAACATTTCTATACTAAAGCAAACATGTTTGTATTAGAGGAAATAAAGGACACAGTATTCCATTATGGATGATTAACAAAATATTTATTTTTAAAAATTGTCAGTAATCTCCAGATCTATTCACATTTTAAGTGCCTCTTAATAGAAAAAATGCACTAAATCATTTTATATGTGTCCATGAAGCTGTTGTGATCTGTTATACAGCAAGACTTATTCTGTTGTAGTTTGCTGGACTGTAAATGAAGTTAGCAGAGTTAGACTAAAATAAAGACTGCAATTAAAGCAAATAAAAGTAATGGTAGGAAATAATGTTGCAGCATTGCAGTAACAATGCAGGAAATCTCAATGAGAAACTTTGTAGAGCCATCAGCTGACTTTATTTTAAAATGAAATGAAATTGAGAATGTTTGTGCTCATCCCAGCTCACACTCTCATACTCACATGTTCCCAAACACCAAGATGTTGGTAACCAGGTCATCTGTCTGGGAGAACATGCGAGAGAAGAGACACCAGTTTCTGGGTTCTCCTCTTAATGTGCTTGGATTTGTCTTAGGCTGTAAACATATGCTTTCTTCGGATGAGGCTTTTTGTCCCGTTAGGAACCAAACATGGTAACTCTCTCCACCCTGTCCCACCACTGTGAGCATCAGGATTTACTCGCTGTCCTTTATGTCCCCACCTGGATGCCCTGTGAAGCCCAGCCTAAATGTGTGCTAGGTTCTTGATGACCTGGTAATGCTAATATATCTGTGCATGCTCATCATATAGGCCTTTTCCTGTCTTTATCTTTCCTGTGTTTCCACAGCTGTATATTCTGAGTCGTTGTCCATTCGTACTGATTTTCTATTTTCTATTATAATTGTCTACATAATTAAACTGTAACCCTACCACATTAACTATGTCTCTTCTTTCTAATGGCTGAACTCCATAAATTTAAATTCATGTAACTTGAATGCTAATTTAATTACTTTTAGGCCTTTTGAGATTCTTACTACATCAATATCTAGAATCCAAGTGAACCTTTCTCACTCAGAGGCTAACCTTTAGGCTGTGTGAATAGCAAGATGCATGCCCACAATCAAACCGCACTGAAACTGTCCTACAAACTGTAACTGTAACCAGGGAGACAAGGTTAATTTTGTACAAACAAATAACAGAAGAAACTGGACATTTTGTCAGGGTTTTTTTATATATATGCTTCAGAGCCAAACTCCTTTTTGTGTATTTTTGGAGGTTTTGGGCTGTTTCTGTAACTGGGACTTTCATTTATAGCATTACTAGCGTGCTATAAAGGAGCCCAAGGAACGGAACTCTATTTATATTTGAGAAAGTTCATTCAGAACAAGACCTATACTCAGTTCATGTCCATGTTTAGCGTGTCCTAACATAATGTATAGAACAAAGATAAAAAGAGGAAATACTAAGACTTCAGAGAATCTTCTATCTGTCCTTAAATTCTTTGCCAAAGCCAGAAATCCCAGTAATTGCTTGACGTACAACCCTGTACCAGAAGACCATCGCTATCCTAGCATTCCCAGGACATAAACCGTCTTTGAGACTTGTGACTTTTATTTTTTTTTTAAAGTTAAAAAGATAGAAAGCATGGCTGGCAACCTCTCCTTGTATATATTGATGTATTTAGAATCAACAGTAATGCTTGAATTGAGGTCCTTTTCTTTTGAAAGGGTAGGAAAAGAAATGGTACAAAAAGAGATCTCTGGAGGGCTTCTTACCTCTCCAATGTATCTCTCCTTTTTTGATACTGCTAACACATGTACTGATTTTCTCAACATACTGTAGAGACTGTTTCATCCTTTCCCCCAGATACATGAGGAACTGTGTTGCTAGTGTATGATGGGTCCTACTGTGTTTTGTGACTTTATTTGGTCCCTGGAACTCTGGAGGAATGAAATTTCATAGAAGGGATCAGAAATATATTACTATTATATTGATGAGATTGCTACTTAAAGAACTGTAAGGGCACAGGCTGGGCACCTGTTGAACCACACACACCTTCTGTAAATCTAAGTAACTAAAACAAAAAAGTCCAAACATGTCACTGCAGTTTCAGAAAATCCTTCAGGTATGTTCTATGTCTAAAGATGCAAGTCAAAATAGCTTTTTCTTTCAGCTTTATATGCCAAAATTAACCATCAAACACATAACTAAAGGTGTCACAATGTGTACAAATATTCACACATATATTATTCTGAAGTAATGTACTGCTAAAAAATATCATGCCCACTTAGTGTCTATGTGTGCGTATATGTAATCTGTATATATTCACATTCATAGTAATCAGTGCAACTCTGAGCTGTAAATTACAGATCTAAATAAATAATTATGAAATTGGAAGCAAATTAGTCTTTGAAAAGAGGTAAACAGGCTTGATGTTTTTATGTTATTATGTCATTTAAGTGGCTGTGTGTGTTAATTGAATACCAAAGTTTTTTTATTTATTGCTAAATTGATTGCAGTTACTTTATAGCTTGTCATGTAGCATCTCTTGGAGATGTTTGAAAAACAGTCAAAGGTAATTTAAAATCAATTAGCTGGATAAGGAATAATTATCCTTTTTCCTGTCTGAAAAATAAAGTTCTGGAACCAAGGAAATGCATCATGTTTTGGAACTAAAATCTATTCTAAGAAAGTGATGCTAGTCACACAGACAAAGAAAAAGTCTCTAATCAAGGATAATTTTATAATATTAATTGATTGGATAACTCCCCTTAGATCTGCTGTGAAAAGGCAGATGATGAAACATAAATGTTGTCCAAACCGATGCCTGGTATCTGAACTGCAAAGATGTGTGGTGCTTTAAGACGGCATCTCTTCTGTTATCATGCTCCCAAATGCTGATGTTTTTCCACATGTGATGTAAGCTAATACAACTAGCTGATCATAAATTATAAGTGGAAACATTTTTTTTTCATAGCACCTGCCCTATAAGGCAGTGACATCTGAAAGCGTGCAATTTGGAGAAGTAGGTATCTATGAGAAAAATGTAACTTTTGTTTAAAAATCTCTGCGTGCAGTTTATTATTACAAATGTCTTGATTTAATGCACTTCTCTATAAAAATTTTCCACAATAAACTGAGAAATGGACATGTAATATGAAGAGTAGAAATAAAACCCAGTTTAAAAATGCAGTGAGACTTCCCTCCTACCTCCTCCTTTAAAAAAAAGAAAAAAGGAAAGGAAAAAGATTTTAGTAAGTGCAATTGCACAAGTAATCTAAAATACAGTATGTGAGCCATGATCTGATCTTACTTATAGTAGGAAACCTTGATGAACCATTACTCCAGACTTCCAGGATTGTACATGAGATCCAGCTCCAGGCTTGAGGTTCAGATTGTTAAAATCAATAGGTGTTAAGGTACCTCTGCATGGTAAATCCGAGTTTTATTCATCCATTGGTCCACAGCAGGTTGTATGTGAAAAACAAAATGTGTATTTAATGGAATCGGCATATATAAACCTTTCAAATATAAATAGAAAAAAAAATCTTGTTTATATTCCTGGATTAAATATACATTAAAATGGAATCAGAGCTGAGAGGATGTATCAGTAAGCTAAAGGGAAATGCATTACAAGAATGCTACAATTTCTCTAGAAAAGGAAAGAATAAATTCTGGAAATTTAGATTCAAGGCAAATCTTAATAGAAATCTAAGCCTCAGAAGGATATAGCCAATGCACTCAGATAACCTTAACTCTGCCCATTAGCGATCCTTTTAAACAATCAGACAATTATTTTCCTGTAATTGTTTTTGCACAGTCCAATTAGATGAAACCATTCCTGTTAGATTGTTTTCATTTTTATTTTCTCTTATTGTGTCACTACAGTGTGAAATTAATGTTCCTTGGATCTCTCTGCATCTTAAGCTTTGCTTACACATGGGAAAGTTTTGAAAAAAAACATCCCTATTGATGACACCAATTCAACTGAACAAATGCTGGCAGCACTGACAAAAGTCTTAGACAGCTTGCTGACTGCCAACATCATTTCAGTACTGCCTTAGTTAGGTTTGCTCCCAGCTGGGAGAGCTGGCATGGTGTTGAAAAGGGTGTTTATTGTCTAGATCAGAGCTCTCTACTCTGCTACATTTAATTGCTGCAAGATGTCCTTTTTAGATAAGTGTCTTCAAAGTTGTTGTCAGACTAGTGATAGACAGTGATGGGCCTGAGACAATCTGAATAATTTGGGCAACACTAGAAAGAAAAACCTTCATGTGTTCACGTGTCTGAGTCTTTGGAGGTCTTGGGGCTAGGTAACATGATAATTTTCTGGTCTCTCTTTTTTTTCCTGGTGTTACATTAACCTTGAGATTATCTTAAAGGTGACAGCATGTTTCCCATTCAGACTGTTTTGTACACCAGTATGCAAGGCATTAGGCTTATATTGAGGCAAGGTGCAAAATAATTTTGATATTTAGTAGTAATCACCTTAGAAATAACTACACTATCTCCTGGAAGCAGTTTGGCTAAACTGTTCCCTGAACTTCCTATTATAACTTGTTTCCTACTCACACTGCATCCCTCAGCTCACCACCTGGAAGTAGAACCTCCTAAGCTTCTTTTGGCAGTGGGCTCCTTTCTCCTTATTCTCCTTAATTCCTGCTTCCACACAGGTTTGTGCCAGGAGTTCCTCTCTCTCTGTATAAAAACCCAACCTGTACTGGCTACTGACCCTTTACTCTGCCCCAAAACAGATGATACAGAAAGGACAGCATGCTTTTAGATAGCGATCCATAGGTTAGCCTTCCTAAAATGAGTTATGAATGATTCTGTAAATAAAGGAAAACAGATGACCAGAAGCTTTGTTGACTTTTTTAGGATGCAATTAAAAATGCACTTGTGTATTTTTGTTTTCTGTACTTGCACTTGTGTATCTTTTCTCCCTGGGTTGGTGTGGCATAGAAACACAGGTCTCATGGCTATTAGGTAAATGCCAGAACTGGAAGTGCTCAAAGAAAAATTTTCATTCTGATATTCCAGTGTTTATCCAACTTTCCGGTTGTTTGAGGTTTCCTAATTACTATTCTTTTTATGGTGTGGATCAGGTTTTGACATTGTTAACTATACCAAGAAACCTGTAATTCCACAATTTGTCCTATAGACTTTAATTTGCTGTTCATATAATGATGTAAGTAGGTATGTCATAATAAAACTAGCTATAAAAATTCTTTCACCTGTTTTAAAGTTCACTTTCCTAAACAAAAGACTGGATACATTTATTTCCAGAATCTAGAATTAATGAGTATAATTTAACAAATTTTTCCATGAATAATAAAGTCATTAAGTGGATCTGTGTTCTATGTGCACATACTTTGACCATACTTGTCTCAGTTTCTCCTCATGTCCCATGTGACCTCAGTTGTCTTTCCCGGTGAGAACCTCCAGTTTTTTCCATGTCCCCAGTGATCCATCACAGTATCCTCATCTCCTTGTCATGTTGCTGCACCTACAAGAGGGAGAACAATGCCAAGCTGATTTGAATATCACTGTGTTGATTGCCCAGTTGTGCTGATTGGTCAAAGACAATAGATAACCCTCAAATTCTTACTGTTTTTTAAAAATTATTTTCTCATGTTGAACTCTAAGTCTTCCCTCAATGCAGATGTTATTTTTCTCAAATCTTGTATAAGCTTCACCACTTGGAAATTTCTAACTCTCTGTTAAATCTAGCCAATTGAAATCAGCCAATGATTTGAAAATATAGTGAGGGAACTGACAGACAGACAGCTGAACAGCCAGAGTCCTGGGAACGTAATGTGATTCTCCTTACCCATGTCAGAGCACAGCTTCACTCTGTGTGTGGGATAGGGCCATGCAGGTTATGGTTCCACACCAGCAACTAAGCCCAAGATTACAACAAACAGGATGATCCTGTTGCTAACCTTTGTTCTTGCTATGGTCTTGTGCCAGAACTTTTGGTCAGGCGGCAGAGGAGAGCTGATCCATCTGGAGTGTAATCTTCAGTACCAAAAAAAAGAAGAGAAAAAATTAGTGCACCTGTGATCTGCTAATTTCATGGTCTTATACATTAAATCACACCTTATTGTGCCTCTGAAAGCCGGGTGAGAGATGTGGATGTTAAGCAGGGAGCTACCAAGAGCTTTTCTTGCTGTTGCAAGGGCTGTACCTCCACTCCCAGACCTTTCTGGAGCTCCTACAGAAGAGTCAGATGTCACCAAGCATCAGGAGATGTATATATCTACACACACACATATATGTGTATTCTATTCTATTCTATTCTATTCTATTCTATTCTATTCTATTCTATTCTATAAATATGTATATACACATATACACACGTGTGCACGCGTGTGTGTGTACACATATACACACATGGGTAGGAATTGATATCCAGTCTTTAAAAGGATGAGACTTTTCTTATGAGGGGCAAAAACCCCCCTAGCCTTTTCTGAACTGACTTATCACTTTTGAAGTCAACAGAAAGAAAACTGAAGCTCTTGGCCAGGAGGAATGCCAGAACCCCACTTCGCAGGGTTGTTTCAAAGCATGCTTGACTGGCAGAAGAAAAAGTGATACTTAGTGAGAAATGCAGATTGGGGGTGGTGGAGGGGGAGAGGGAGAAGGAGGGAAGGGTTCCAGTTAGGAGACTTACCTAGATAAAGTGGGCCCTAAATTTTCTCTCTTACATCAGAAATGATTTTGTGTTTTACATGTAGCAGACTTTGGGTGACAACAGCTTCTGAGTGGTCTATGAATTGCTGCAACTTCTTCTTGGATCTTCATATACCTTTATTTATTTATATACAAAATACAAACTACCTTAAAATGTGGGTTTTTCACTATTATTCAGGTGACTGATTGCTTAAAAATAGATATGCATAAATAAATCCTCTCTTTTGGCTTGATAAATTTATCCTGATACATTGAAATGGAAAAACCAACTGTGCTAGTGTTTTATAAAGAATAGTGCTTGTTTCCAATATTTGGGATAAAATATGCAAAACAAAGATGTCTTTTCTGGTTGGCTATTTCAAAACTCCTTTTTTTTGTAGGCCAGTGATACAGCGTGTTGTGCCTTACCTATGTCCTTCTGCAGTGTGTGGTGACTGCACAGGATAGAGAATGTTCCAACACGATACACACTGCATCTCATATAGGGTAGGGTTTATTCATAACTGCGCTGAACTTTCTGTGAAATCTGACTGTAAACGCAGTTTGGTTTTGGTAAAGACATTTGAGATCTGTCTCTCTTTCTCTCAGTTTTTTTAAAGACTTCATGGCTTCTCTTCCCTATGGAAAGATTTGTGTTGGTTTACTTCATGACTCAGGTTTTCTTTAGCAGTGACAATCAAAAGGAAGGAAGAAAGAAAGAAGACAGTAATGGCAAACTCCCCTTAGCTGCCCCTGTTTCATATTTTAATGTGTTAAGAAATATTTAAAGTTATTCTTCCATTTTTATTTAAAACTGGAAACAAAGTTTCCTTGTAGAAAGAGAACAAGGACTAATTGATTTTGTCATAAAATAATAGATTATCTACAAATTCTTGTTATTAAACAGCTCTCCAGCCCCCCTCCCCTCAAATCTAACAAGCTGCATAAAGTCTCTGGGGAATTTAATTGATCTTTTGAGGAATTTATACATAATTTGAAAACACCTGCATCTTAAAAAAGTGTTCAGAAGTTCTTGAAAGCATTTGAAATAATGTTTTCAGAATGTGTAGTGCTTAGCAGGTGCCAGCTGAGGCAAGTTCTACCGGTATTAGTCTGAACAGTGTTCACCTTGTTTGTGCATTAAAGTAACTCGTTATAAGCCAAGGTACGCGGACTACATGCTGCTTAAATTGGAGTTAAGGCCTAATGAATTGTACATATGCATAATATCCTAGAACATTTTCCTTCTAATCTGTGCTCCAACCAATGACTTGCAGATGTTTTATATGATCCTATCATATTTGGAAGCCAAAAGCAACTGCTTTGTGTTGATATAATTCCAAAGTCAGATGTTTCCCTTGCTTGCAATATTATTAAACCTAAAAAGGGAGTGCATGCTAAGAGAATTGCTAAAAGTTATTTTATTATTGCAGTTACTAAATATATAAAAAATACACTATATATGTATGCATGTATACATATATAACTTAGAAAGTAGAGATATAGAGATTTGTACCCAAGTTTACTAGCTTAAATCTTGACTAAAGCACTAATTTTCAAAGATAAAATGAGTTATTAATGTTCACAGAAGCACAGCATGTCTGCGGTGCCAAGGGACCTCTGGAGGTCAGTTGGTCCAACTTCCCTGCTCAAGCGGAGCCACCTATAGCTGGTTGCTCAGAACTGTGTCCAGATGGCTTTTGACTATCTCTGAGAATGGTAAATCCACCATTTCAGACAATGTTAGCCATCTTATTTTTTTTCTCACACAGATGCAGAATTAGTAAAATATAATTAACTGAAATTAAGAAAAAATGAGTGCCAAGAGCCTTGGGTGTTAACCTTAGCTCAACCTTGTTTGCTGCATACCCCCTGCAAGTCGACTAATCTTTCTGTGCTCCTTCAGTTACTTTTTGAGGACTGTGTTTATTAGATTGCAAAATTTTTAGAAAGGACTCTCTCTTCCATGTATTTGCACAGTGCTCAGCACAGTAGGCCATATGATCTCAGTTCTTTAGCATAATAATGCAATACTAATGGCCAGATCTGCCCCTGTAAGTGACACCTTAATAAGAGTATTAAGCTGAAGGGTCAAGACCTAAGATACAAAATTTGCCTGAGAGCAAGTAAGCTCCTTCTTAGGGCCTTCCTCGTGGCCACTGCATCTGTTGTAGAAGCATAATAAGACTACGAAAAACCCGAAGTCATCCAAGGATCAATGCCTATTGCCAGTTTGCCTTCTGGATCATAGATCCAAAGGCTGCCTGATACACCTCTTATTCCCTGGGTTCCCTGGTACTGGTGAGTAAGGCCTGATATTGCACCAAGGAGCAATCTCTAGTCCCAAAATCAAGTGGTGAAGACTGGACCGTGGCTGCACTTCTCAGAATTAGCTCCCACTAGAGTAAATTGACCACATTTGTACTACCTGCTGTGCTGGTTTTGGCTGAGAAGGGGTTAATTCTCCTCACCGTGGGGGGTCGGCTACCTTTCCAGCTTCCCGCGCTCTGCCGTGTGGCGGGGGAGGGGGGGCTGAGAGGGGCGGGGCCATGGCGGGGGCGGCTGACCACGACTGGCCAATGGCAGGTTCACTCCATACCACGTGACACCGTGACCAGTATAGTGAGGGGGGGCAGATTGCGGCTCGGGGGCAGATTGCGGCTCGGGGGCGGTGCGGCGCCGGGTCGGGTTGGTGGGCGGTGAGCAGCTGTGGCGCGCGCGGTTTGTTTCGGCGGTTCGTTCCCCTCCCTTCCCCCCCTTTCCCCCCTTTCCCCTCCCTTCCCCCCCCTTCCCCCCTCCCCCGGGGCTTTGCGCCTCTCGTTGTTCTCCTTTACATTGCATTTCTGTTGTTGTTTCTTTTAATTTTAATTATTAAACTGTTCTTATCCCAACCCACGAGCGTTACCCTTCTGATTCTCTCCCCCATCTACCGGTGGGGGAGTGAGCGAGCGACTGTGTGGGGCTGAGCTGCAGCTAAACCACGACACCTGCTTAGGCTTATGTTTTGCTTGAGTCCATTGTGATATCTCTTTCACCCTGCTAAATAAATATGGCCTCTTCTGGGGTAGTTAACTTAGTTCAGAATATCTGAAATAATGTGAGGTTCTATTGGCACCCAAGATCAGGGTCGGATGAAACTAAGGGTACATGCTGCATGATGTGGAAAGTGGGGCTGTGCCAGGCTACAAATCCTGTTATGATATTGCTGGAGGTGGTATCGTGGGGTGGGAAAGAAATCTGGTGAAATATCACACATGATGGCTTTTCGGAGCAGTTCCTGGTGTAATTTATTGCAAAGAAGGCAAGCTTTTGCCAGCTCTGACTGAATAGATATGCTCAAAGAATGCTTAAATGCCTCATTGCACCACATATGCATTAAGTGTATGTACAGTGCAAAACACAGTAGCTCTGGCTACTTTGATCTATTAGCATGGGTGCCAGTCTGCCAGTCCTTTATCACTTTACTAGAGTCCCTGAATTATTTAGTTACACCACCATCTTGCTGTTCACTTTTTTGGTGCTGGATGGTTGTATGTTTTGCTGTGTTGTGGTCCACCCCAACTTTAGGTAGCACCTTTGCACATTCATGAGTGTAAGCTGGAGTGCCCTCTGTGTTCCTTCTACCCCCTTTCTCCCGAAACTATCCCAGATCTCAGGAGTTGGTACAGTATCCTGGGAGGCAGGAGAGCAATATTTGATCTCCTCTGGGTGAGGTGGACATGAAGCCCTGGATTTATACCCTTATTAGGTGTTCTTTGTGTTCTGGGAACCAAACTAAGAAGTCTATGTCTTCTAAAACAGACATACAGGTATTTTCTTCTGCCTACACACAAATTTTCAGTTCATTACTTATTTTTGTTTATTTGTTTCAGTTTTGATGATTGTGCAAAAGCTTTGATGTTATATGTAGAGTTATACACATTTAATAATTTAAAGTTTTAGTTTAAGACTGAAATCTCACTTATCTTATACCCAAAAAAGAATATACTTGAAAGTAGGGTCCAAGCCTTAAATACAGCATTCACTGTCATTTTTGGAATTTAATCCCTGGTTGTCAAGATACTCCAGAGACAAGTGTCTGTCCTACAAATACTTATATTTTGAAGGCAATAAGTTAGTGTTTGAAACCCAGAACACTTATAGTGAGGATGGGTTTTGAAGATGAAGGGTAAGTATCTGAGTTGGTTATATATTGTCAACTGACTTGGAGGAAACTCTCATATAACTATAGAGTAATTTCTGTTATAAATGAATGGACAACTGGACCTTAAAAAGGGGTATTTTGTGATAATTATTTTGAAGGTCACAAAATAGTAATTTGAAAGGGAAACTTATGCTTTTATATAAATATTCACTTCTGTTGCTAAGTGCTAAGTACTTTCTCTGCATTTCTCTGTGTATTTTTCGGTGTGGAATATTTTTTCTTTAATATATGATTTTTTTGTGAAACACCAAAGAAATGGAGCATGTACTCTGAGCAATAATCCAGCTCTGATATTGTCAGCCTTCATTCAACTCTTCACATTCACTTGTTCTCTTGCGTCCAAATATTGTTCATCATGGCAGTGTTCATTCTTCTGGGATTGCTTCTCATAACACAAAACCAATTCAACTTACTGCGGTATTAATCTTGCAGAAACTTTTAACAATTACTAAAACTACATATCTAAGTGATAGAATGACATACTACTGTGTGCCAGTTGCTCAAAAGATGTTTTTAAGACACGGGCACATTATTACTATAAGGGAATATATGAAATTTAGTATGTCATATCATGCTTCTCTTTTAAAAAATACACCTATAATTAACAAGAAAGCAGAATACTTGTTTTGCTGATGCAAGGCTAACAACATGTGAATGTCCTGAATTTGAAGCTAAAACTTGTGGGATATCAAGAAATTCATTAAAAAGGTACATGAATTTTCTTAGGCCACATAACATCTTGCCATGAACTGAGGGTTAAGTTATTAAGAGGAATTTATAAAGAAATGTTACAACATTCCTCTATGCCTCAGCTTTACTTCCTGGAAAACAGAAAGTGTGACATCTATCTTTCTTTCAAAATAATTTGAGATCTACAGATTAGATATGAAATTCTAATGGATTTGCTAAGGAATTGCTGTTCCTGGGGAGTTCAGGGTGGTCCAACCTGTACCACAGAATATGACAATAAAGCAACATACTCAGCAGAGCAGTCTATTTGCAGTTCTGATTGGTCTGTGAACTTTTGGTGTCTGTTATGCTTTTCAGGGCCCTCACCAGCATGGCGTGACGTCTATTGCAAGCAGTGGTAAGATGTTTGGGGGTTACTCTGTGTAAGGGCTGTTTTATGTTCTGAGCTAGGTTTTCACCAATCTAATAAAGCTTTCAGTGGACTTTTATTGTCATTCGTAGCTTTATTAGTCTTTCATCTGACTGTTGCTTTGGCCTTTCTTTTGATTGACTGTGCCTATAGCAGGAATGCTATGTCAGCTGAAATACTCTTCACTCTTTAATTGTAATGCTGCCTTTCAGGGAATAGAGTTTCCAGAGAAGTCAGCTGCTGTTATAGCTAAACTTAATGCTTTGCATTAAACAGCCCCATGCCAAAATTGTCTCAGATTATGTAGGATATTCTTGTGTCAAAATGCTGCTTTTTTATTTGTTAATACAGATATTTATTATAACTGTCTTGCAATGTCTTTGCTTTTCAGAAGCCGTGGGTTATAATGGTCCATGGCTTGGTAGAGGCATGCTTATGTATTTGGATAAGTAAAATGGAGTTTGTGGGTATCTTGACAGAAATGTGGGCCTGATTGTTCTGGACCCTTTCTACGGCCTGCCACACTGTACACATTTTTCCTCACCAAGTGCTCCTAAACACTGGCATGACAGTCCAATCACCCAGGAAGAATGGCTGCTCTCTTGTATGTATTTAGGACAGAGAGCTATTTGAGATGTGCTGTTGTTAATCAGTGAGCAGTTAATTGCATAATGTGTTTGGTGTAGGTATACTCATCTTAAAATTATATGATTATATTAGAATTTATTATACAAATCTGTGTTAATCTTTATTCTGAGGTGGGAGGTGCTTCAATCCACTTGGTAAAACCAGCTGTTAAAACTATTACAGTTGGTTGATATTTATTTCTCCAGCACCTCTTCTCACAGGTACTGAGTCCTCTGCCAGGACTCCCTCCTCACTCCATCAGCAGTTCCTGCTCTTTCTCCAAGTCCCATGTCCCTCTGGGAGACTGCAGCTCCTTCTGCTACTCTACTCATGGTACCAAACTGGATGAAGAGGCTGGTGTGCTTCCCCACACCCTTTCCACCAGACCCCCAAGTGAGAGCTCAACAGTGGGGAAGCCAAGTGGCTCCCAAAATGGGCTCCCTTTTAGGTGCCTCTTCCAGGCTTCCTCACTGAGAGTCACGATTATCTGACATGGACCCTGTTGTCTCCTTTGTTTTGGAAGAAATTGGTCTTGGCACTGGTAGTGCCATGTGTTGAAATGCCAGAAAAATGCCAGATACTTGTGATTCTGTATGTACAGGTTGTATGATTTGGATGGAGGTACTGGGTGACATTTGTTAGTATATTTTTATGAAATTGCTAAGTAGATCTAGCTAATGAGAGAGATTATATTATTTTAGCTGTTCTTTGTAGAAATTCAGATGAAAAGCATTTTTTATTGGACATTTTAGGAACAGTTCTTGTCTTACATGACATAATACTCTCTGGTTTATATTGTAGCATGTGTGATGAAAGACACTGAATCAGGATGTCCATTTAGTAACATGGTGGAAGTGACCATTGTCCCACAATCTCAGGGACAGTCCCAAAAGAGACATGTAGTCCTTAATGCTGAGCTTCATGCCTGCATTGTTGCTGTGACAGCTAAATACTTAGGTCTGGGAATCACATACCAAATACACTGATGAGTCAGGGCAGCTAAATCAACCAGTGGGAAAAACCAAAAGTCAAGGAAGGATTTGAAACACTTTGTGCCTCTAACTCCATACCAAACTGAGGTTATTTGCTTTTGCCAAATGGACATTCAGGTACATATATCTGAGTGCAGATGGTTGTATGTTCATACAGCTTATACCTGCATTTACAGTCTTTTTTTTAACAGTATTTGACAGCTTTTTCTTCAAGAATTTGTCCAGTCACCTTTTGAATTAACGTAAACTTTGAGCGCTCTTTGCTTGTCACTGATGTCTAGGGCCAGCTGAATGGCTTTCACTTCTGTAAACTGACTCATGGATGGAGCCAAATGCTTTTGTGTGAAAAACTTTTTCCTTTGTATTTATTTTTTATATTTCTGTATTTGTTATTTTTTATATTTTATTTTGAACCCATCACTTGGCGTTGTCAGTATTTGATGTCCCTTAGTTCTTTCATTGAAATGACACAATAAATAAAATGCATTTGCATGGCAAAAGAAGGCACAGTGCAGCCCTCAAGAAGTTATCAGGACAAGTATGATGACATATATTACATGCTGGCTAGTGTTCTTGGAAGGTGTTGCCTACCGAGGGACTGTGGGCAGCCTCGGCTCATCCTCAGCTCAGCTGCCTACAAAGAGTATCACACTGCGCTGCAGAGTGTTCTTAGTCCTAGCAAGTGGAGCAGAGATGTAGCCTGTGAGCATGTGAGGAATGGGGTTTTACCTGGGGGTTGGGAAGCTGCTGAGGGAAGTGTCTTAGAGCTGAGCTGTTTTTCAGACTTTGTTTCCTTTTTCTCCAACAAACTTGTGCAATCCTTTTTTTTAAAGCCCTTAGAGCAAGGGATTACTCTGGAAATGCCAAAACAGGATGACATATAGCGGCATTTGCAGACAGCGTGAGAGAAGACAATAAAATCTGATAGCTTGATATCTTCTTTATATTCAAATTATAATCACTGAGGAAAAATTCAGACCCACGTTGCTAACTTTGGTGGTAATTATACCACATCTGGATTTGGCCCAGCTAGTCCACACACACGTCAGTGTGATGAGATTATATGGGAAGAAACCTGAAGCAAGGTACGGCATTCACAGTTCATCAGTTTTCTGCCAGTTGCATTAGACAATATCAATTGTTAGATTCCGCCCAACCCTAGGCTCATTTCTGTGTTATTTACATTGTCAATTTGTCCACAACACTGGTGCACTAGAGCAGAACTCCCAGAACTAGCGGTTACTGGATACCAAAATTGCACATTTTTTTTCATTCTGGCGCTTAACAGGCAATGCTTTTACACAGGAAAGCAACAGCAATTTAGTAAACAAGTGCCCTAAAATAAATGCTGTGTTAAAATAGAGAGAGAGAGAGAGAAAGATGGTAACCAAATTTTTCTTTCATAGGCAATTCTTTTTTTCCTTGGGGAACAAGGCAGTTCTAACAGGTGGAAGGTTATTAAAATCATAAGAAAGATGAGCAGGGCACAAAATTGTCCTGGAATATTGTGCAGGATAGTCAGAAAAATAGTATAGGTCAAATTCTTGCATTGTTTGACCTCAGGAATTAAGGCAGGTCCACAAAGTAGTAGTGCTAAGATTTCAATATTTAGTTCTGTTTGGTATAGGTCACTTTTTCATTTAGCACAAACTATACTTTACTAAAAATTTGTGTGATTAATGCATTGATTTAGCTTCCCAATGTGCACTGCTGCTAGGCAGATTCAGATATTATTTATTTTTATTAGTTTATAATATGTCAATTTTTCTTGCTTATCTGTCAGCTCCCACAAAAATACATAAATCAAAAATATAGCAATGTGGACACTAACAAGGCATAATTATTGTAGGGTCTGTCCCCTTTTAAAGAAAAATACAATTACCTACCAATATGTTGCTGGGATTAGGTCAGAATTTGCATAATACTGACTCATATTTTCTTAACAATTTTAACATCAGACAATAGGTTTTGCGAATCTATATTCCTTTCCTGTTTTTCAGTTTTATTTTTCAGGCTAAAATAATAAGAAGCTCAGTCAAAACAAGATAATTATTGCAGTCTATGCCCACAGAAAACTTTAATTACTCCATGGCATGTTTCTAGGATTAGGTCAGATTTTTATAAGGCTGATTTTTTTTTAAATAACAATAGGCAATTAAGTCTGCCAAAGTATAATTTATTACAGTTAAATTTATTCATTTTTCCACAGATAAATATTTAATAGAAAATAACTCAATCACTGCAGGAGATTAAAGAAGATTTTTACCTCAATATAATCTTAGAAAAACAGCAGACAGTTTTCTGTTCCTGGCTGTAATACCAAATAGCATCAAGTTAAATGACAAGATGAAAATAGTTGAAAATTTTTAACTTCAGTGAAATAATAGCTGCTAATGTATAGGATTATAAAAACCCCAGTAGCAGACTATGTAACAAATAGATCCCTCCTGAAATACTGAAAACTATGGTTGGGATCTAGGGTTAAATAACCGTGATATATTTATAGAGGGCAAGGGATCACCATAAAATAAAGCAGCAAATAGTAAAGAAGTCAATGTAAAAGAGAGGCCAGGGATTTAGGGTATAGAGATCATAAATTTTCATCGATATAAACAGTCCATGTACCTCAGGAGCTGAGTTTTAGCTATAATTTCAGGTCTGACCTATAGGCTTTTGGTGTTCACAGTGCATGCACGATCAAGATGCCATCTGAGGAGGTGAAAAAAATGTTTCAGATCTGTGTGATTTACTCATTTAATCATCCCCAAATCCACCCCAAACACAACAATATTGTGTCGAATATCAGTACTTGAGAAGATTTTATTGTCCCACTAAATTACATTTAATTCTTACTATAACATCTCATATAAACAAGAATAGTGAATGATTTCCTCCCCAGTGTGTTCTTCGGGAGGCAGGAAAAGATTGCTATATAGAATGCATAGATCTGGAAAAGGTCACCTTTCTCTGTCCCTCAGATCTCCAGAACGCACACAGATACTTTCAGTTGCAATGGATGGTTTTCTTTTTCTGCTTTAAGGTGATATTTTCTGGTTTAAAATAATAATTATGAAACCACCACAAAGAACCATTTGAGGCTTTTAGCTTTTTACTAATTGCTCTGAAAGAGAATTCTAAATGATTTCCAAATGACTTAAATGATTTGGCTAAAGAGCATCTTATTACAAATGGGCTGAGTTGAAAACATTGTGTCAGCACTAAATGAGGCTTTTTTTCCCCCCTGCTTTTCTCTAATGGGCAGATCAGAACGTGTAAAGCACCCTCCCTGCAATGACTTTTAAATGGGCTTTGGATCAAGCCTTTATTTAGACAACGTTTTCTTTTTAATGGAGTTTACCACACTGCGATACTTGCCATTATAGAACTCCTTGCAGTATTCCCTGTCCTTTGAATCTGAAATCCTCCAAACAATGGGGGCAAACTTAACATCGGTTTGCAATAAATACCCAGCCTTCTTACAGCAGATGACTTCGAGCCCATCAGTGGCCCTGCTTTGGTACTGATGAAAGCTTACTGAAGAATTTCTGACTTGGGGACTGGTCCAGTAACCCCTAAGCAAGAGAGAAATCCTTACATGCATAAGTAATCACATTAGTGTCATCAAAACCAGTGCATAAATTACACAACCTGAGTAACAGCCTGCAAGGCGCAACCCAATGCCAACCTACCATTTACCCTCCTGAAGTTCATTGCTTGTGCTATGCCAACTTTTTAGAAATTCTGTGATGCTAATGAAGAGACCTCCCTCCTGTGCCCGTCCTGGCGAGGTAACTGAACGACTCGTAAAGCAAGAGTGTTTGATGTAAGCACTGTTTTTCAAATACTAAAATCTCTGCAAAAGATGTCAAACATCTTTGTGGATGAATGGTAGAGCTCTTATTCTGGGCCACTAGGTTGCACTGTTGTATAGAGAACAAAGCCTCCTCGGCCATGCTGCATACACACAGCCTCATGCTGTGCAGAACCTTGTAAATACTGTTTTACAGTTTTCACTAACAACAGAAGTGTATGAGATCAAGAGAGGAAGACTGGCATTTGGAAATCTTTGCTTTCTCCTCAAAGGCAGGTCCAGGTCCTGGTTTCAGTTAGGTGTTTTCTGTTCTGCATAAGGTGCCCTGAAGATAACCATATTTTGGAATTTTTGGAATTGGCTTTTTTGGGGGTTTATTTTTGTTTTTTTTAATGTGCTGGTGGGAGGAGAGGCTGCTGGGGGACAGGTTGGGAGGGGGAACCAAGCTGTTATTCTTGAAGAATTCTTGACTTGACGTACATGTTCCTGGAGAACCACCTAAAGCTGCCATAGGCCTTCCTATATACATAAACTCTGAACACGTGCTTCCCCTTTCCTCCCTGATTTGGCACTGTTTGATGGCCCAGACAATACAAAAGCACACATCAATTACTTCCCTATGTACATTACACACTCTGGGCAATCACAAACATTATATACTGTTCACGTGTGAACAATTAATTACAGTTATATTATTTAGTCATTCTTTCCACTACCATTGTCCAAAGTAAATTTTTCCTTTAAGTATAATATGGTTTTAATTTAGGAAGCAGGGTTTCTTTAACCTATTTGACATTATGCAAACCATCTTAAAGGAGGTTTCATGCTCTTTCCACTCTGTCTGCTAACATAGCTCCCCGCCCAAATGTGAGCTGTGTTTTATCAAGCAAATTACTTACAGAGGATTTTGTTCAAAAAGACGTTGGGTTCGTTCCTTTACACATATTTACTCAGCTCTGGTGTAAATCTTTTTGTATTTTGCTCTGTGGATTAGCACCTCTCTCATCCTCCCCCTACCCCTCTCTTTTGGGCAGTAAGCTGAGACAATAATAATGAGGAGCAGAGCTGGTGACTCTCTCCATCCTGAAGCTCTGGGAGGGAATAGGTTATCCCAAAGGACCTGAGCCTGTGCTGGTTTAGTTTAGTTGGCCTGCTACAAGTCTTACATTTGGGAATGATCTGCTTCAGGTTTTGACTCTTTCAGTAATAATGTTTCTGGCTGCTAATTAAATTTCTAACTGCTCCAACACCAGAGAAGACAAGCAAGTTCCCCTTAAAAGGGCACCTAGATGAAAACAAACCTCACTGATTACAAGAACATGTGTTGCATGCAGTTAACCCATTACTGGGTCCTGGAAAGGAGAAAGCTGAGGTGGGGGAAAAAGAAAAAAAAAAGAAAAAAAGAAAAAAGAAAAAAAAAAAGAAAAGAGATAACTAATAGACTGAAACAGACTTTTGTCTACTGGTCTTTTTAATTTGGGGCTGAGACTTTTTGCCACTCATCAGATACAGTTGCCTCTTCCACTTCTGCTCAAATGAAGCTGATGATTCTACTTCATTTTGCCTAATATTACTATAGAATTAATATTTCTTTTCATAGGATCACAGGCACACACAAGCCTTTACTGAAGAAAATAATAGAGGTGAACAGACACTGCAAATATTCTGCATTAGGTTTCCCTTCATATTTAATTGCACTTTTTTTCAGATACACACGTACAATTTCATGAGTATTTTACAGTCAAGCAGGTTTGCCTGCATATTTGCAGAGAGTAAATCTGCAGTTGTATTGGCAAGTATTCTCACATGAAAATTCAAATGTGCAAGTGTTTATCTTTAAACTGTGTGCTCATCCAACCAGGGAACCAAAAGACTCCTATAATCTCTCTGACCAAATGTAACTGAGCACTGGGGACAGAGTGGTGGGTACTTGTAGAAAGTGATTTGTGCTCAGCCCTGGAACTTTCAAATCTCCCCTGGAAAAAAGTGCTTGATTTGGCATAGCACATAGCCTAATATGTCCAGTATGAATAAGGATGTGTTATAATAAAACTACATATAAGAGAGGGTATCTGCTCCCCCAGAACTTTATTAGCATTGTATGGGTAACATAAAGGAGATAGCAGAATTGTGGCTGTGCGGTTTCCAAATGGAGGGAGTGCTTAGTCCCTAGGATAAACGGAATCTTCTTCAAGTTGTGTTTATTTCAGTCGGAGCTGCACGTGAGTGCAAGTATCTGTCTTTAGAGTTTTCTTCATAGGAACAGGGCCTTTGTTAGAAATAGCTAAAGGAATGCACTGTTTTTACTGCCACATCCATGCTGGTCTTTGTAGATCCAGGGGTTTTATACTTTGTTTGAGAAATCATTGCATATAAAATAAACAGTAGCATTTTCTTTTCTTTTCTTGGGAAAACACTACTCACTGTTTCTGTTTTCTGAATGTACAACAAATACATTATTCTTTTTCTTCCTCGTCCTAAATCTCTTCCTTAAACAGAAAGGGACATCTTAAAGCAGACTGTGTTTTAATGGTCACACGACTTTCATAGTTGAATACATTGCCCTAATACAAATACAGAAGCAGAAATAGCACATGTGTTCACAGCCATGTTTATTCAGGGATCAGGCAGATGTCATGGCAAAGTCTTTGTCTGTATATACTGTACTGCAAGAGCCAGCTGTGAAGGACAAATCTAAGGTGAGGAATATTCCTGCCTTACTCAAATGAAACTTCTGTAAATAAGTTTGTTTGCTTAGTTAATACATATATGCATGTAATGAACGACTGTATTCATAGCAGGTATGTCTGTACTGTCCCGCTAGCTTGGATCCTGACTGTAAAAACTAGATAGGCTGTAGTCTCTGCACATTAGATCTTGTGCTGTTTGGCGTGGGTCCAACTGTTGTTGTGAGTTAAAAACTGCCTATACCTGGTGGGAATGACAGATTTGAGCTCTGGCCAAAAGGCAGTATGGATGCAACTAGTTCAAGGCCCTGGGCTCTGAGAGTCTGGACATACAGCTTTCCAATTAATCTAAACTTATTCAGTGTTTCGCTGTGTAAACAACCCACAGAAGAGAGGGTAAAGACATGAACAAACACATACACATCTGTTCCTTTTCTGTCTTTTAAAAAAATATGAAGTGAACTAGTCCAGCCCACACTGATCTAGAATTCATGCTAATTAGTCTTTAAAAGCTAATGGATACCAGCAATGTATGGGAAACACCTCTCAGAATATAATGGATATGAGTTTGGGCAACAGCTCCTGCATTTAAGGCTGAGCATTTTTTATACAAAAAGTGGAATACATTTAAGAGAAGTGGATGAAGGATGTATATAACTAATTGTAGTGCAATTAATGCAACAGATCACATCCCTTTTCTCCTTCTTCCCCAGTCATTTTGATGTAATTTCTCCTGGCTGAAGGTATTTTATATTTATTATAATAATTCTATATCCTTTTTTTGCTTTCGTTCCCTTTCAGTGGAAATAATCAGCTGATTGACTGTTAGAAAATTAGCCCAGGGAACTCTCTTTAGTTTGCACTCTCTCTCTCTTGGCTTGCTAAACTTGTGAAAAAATTTAACCTGTGTCTCTCTCACAGAGTCATCATTAGACAAGCATGTTTCCATCTCATTTTTAGAGCAAGTTTGTGTAGGATGTCACTGCATTTTCATATTAGAATTGAAGGGGGCACATGCATGTGTATACAGTACTGTGTATATTATGCACAAAAAGTTATTGTTCAAAAGATTCCAATCATCTATTCCCTTGTAACACCTCTATACTTGAAACATGGTGCTGTAACGTGCCTGTACCAATCAGAAAACTGAGTGATCATAACCTTTTGCTTACATCTAAGCAAAAAATATTTCAACTCTCGCATCAACAGAGTAAATCCCATTTTATTGAGTATACTCAGAATATAAAAATGATAAATGCTAACAATTAGATGTGAGTTGTGTGTTTTGCAGGGCTTTAGAGTCTGAGCATACAGGATTCTGTAAGCCTGACCTTCCAGAGCCATCCATGGTATATAGGGAAGAGCTATGTAAGCAGGTTATGGAAATGTGTGATTAACCCTTGTCAAGGTGGCCAGCCAGATGAATGCTTGCTGGATTTCTCATTAATTACTGGTAGGTCTAACTCACTTAAATATCTATTATATCTCCATACAACAAGGACCTAGAAAAGCATTGTTATCTCACAAATTCTATATGCATTTTTTTCTTCAAGATTGTGGCAGTACAACAGCAAGCAAATATTATCCCTGAAAGGCATGCATTCCTCCAAACCCCAGATTGCATTTCCAGGTCTAAAAAGGCTTGACACACAACTTGACCTGATGAAGGCACTCCTCAGGCAAGCTACCTACCTATGACCAGTTATCCCTCTTTGTTATAAAACAAACAGACACCAAGCCCTTCAGATGTAGGTAGGAATATAGAGGACTTTCTCCCTTTTTTTCTAGTGATCTCACGTGGCATCAGCCTGTTCTGCTTGTGACCATCAGCAGAGTGGAGAAAATATCTAGATCCTAGGCTTAAAAGAAGTCCTAGACACCAGGTAATAGTTTTAACAAGAAGTACATTTGATGAAAGTTGGGGAAAAAATATTGAGAAATATGCCTGCCTCACAGGAGGGAACTTTGGATGCTGTCCCTGGATCCTGTTAAGTTTCCTTTAGTTTTATATTACCCACAGGCTCATTCTGTGGAAATTTAATAATGCAGATCCTTATGTTTCAGTAATTACTTGCTAGAAAACAGAAGGATCCTTCTGTCATACTTGTCTTCTGACTGCAAAGATGTTTCAGCACACCATGTCACATTAATGACAGAACTGGGGAGATAGTTATTAATATTAGGGGTAGAAAAACTCTTTATTTTCTGGCCGGGTAATTAGGCAAAGCCAGTACCTTGGTTCCTTGCATTTGGCCAGAGTGGGAGAAACCATATAGATTCCTTCCTTTCCCCTAAACTCTGCTTTTGCACCTTCTGTGAATAATGTGAACTCCTGTACATAATTTACCAGGCAGCAGTGCACTGCTATGATATAACTCCTCAGTTTTGCTACTGTCTACAAATGCTTTTGTTTTATGTGTCATTATCCATGCTTGATCCATAGAAGAAAGAGGCATCAGAGTCTGTTCTGATCTGAAAAGCCTGGCTCAGGTTGCAGGGATGCATGACTTCATCTGACTCTGCACCACAGCCCAGATGGCAGGTGTTCTGCAAAAATGCAGTACTTTAAGTCCTGCATTTAACAAAAGTAAGACTTTAAAGAGTATCTTTAATTTCACCCTCTGGGGTCTGCCAGGCAAGGAGCTGATGAGGTACTTGTGCTGCTGCATGCAGGCTGGGGTAGGGAAGTCCCATGTTCAGGCACCAATGTAAAAGTCTGCAGCTTGATCATTGGCATTGGAGCACATATAAGCAGAAACCTTGGATTATCATTGCAACAGACCAGAGACACTTCCAACTAGCACAAGGAGAGCAATGTTCCTAGACTTAAAATCACTCTTCCGTCTCAGCTGTGCTCCAGTCTGAACTGAGACAGGGTTTTGTTATATCTTGAGTGGCAGATGCTCTTTCTGCAATGGCTAACAAAAATGTGTAGAGTGTCTAGGTTAAGCAACTGGTTATATCCTGAAACACAGATTTTTCAGGCTATTTGGGAACTTTGTGGGACCACCAAGAAAATCTTTACACACATAGGAGTCCAACTCTGGTTTTGGAATGCATCCAATCTCAATTAGCAAAATCATGTCAGGCCAGAGAATAAGGGTTTTTTCTATCCCTCTCTGTTTTTTAGAAAGATCCCCAAAGTCTAAATATGTTTTCTGTCCTGTGGGAGTTAAGACCTGTGGCTCGTCGGAGTGAGGTTAGGGAGGTGATGGATGCAAAGAGGTGGGATTTCTTGTTGAAGACTGGGTAGGGCAGAGAGAAGAAGCTGGATACAGACTCCAGTTTGACTTTCCAGTGATAGACACATATTTATCATTAATAGTTACACATGAGCTAACTGCATCCCCTTTTCTAGATGTCCCTTCATGCTAACGTTCTCTACCAATGAATATAAATGACTAATCTAATCAGTTTCCCTTAACCACCTCAACATATCTTATCTTGAAATTGAAATGCCTACAGCCAAATTTATTTCAGTCCTGACCCCTACCCCTGCCAACAAACCTTATTTTGGAGCCTAATATGCCTTTTCTAATATCTTTTATTTATAGGCTTTATTTTCTTTTGTATGCTTTTCTGTACCTCAAAAAATACTGGATGCCCTTTTGTATCTGCAGTTCTCTACTTCACAGGTGCATCTTGAAGCACACAGAAGGTACAGGACTTGACCAAGCTTCCGCAGGATATGAGGAACAAAATCAAGCTTTCAGACTAGTCCCTGGCATTCTTCTTTTTGGAAGCTGGCCTAGTGTAACATTTTATGTAAAGAGTTATAACGTTTGCTGTTCAGAGGGAATCTCAAAAGCCCCTGAAACTTATGCTCATATGTACAATGTTGGGCTATAGTAAATGTGCATGTGTGTGAGTGTATACCCCTAGGGAACGGTGGGGAAGTTCTTAGTTAGGCAAGATGATACAATATTCAGGCTGGAATAACCACCTTTCCAGAAGGAGTAGTATGGGGAAGAGCTGATGAGGTCTTTGCATGAAAGGTACGAATGTAAATGCAACTACAAGGATTAGGATGACTGGAAAGGATGGAAATACCCTGTGGAGTCTTATAAATACTGTTGTCAGAGTGTGTAGTGTTAATGGAAATGCTGTGATCAATGTTAAGGTAATGTGTGGGGGTGAAAGGTAACTTTTTCCTTATAAAAAGGAAACACACTGGAAATTATGTTAAAAAAAAATCAGATTTCTTTGACAAGATGTGTTTTCCATGAAACTGTTGATTTTGATTTCAGAATTTCCATGACTGAAGACTACTATTACAGTAACCTGTTCACATCTGCTGCCTAACAAACTTTCTTTTTCTTTTCTTTGAAAAAATCTCTAAGCTCTAAAAGAGTGTTTTTTTATTTTTTCTTTTTTTTTCTTAAGAAAAAATACATTGGGAAGCTTGGGAATATTTTCTTGTCTCTATTCAGCTTGTGGGGGCAGGCTTCCAGGGCCCTGCTAGTTATCCAAAACCTGCGCTCTAAGAAGGTGAGACTTGCAACCTGGAGAGATTTGAGACTCTATGTTCAGTCCCTAAAGGAATAGCTGTATATGCTTGATAAAACTCCCTATGTGAGAACTGCAGCCTTGGACAAATGTCCCCTGAGGGAAATGTTTCCTCCAGTTCACGTACCCCTACTTAGTGTTAGAAGTTTTCGAGTGAAGATCAATAACCTGGAACTAAACCTGAGGAGTTTAGCTTTGTATCAGGTTTTGTTCTCTCTGTTGAAACTCAAGAATCTGACTGTAGAGCACTAGATACATCAGATAAATATGGATTTTGTCGTAGCTCACTGCTATTTGAAAGAACCCATATCAAGACCCTGCCTTTCTCATTTTGTCCAGTCTAATTTGGATCAGTAATCAGAGTCTGAATTACTGTTAGTGCTGCTGTTTGGGTTTCTTTGTCTTCATTCACTCCTAACACTTCCAGTGCATAGCTAAATAGAGCCCTCATATGCTGAAAGCATTTGGAAAAGCTCATACATCATTCATCCAGAGAGGAGAAATGAAGTAAGAAGGAAAGGAGTGTCTTTGTTCACAAGGACTGAACACAGTACTGAGAGACTGATAATAAGGTTACCATTTAGACAGAGACATTATTAGAAATGCAAATTCAGACTAGGAAATACTGAATTATCTCTCATTTTGGAAAGTTATTTTTATCAGATTTACTTATGAATTTGTTAGAAATGTAATCCCAATAATGACACTACTGCTTCTTGTGGATGGCAATGACAAAATGCAAAACAAGAGCTCCAGCCTTTCTTTTTAAGGAATGCAGCCATCTTTTCACCCATGTATTCAGAACTTTCATTGAGAAAAGATGCATTTATATCATCATATGGCAGAGCCTTGGCAATAATAACATCTCAATTGCCAGGATATACTTACAATGGGTGGCTCTGGCTCTGAAGACTCAATTAAGTGCATTTTTTTCTTACATGGTCCCTGTAGTACATTAAGCTTTACTGATATCTAATAGCTTCAGCATCTCTGAGGGAACTGGCCTTGATTTTATTAACCTAAAAGATTGAAGAACAAAAGGTATATATTGCTGACAGGTTGAAAATTCCTTAACAAAGTTTTCTTAATTGCTTTCTTATTTCCCTTAGTATAAGCTGTGGTAGCCTCCACTGCTCATTCAAAAGGATATTTTTTTTTGGACTCAGTAATTTTCAGTGACAGATGTCTTGTTAGGTTTCATAGTTGTTGGTCTGGGGGTCTTTTGGTCAAGAAAGATTTGAACAAAGTTTTCAATTAGACATTAGAACCTTTCCCTCCCTCTTCAAAAATCATCTGTCTGCCTCACTCCCTCTCTCTGTCAGAGTGACTATTAAAGCTAAAGTAGTGTGTAGTGATACATACGTGATAACCAACAACTTTGGCCTAAGAGCTTATCTGTTAACGGTGTCAAATGCTATCTGATAATCAATATAGCTGCTCTTGTGTTATGTGCCTGTGTTTCTGGAGGCATGACTGTTTGTCTGCAGCAGCACGTTCTGCTTTCTATCCTTTTACCTCTTGGTGGTTGTCAGCCTCCATATCTATGTCTTTCAGCAGGTTTCATTAAAACCTTTCTATAACAGTCAGAAGAAACCTGCAGCTTTGGAGGATGCCCAAGCCTTAGCAAGCTGTGTAAACCATGTAAATCTATTTAAGGCTAAGGGTTCCACGAAAGAACCTCCAAACTTCTGCTCTGTATATTAGAGA